>NC_092370.1:223526936-223843666 GCF_030028105.1 Mobula birostris
TGCTGGCTAAGTCTACAATTTTAGTCGGTCTAAGTCATGATGATGCTGGCTAAGTCTAAGTGTATGCAGCCACTTACAATCCTGTGCATCGTACTGGAACCTGAGGAGCAGTACCGTGTCATAGTCGTGAGCATCGTGCTATTACAACACCAGTGACCCGGGCTGTATCCTGCCGCTGCCTGTAAGGAGTGTCTACATTCTTCCTGTGACTGCATGCGTTTCCTCCGGGTGCTGTGGTTTCCTCCCACATCCCAGTGTCATACAGGTTAGTAGGTTAATTGGTTACTGTGATCATCAGCACATCTTCGCTGATTTGATTTGATGCAAATGGTGCGCCTCACTGTTTCGATGTACATGTGACAAATAAAGCTAATCTGTATCTAGTCTGAATCTTTAATTGGGAGTTGCGGGCTCGTTAGGCCAGAAGGCCCTGTTACCATGCTGTATCTCTAAGTAAATACAAATAAAATTCTTGGCTGCTTTATATGTTCCCTTACTTTGTATCTCTACCTGAAGCTCTCTCCTCACCACCAGTGATCACCCTTCTTAATAGGTAGTATTGCTCTGTACTGCAAGGCTGTTTTCAGACTCAGTGCGATTGGTGCTAATGGGAACTGAATGTTCTCTATTTTAAATCAGAACAATACATGGTGAATGCTCCAATACGAGCATTGGGAATGGTGATAGAGTGATTAGACCTTTCACTATTTGAATCTGCTCTCAAAGCTAAATAGCTTTACATGATCTGGCTGGCCTCAACCAGGCAAAGACTTGTCTTAAGCAGAGGTATGCGGTGGGATGAGCTCTTGACTTGCAGATGAGGATGCAAATTTTGGATGGGTGGTGGTGAGGGAAGAAGCCACTGTAGGGCAGCGAGTAAAGAGCTGATGAAATATGCTTAATAAAAGAGTTTTGTATATGTGGTTGGACATAAATGGCTGTCCGGAGACATATTAGGGTGATAGCAGAGAAGGAAATAAATACTGTTGATGGTTCACGGGATTTGGCTTTGCATGTCACCTGTGGCATAAAATACTGTATATTTAAAAATCACAAAATAAACAGAAGTTGAGCTTTATATGCCCTGTTTATTTCCAGTTTGATTAGGAGTGACATGGTATCAGAGCGGTTAGTGTAAAGCTTTACAATGCCAAAGATCAGAAGATTGGGTTTCAGTTCCTGTCACTGACTGCAAGGAGTTTGTGTGTTCTCTCCATGACCACGTGGGTTTCCTGCGGGTGCTCTGATTCCCTTCCCCATTCCAAAGACATACGGGTTGAGGTTAATAAATGGTGGGCTTGCTGCGTTGGTGCTGGAAGCATGGCGATGCTTGTGGGTGGTTCCCAGCACATCCTTGGATTGTGTTGATTGATGATGCAAACAACCCATTTCACTGTATGCTTTCATGTACATGTGACAAATAAAGATAATTTAATCTAATCCATTTACCCATCCCATTCCTGTGACCAGAGGGCTGGAAAATTGCAAATGTCACTCTACTCTTAAAGAAAGGAGGAAGGCAGCAGAAAGGAAATTATAGACCAGTTAGCCGGACCTCAGTGGTTGGGAAGATGTTTGAGTCAATTATTAAGGATGAGGTGATGGAGTATTTGGTGACATAGGACAAGATAGGACAAAATCAGCATGGTTTCCTTCAGGGAAAATCCTGCCTGACAATCCTGTTGGAATTCTTTGAGGAGATTACAAGTAGGATAGATAAAGAGGATGTAGTGGGTGTTGTATATTTGGACTTTCAGAAGGCCTTTGACAAGATGCCACACATGAGGCTGCTTACCAGGTTAAGAGCCCATGGTATTACAGGAAAGTTACGAACATGTTGGAGCATAGGCTGATTGGTAGGAGGCAGCAAGTGGGAATAAAAGGATCCTTTTCTGGTTGGCTGCCAGTGACTAGTGGTGTTCCGTAAGGGTCGGTGTTGGGACCACTTCTTTTTATGCTGTATATACAGTGGCATGCAAAAGTTTGGGCACCCCAGTCAAAATTTCTGTTACTGTGAATAGTTAGTAGAAGATGAACTGATCTCCAAAAGTCATAAAGTTAAAGATGAAACATTCTTTTCAACATTTTAAGCAAAATTAGTGTATTATTTTTGTTCTGTATAATTTTAGAGTGAAAAAAAGGAAAGGAGCACCATGCAAAAGTTTGGACACCCCAAGAGATTTGAGCTCTCAGGTAACTTTTACCAAGGTCTCAAACCTTAATTAGCTTGTTGGGGCTATGGCTTGTTCGCAGACATTGTTAGGAAAGGCCAGGTGATGCAAATTTCAAAGCTTTATAAATACCCTGACTCCTCAAACCTTGTCCCAACAATCAGCAACCATGGGCTTCTCTAAGCAGCTGCCTAGCACTCTGAAAATTAAAATAAATGATGCCCACAAAGCAGGAGAAGGCTATAAGAAGGTATAAGAACTGTAACGAAAACCAATTTCCCCCTGGGATCAATAAAGTATGACTATGACTAAGAAGATAGCAAAGCGTTTTCAGGTAGCCGTTTTCTCAGTTCGTAATGTAATTAAGAAATGGCAGTTAACAGGACTGGTGGAGGTCAAGTTGAGGTCTGGAAGACCAAGAAAACTTTCTGAGAGAACTGCTCGTAGGATTGCTAGAAAGGCAAATCAAAACCCCCGTTTGACTGCAAAAGACCTTCAAGAAGATTTAGCAGACTCTAGAGTGGTGGTGCACTGTTCTACTGTGCATCAACACCTGCACAAATATGTCCTTCGTGGAAGAGTCATCAGAAGAAAACCTTTCCTGCGTCTGCACACAAAATTCAGCATCAGAAGTTTGCAAAGGAACATCTAAACAAGCCTGATGCATTTTGGAAACAAGTCCTGTGGATTGATGAAGTTAAAATAGAACTTTTTGGTTGCTATGAGCAAAGGTATGTTTGGAGAAAAAAAAGGGTGCAGAATTTCATGAAAAGAACGCCTCTCCAACTGTTAAGCACGGGGGTGGATCGATCATGCTTTGGGCTTGTGTTGCAGCCAGTGGCACGGGGAGCATTTCACTGGTAGAGAAGAATGAATTCAATTAAATACCAGCAAATTCTGGAAGCAAACATCACACCTTCTGTAAAAAAAAGCTGAAGATAAAAAGAGGATGGCTTCTACAACAGGATAGTGATTAGATTAGATTGTGAGGACCCTCAGTCCTCATTTATTGTCATTTAGTAATGCATGCATTAAGAAATGATACAATGTTCCTCCAGTATGATATCACAGAAACACAAGACAGACCAAGACTAAAACTGACAAAAACCACATAATTATAACATATAGTTACAACAGTGCAAAACAATACTGTACCGTAATTTGATAAAGAGCAAACCATGGGCACAGTAAAAAATAGTCTCAAACTCCTGATAGCCCCATCATCTCACGCAGACGGTAGAAGGAAGAAACTCTCCTTGCCATGAACGTCCAGCACCACAAATTTGCCAATGCAGCACCCTGAAAGCACCCAACCACAGCCGACTCTGAGTCCGTCAGAAAACTTTGATCCTACGACCAGCCCTCCGTCACTGAGCACCATCTCTGCTGAGCGCTTCGACCCTGGCCCCGGCCGCCAAGCAACAAGCAAAGCCGAGGATTTGGGGCCTTCCCCTCCGGAAATTCTGGATTGCACAGTAGCAGCAGCAGCGAAACAGGCATTTCAGAAGTTTCACCAGATGTTCCTCCGTGCTTCTCACGTCCGTCTCCATCAAATCAGGATTGTGCACGGCATCCTACTTGACAAATAACAGATATTCATCACCGGAGTGGCTGCTGCGCACTTCTTTAGTGATCCTAAACACACCTCAAAATCCACAATGGATCATCTCAAGAGGTGCAAGCTGAAGGTTTTGCCATGGCCCTCACCTAAACATCATCGAAAATCTGTGGATAAACCTCAAAAGAGCAGTGCATGCAAGACGGCCCAAGAATCTCACAGAACTAGAAGCCTTTTGCAAGGAAGAATGGGTGAAAATCCCCCGAACAAGAATTGAAAGACTCTTAGCTGGCTACAGAAATCGTTTACAAGCTGTGATACTTGCCAAAGGGGGTGTTACTGACCATGCAGGGCGCCCAAACTTTTGCTTCGGGCCCTTTTCCTTTTTATTATTTTGAAACTGTAAAAGGTGGAAATAAAAAAAGTAATCTTGCTTAAATATTAAAGAAATGTGTCATCTTTAACTTTATGCCTTTTGGAAATCAGGTCATCTTTTACTCGCTTAGCTATTCGCAGTAACAGAAATTTTGACCGGGGTGCCCAAACTTTTGCGTGCCACTGTAAATGATTTAGATGATGGAATAGATGGCTTTGTTGCCAGGTTTTCAGATGATACAAAGATTGATGGAGGTTAAGATGGTGTTGAGGAAATGGGTTGAGACTGCAGAAGGACAGACAGATTAGGAGAATGGGCAAGAAAGTGGCAAATGAAATACAATGTTGGAAAATGCATAGTCATGCACTTCAGTAGTAGAAATAAATGTGCGGACTGTTTTCTAAATAGGGAGAAAATCCAGGAATCTAAGATGCAGAGGGACTTGGGAGTTCTTGTGCGGAACAACCTGAAGGTTAACTTGCAGGTTGAGTTGGTGGTGAGGAAGGCAAATGCCGTATTAGCATTCATTTCCAGAAGTCTAAAATACTAGGGCAAGGATGTGATGCTGAGGCTTTATAAGGCACTGCTGAGGCCTTACCTTGAGTATTGTGAACAATTTAAGGCCCCTTATCTTAGAAAAGATGTGCTGGCGTTGGAGAGGGTCCAGAGGAGGTTTACAAGGATGATTCCAGGAATGAAAGGGCTATCATACGAGGAACATTTGATAGCTCTGGGTCTGTACTCGCTGGAATTCAGAAGGATGAGGGGGGGATCTCATTGAAACCTCTCAAATGTTGAAAGCCTAGACAGAGTAGATCTGGAGAGGATGTTTCCCATGGTGGGACAGTCTAGGACAAGAGGGCACAGCCTCAGGATAGAGGCATGCCTTTCAAAACAGGGATGCGGAGAAATTTCTTTAGCCAAAGGGTGGTGAATTTGTGGAATTTGTTGCCACATGCAGCTGTGGAGGCCAGGTCGTTGGGTGTATTTAAGGCAGAGATTGACAGGTTCTTAGTTGGACATGGCATCAAAGGTTACGGGGAGAAGGCTGGGAATTGAGGAGGAGGAGAAAAAAAAGTATCAGTCATGATTGAATGGTGGAGCAGACTCGATGGGCCAGATGGCCTAATTCTGCTCCCATGTCTTATGGTTTTATGGGCCCTTCATTTTCCTCTCTATTTAATCTCATCTCAACACGAGATTGCAAGCTCTATAATGTGGAGCCAAAGTAAAAACACTGCAAGTCAGGAGTAGAGGAATTATCGATATTACAGGTCGGGATTCTGCTTCAGGGGTGGTGGATGAAAATATTCCATTAATCAGTTAGCATCTTTTAAGAGAGAAGCAGTTGGTGAATCAAGTCAATAAAGTTTCTTCGGAAGTTTGAAACAGCAGAGAAGAGGAGAATGAGCAGGAAAGTCTGTGGTAGAGCAGAGACCAGGAGAATGAATGAAGTAAGGGGTGTTCTTGTAGCCAGTGAAGAAAAATGTCTGGAGAGAACTTAAAGAAAGGAAGAGATGAATTAAATCTAAATTTACCAGAAGAGGAGATTAAAATGTTCCATGCAGTCCATAAAGACAGCCATGCGCTTCCACAAATGCAGGAGATTCTGCAGATGCTGGAAATCTTGAGCTTCACACACAAAAACACACACTGAGCTCCTCCAACATTTTCTTTGTGTTATCCTGAGCTTCCTGTTCTCTACCACAGGGATGTCCATCACGCTGCCACCCAGGGTTCTATCTTTGGCTTCCTGGAAGGTTCAGAAACTACACTCTAGTCACTCTTTGTATAGGCTTGCTGTACATCATTTCTATAATATACTGTTGACTGGACTTCACAAGTACCTCATGGGTGTGAAAGTTCTCTCTCTAACACACTCTCTCTCTTTCTCATAGATGCACTCTGTCACCCTCTCTCACACACACTGTCACCCTCTCACACACTCTGTCACTCTCTCATACACACTCTCTGTCACACATACTCTCTGTCTCACACACACACATTCACTCTCTGTCACTGACACACACTGTCACTCTCACACTCACTCTCTCTCACACACACTCAGTCACTCTGTCACACACACTCACTCTCCCACACACACTGTCACTCTCTCACACACACTCACTCTCTGTCATTTTCTCATTTACATGCTGGAATTCCCTCCCCTGTTCCAGTTAGGCAAAGCTCCCTCACAACAGCATCATCTTCCATATTGGTGAAATCAATATAGCACCCCTCTCTTTCCCAGTGTACTGATTTGCCATTATCTTCCAGCAATATCATTGCTTTTTACCAGAATCTCATTCAGTAATATTCATGTTAGGTGTTTTTTTTTGTATGGCAAATTCTACACAGAGGCACTGATAGATTTTTTTAGCCATGACTGGTCAGTTTTGTTCCTTAGACTTCTGGGTCCCAGAAGCTGTAAACTACAGCGAGCTTTCACATTCACATGCCCACTGCCTCCTCTCCCTCCCTCCCCAACCGCCATAAAATCAAGCAACTGTAGAAAACATTTTATCTGTATTGCACAAGAGAAATTACATAGCTGCTGGAGATCCAAAGTAACATGCAGAAAATGCTGGATGAACTCAGCAGGTCAGATAGCATCGTTGAATAAATAGTTGACATTAATGTTTCAGGCTGAGACCCTTCATCAGGACTGGAAAGGAAGGGGGAAGATGCCAGAATATGTGGGGGGAGGGGAAGGAGGACTAATAGGAGGTGATAAGTGAAGCCAGGTGGGTGGGAAAGGTGAAGGGCTGGAATATGGTAAGAGGGGAGAGTGGACAAGGGAAGAAGGAGGAGCACCCAGGGAAGGTGATAAGGCAGGTGATGGGAAGAGATAAGCAGCCAGGATTGGGATTAGAAGAAGAGAGAAGGGGGAAGTTAAAAAATTATGGGAAAGAGAAATCAATGTTCATGTCATCAGATTGGAGGCTACCTGTTCAGAATATGAAGTGTTGCTCCTCCACCCTGAGAGTGGCCTGTTCATGGCAGAAAATGAAACAGTGGTCCAACATGTTGGAACGAGAATGAGGATAAGGACTAAAATAGTTAGCTGCCGGGAAATTCTGCTTTTGGTGGATAGAGTGTAGGCCTTGAACAAAGCAGTCCCCCAATTTACATTGGGTCTTACCAATGTCGAGGAGGCTGTATCAGGATCATCGGATACAATAGACGGCCCCAACGAATTCGTGGGTGAAGTGCTGCCTCACCTGGAAGGACTGTTTGGGGCCCTGAGTGGAGGTGAGGCAGGAGGTGAATGGGCAGGTGTAGCATTTCTAGGTTGCAGCTGCTCTGCCCAGAACTGCAAGAAATCGCAGTGAGTTGTGGACACGGCTCAGCACATCGCACAAAGCAGCCATGCCCTCATGGACTCTGTCTATATATTCCACTGCCTTGGTAAAGTGACCAGCATACTCAAAGACTCCTCCCATCCCAGACATTCTGTCTTCTCTCATCTCCCATCGGGCAGAAGGTACAAAAGTTTGAAAACACAAACCACCAGGCTCAAGGATGCTTCTATCCCACTATTATAAAACTATTGAATGGACCTGATGTATGATAAAGGTGAACACTTGACCTCACAATTGACCTGGCACCTTATCATCTACCTTCACCGCTGCACTTTCTCTATAATTGTAACCCCAACATTATATTCTGCATTCTCATATTGCTTTTCCCTTGTACTACTTTAATATACTTGAAATGATTTGTATGGATGGCATACAAAACAATATTTTTCGCTGTACCTCAGGACATGTGATTATAATGAATTAATTCCAATAAGCAATTACCATATATCATCACAGGAAGCTATTGGCTCCATTTACGGTAGCCGTATGGTAGAACTATGTAATGAATTCCTGTGTAATTAACTTGATAAAGGATCTTGGCCTGAAACATCGACTGTTTATTCCTCTCTATAGATGCTGTCTGACCTGCTCAAATCCTCCAGCATTTTCTGTGCATTGCTCAGGATTTTCAGTATCTGCAGCATCTCTTGTCTGTGATTAATTTGACTGCTCCTTTCCTCCCCATTCCCTTCCTCCTGACAATTTAGGGCAGTACCGTAGTGGAACAGTTAGCTTTACACTTCACAGTGCCAGCAATTGCAGCTCAGCTCCCATCGCTGTCTGTGACGAGTTTGTGCGTTCTGCCTGTGACCACATGGTTTTCCTCCATGTGCTCTGGTTTCCTCCCACATTCCAAATACAGGGATAAGTTAAAGGAGTAGTTGCTGAGAGGGTGGGAAAAGTTCATTCATTCCTCAGTGTTGGATCTGGTCATAGTGATACAGTTTTGTTGTTGTTGTTGCTGAACGCTGTGGCCATGCTGTGTTGGCACTGGAATGTGTGGTGACGCTTATGGGCTGCCTGCAGCACATCCTTGGGTTGTGTTGATTTTAGCACAAACAATGCATTTCACTGTATGTTTTGATATACATGTGATAAATAAATCTGAATCTTATCCATTTCCCTATTGAAAGCATGTTCATGTTGAATCAATTTTCACGACCTTTTCTGTCAGTACATTACAGGACAATTCCTAGTGTTAATGATTTGACAGTTCTGAACTGAAACTAAGTTCTTACGGAATAGTTTACCAAACTTCACTCCTTTTATTTTCTTACTTCAGCGGACAGCTGTATCTAACATGGATTTAATAAGCAGGATTCACACAAGAAGTTGCAGCTGAAACTACAGCTAATGTGCTTGTCTGCTCATTTGTGGGATAGTGTATCTAACGATTCTGAGCTCCCCACGCATGTTGGTTTCTGAACCATATCTTTCTCTGTTGTTTACAGAACGGCATCCGGAAGGAATGGGACTTCATGAAAACACACGACAGGTGAATTTCTCTTGGAATGCCGTTTGGCATTGTCTGCACCCATAGCCGTCAGCACACCTTTTCCTCACTCCACTGGTGATGTATAATTTAGATAAATGTTCCTTTCCTAATTACCATCATGTATGTTGCATCTGGTTGCCAAACCCCTCCTAACTAGCTTCTCTCATCCTGTAATCATGTTATCAGCTGCTCTGGAATATTTGCTCATGGTCCCTAATTTTGATTCTAAACAGAATATTAGAATCATAGAGCACTACAGCACAGAAACAGGCCCTTTGTCCCTTCTAGTCCTTACAAAAATGTTATTCTGCCTACTCCCATCTACCTGCACCTGGACCATAGCCCTCCATACCGCTTCCATCTATGCACCTAACCAAACTTCTCTTAAATTTTGAAATCAAACCCACACCCACCACTTAAGCAGGCAGCTCATTTCACACTTACGCCAACCTCTGAGTGAAGAAGTTCTCCCTCATATGCCCCTTAAATATTTCACCCTTAACCTTTGGCCTCAATTCAGTTTCACCCAACCTCAGTGGAAGAAGCCATTAATTCTATCTACACCCCTTATAATTTTGTATGCATTTATCAAATCTTGCGTCATTCTCCTATGCTCCAGAGAATAAAGTCCTAATCTATTCAACCTTTCCCTATAATTCAGGTCCTCAGCATCCTTGTAAATTTTCTCTCTACTCTTTCAATCTTATGGTATCTTTCCTAGGTCAATGACCAGAATGGCACATGATACTCCAACTTTGGTCTCACCAATGTATTACACAATTTCAACATAACATCCCAACTCCTGTACCCAATACTTTGATTTATGAAGGCCAGTGTACCAAAAAGGAGCACTTAGAGTCATGGGGCCGTACAGCACAGAAGTAGGCCCAACACAGGTTCATATTCTTGGGTCTCATAGGAATCTTGCACACCTGGATTTCAGAGTGTAGCTTCAGGGTTGAAGCAAGAGTCTTTCAATGGAAATTCTGAAGTCTTCAAATCCTTCTGTTAGGAAAACAAAATAATTAGACGTATTAACCAGATATGCATCCCCTAATCTTTTAAAAGCTGATAGTAATGGATTGTTATTCCCGAAGGAAGAGAGCCAAACAACACGGAAACAGGCCCTTTTCCTAACTGATCATGCCGCCGATGATTCCTACTTCCCAGTATTTGTCCTTAATCTTTTCCTATCCATGTGCCTTATAAATGTTGTTAATGTACCTTCCTCAACCACTTTCTCTGGCAGCTGTTTCCATATAGACCATGAGACATAGGAGCAGGTAGAGTCTGCTCCGCCATTCCTTCATGGCTCATCCCAGATCCCACTCAACCCCTTACACTTGCCCTTTCGCCATGTCCTTAGATGCCCTGACCAATCAGGAAACTATCCACTTCTGCCTTAAATATACTCACAGACTTGGCCTCTACGTCACCGCTGTTTGTGGCAGAGCATTCCACAGATTCACTACCCTCTGGCTAAAGAAATTCCTCCTTACCTCTGTTCTAAAAGGCCACCACCTCAGTTTTGAGGCTGTTCCCTCCAGTGCTGGATACCCCCACCACAGGATACATCCTCTCCACATCCACCCTATATAGTTCTTTCAAAATTTGTTAGGCTTCAATGAGGTCTCCCCTGCATTCTGCTAAATTCCAGTGATTACAGGCCCACAGCTGCCAAATGCTTCTCATATGTTAACCCCTTTATTCCTGGAATCATCCTTGTGAACCTCCCCTGAGGTCCCTCCAATGACAACACATCCTTTCTGAGATATGGAGACCAAAACTGTTGACAATACTCCAAGTGTGGCCTGGCTTATGTATTATAAAGCCTCAGTGTTATCTTCTTGCTTTTACAGTGCCCTTAAAAAGTATTCACCCCCCCCACCCCCGGGAAGTTTTCATGTTTTATTGTTTTACAATATTGAATCACAGTGGATTTAATTTGGCTTTTTTGACACTGATCAACAGAAAAAGACTCTTTTGTGTCGAAGTGAAAAGAAATCTTAACAAAGTGATCTAAATTAATTATAAGTATAGAACACAAAATAATTGCATAAGTATTCACCCCCCCCCCCAATATGACAAACCGAATCATCACTGGTGCAGCCAATTGGTTTTAGAAGTCACATAATAGAGATCACTTGTGTGCAGTCAAGGTGTTTCAACTGATTATAGTAAAAATACACCTGTATCTGGAAGGTCCAACTGCTGGTGAATTAGTATCCTGGCAAAAGCTACACTGTGAAAACAAAAGAACACTCCAAGCAACTCTATGAAAAGGTTATTGAAAATCACAGGCCAGGAGATGGATACTAGAAAATTCCAAGTCACTGAATATCCCTTGGAGTACAGTTAAGACAATTATAAAGAAATGCAAAGAATATGCTAACAGCTGTAAATCTGCGTAGAGCAGGCCATCCACAAAAACTTGAGTGACCATGCAAGAAGGGGACTAGTGAGGGAGGCTACCAAGAGACCTATGACAACTCTGGAGGAGTTACAAGCTTCAGTGGCTGAAATGGGAGAGACTGCACATACAACTGTTTCCTGGGTGCTTCACCATTCAGAGCTTTATGGAAGAGTGGCAAAGAGAAAGCCATTGTTGAAAATACTCACATGAAATCTTGGCTAGAGTTTGCCAGAGGCACATGAGAGACTCTGAAGTCATCTGGAAGAAGGTTCTATGGTCTGATGAGACCAAGATTGAGGAAACCCTGCTGCAGTCTGCAAGAGAACTGAGACTTGGGAGGAGATTTGTTTTCCATCGAGACAATAATCGCAAGCATAAAGCCAAAGCTACACAAGAATGGCTTAAAAACAATAAAGTTAATGTCCTGGAGTGAACGGAGTACAGACCTCAATCCAACTGAGAACTTGTGGCTGGATTTGAAAAGGGCTGTTCACTCACGATCCCATGCAATCTGACAGAGCCTGAGCAGTTTTGTAAAGAAGAATGGGGAAAAATTGCAGTGTACAGATGTGCAAAACTGATGGAGACCGATCCACACAGACTCAAGGCTGTAATTGCTGCTAAACGTGCATCTACTAAATACTGACTTGAAGGGGGTGCATATTTATGCAACCAATTATTTTGTGTTTTATATTTGTAATTCATTTAAATCACTGTGACATGAAAAAGTCTTTTTCTGTTGATCAGTGTCAAAAAAGTCAAATTAAATCCACTGTGATTCGATGTTATAAAACAGTAAAACATGAAAACTTCCAAGGGGAGAGGGGGTGGACACTTTCTATAGGCACTGTATATTCTATTCCCCTTGAAATAAATGCCAACATTGCATTTGCCTTCTTTACCACAGACTTAATCTGTAAACTAACCTTCTGGAAGTCTTGCACGAGGACTCCTAAGTTCTTCTGCACCTCTGATGTTTGGATTTTCTCCCCATTTAGAAAATCGTCTGCACTATTTTCCCTTTTACCAAAATGCATTATCATACATTTCCCAACACTGTATTCCATCTGCCACCTTTTTGCCCATTCTTCCAATTTGTCTAAGTCCTGCTGCAATCACATTGCTTCCTCAGCACTACCTACTGCTCCACCTATCTTTGTATTACGGTATCTGCAAACTTTGCCTCAAAACAATCAATTCCATTATCTGAATCATTGACCAACAATATGAAAAGTAGTGGTCCCAATACTGACCCCCAAGGGACACCATTAGTCCCTGGCAGCCAACCAGAAAAGGCTCCTTTTATTCCTACTCGCTGCCTCCTGCCTGTCAGCCTTTCCTCTCTCCATGCCAGTATCTTTCCTGTAAAGCCATAGGATTTTATCTTGTTAAGCCGTCTCATGTGTAGCACCTTATCAAATGCCTTCCAAAAATCCAAGTAAATGACATCTACTGCCTCTCCTTTGTCCACCCTGCTTGTTACTTCCTCAAAGAACTCGAACAGGTTTGTCAGGTAAGATTGCCCTTTACAGAAACTATGCTGACCTTGACTTATTTTATCATTAGTCTCCAGGTACCCTGAAACCTTGTCCTTAATAATGGATTCCAACACTTTCCCGACCACTGAGGTTAGGCTAACTGGCCTACAATTTCCTTTCTTTTGTGTTCCTCCCTTCTTAAAGAGTGGAGTGACATTTGCAATTTTCCAGTTCTCCGGGACCATGCCAGAATCAAGTGATCCTTGAAAGATCATGATCAACGCATCCATTCAGCAACCTCTCTCAGGACTCTGGGATGTAGTCCATCTGGTCCAAGTGACCTATCCACTTTAAGACCTTTGGGTTTGCCTAGCCCTTTTTTTCCTTGCTATGGTACTCCTGTTCCTTGATACTCACGGACCTCTGACACACTGCTAGTGTTTTCCACAGTGAAGACTGATGCAAAGTACATATTAAGTTCATCTGCCATTTCTTTGTTCCCCATTACTACCTCACCAACATCATTTTCCAGTGGTCCAATGTCAACTCTCACCTCCCTTTTACTCTTTATATAACTGAAAAAAAGACTTATAGTGTCGTGCTTTATATTACTGGCTAGTTTGCCCTCATATTTCATCTTTTCCCTTCTTACAGCTTTTTTAGTTGCCCTTTCTTTGATCTGTATGATCAGTATGCAAGACCAGCTTTTCACTGTATCTTGGTACATGTGACCTCTGGGCTTGGAATGGGATAGGAGGAGATGTCTGCATAACTCCTCAAATTGCAAGTCAGCACCTAGCCAGCTTCTGTGGACAGCTGGGTTCTGCCGGTTCTGTCCCATTCAGGCCCCTACCTGAGGGAGAATGACACCAAATGGGCAAGCTGAAATGAGATCATAAGGCCAAAAGGAGTAGAAGCAGAATCAGGCCATTTGGCCCATCAAGTGCTCCTCCATTCGAACATTGCCGATTTATTTTCCCTTTCAACCCCATTCATAAGGAGAGGGAGGAATTCTGTCAAGTATCCCCAGACTGGTTGCACCCAGTAGCACATTTTTCTGTTGTATATTTTATTTAAGATGTTGATTTCATCTGAAATTTTTTTTTACATTATGAGAATATTTTTAAGTTGTTGCAGGAACAGTAAGTCCCAGAGGTGTGAATTACAAATCACACAGGAGGACAAGTTGATTTAAAAAAACACATATGGAATTATTTATAGATCAGAGAAAACTGCAATTAAGCTATTGTATATCTTTATCTATTAATTTATTCCTTTCTGCCTGTGTTCTTGCTGTTACTCCATTCTTCTTCCCTTTCTCACTCCTCCCTTTACCTGTCTTTCTACCCACCCTAGATTTTAGCTCTCCCTCTTTCAATTTCTCACTCCCTCCTCCATCCCTCCCACCATCCTTCCCTCACTCCCCCCTCCTTCACTCACTCCCCCCCTTTCCTCACTCTCCCTTTCCTCACTCCTCCCTCCCTCCCACCCCCTCTTTCTCTACTCCCTCCTTCTCTACTCCCTCCCACCCTCTCTCCCCATCTCTCATTCTCTCTCATTCCCTCCCTCCCTCCCACTCTCCCACTCCATCTCTCTTACCCTCTCACCCCATACCTCTCTCTTCCCATCTCCTACCCCCTGCTTCTCCCTCCCCACCTCTGCGCAAGTCTCAGACTACATGTGCCCTCTGGCTTTGTAACTAAGGAGCAGGTTTTCACTGAGTTATCCTACAGTGTAGGAAATATTTGGGAGCTCCAGTCCTGATGAGAGGTTTCGGCCCAAAATGTCAGCTGCTTATTCCCCTCTATAGATGCTGCCTGACCTGCTGAGTTGCTCCAGCAATTTGTGTGTGCTGCTCAGAATTTCCAACATTAGCAGTATCTCTTGTGTTAATGTTTAGAACTATTATCCAATGTTGTGGGCTGAATTGAAGGTAGTGATGAATCAGCATACAGGAGGGAGATTGAAAATTTTTCTGGTGTCGTAACAACAGCCTCTCACTCAATGTCAACAAGACCAAGAGGCTTCAAGAGGGGGAAACCAGAGGTCCATGAGCCAGTGCTCATCAGAGGATCAGAGGTGGGGAGGGTCAGCAACTTTAAATTTCTGGGTGGTCCTATTTCAGAGGATCTGTCCTGGACCTGGCACATAAGCACAGCAGCATCTCTACTTAGGAGTCTGCAGCGATTTGGCATGACATCTGAAGATTTGACTAACTTCTTTAGGTATGTAGTGGAGAGTGTATTGACTGGCTGCATCAGGCCTGGTGAGGAAACACCAGTGCCTTTGAACAGAAAATCTGACAAAAAGTAGTGGATTTGGCCCAGTACGTCACGGGCAAAGCCCTTCCAAGTATTGCACACATCTACTAGAAGTACTGTTGTAGGAAAGCAGTATCATAGAAAACCTACAGCACAATACAGGCCCTTCGGCCCACAATGCTGTGCCGAACATTTCTTTACCTTAGAAGTTACTAGGCTTACTTATAGCCCTCTATTTTTCTAAGCTCCATGTACCTATCCAAAAGCCTTGTTAAAAGATCCTATCATATCCGCCTCCACCACCATTGCCGGCAGCCCATTCCACGCACTCACCACTCTCTGAGTAAAAAACTTACCCCTGACATCTCCTCTGTACCTACTCCCCAGCACTTTAAACCTGTGTCCTTTTGTGGCAACCATTCCAGCCCTGGGATAAAGCCTCTGACTATCCACACGATCAATGCCTCTCATCACCTTACACACCTCTATCAGGTCACCTCTCATTCACCGTCGCTCCAAGGAGAAAAGGCCAAGTCCACTCAACCTATTCTCATAAGGCATGCTCCTCAATCCAGGCAACATCCTTGTAAATCCATCATCAGAAACAAGAGAAAATCTGCAGATGCTAGAAATCCAAGCAACACACACAAAATGCTGGAGGAACTCAACAGGCCAGACAGCACCAATGGAAAAGAGTACAGTTGATGTTTTGGGGCGAGACCCTTCATCAGGACTGGGGAAAAAAAAGAGGAGGAGTAGATTTAAAAGTGGGGGAGGGGAGAGAGAAATACAAGGTGATAGGTGAAACCAGGAGGGCTGAAGTAAAGAGCTGGGAAGTTGATTGATGAAAGAGATACAGGGCTGGAGAAGGGAGAGTTTGATAGGAGAAGACAGAAGCCCTTTGAAGAAAGAAAAGGGGGAGGAGCACCAGAGGAAGGCAATGAACAGGCAAGGAGATAAGGTAAGAGAGGGAAAAAGTGATGGGGAATGGTGAAGGGTGGGGGGGCATTACCAAAAGTTCAAGAAATCCATCATCAGAGATCCCCACCACCCAGGCCATGTTCTTTTCTCACTGCTGCTGTCTGGTAGAAAGTATAGGTGCCTCAGGACTTGCACCTCCAGGTTCAAGGTTGGTTACTACCCCATAATCATCAGGCTCTTGAACAAAAAGGGATAACTACACTCACTTGCCATCCATTGAGATGTTCCCACAACCAGTGATCTCACTTTAAGGATTCCCTTGTTATTTCATGTTCTCGTAATTTATTGCTATTTACTTATATTTGCATTAGCACAGTTTGTTGTCTTCTGCACTGTAGTTGATCTTTCACTGATCCTGTTGCAGTTACCATTCTGTAGAATTGCTACGTACCCCCACTGGAAAATGAATCCCAGGTTTGTGCATAGTGACGTATATGTACTTCATTAATAAAATCTACTTAGAACTTTGAATTTTATTTTGAACTTTGTAGTATTGTGTGCATGACTGACAAGGACTTGTTCTGTGGAGATCAGTTGACAGAACTCTGAAATGACAACCCAAAGACTATTTCATAATCAGTTCCATAAAGTGAAAGAGACTCGGCTGTTAGTGTGAATCCTGGTGAGGAAGCATCAAATCACCTTAAATCTTCCCGGTTTTAGAGCTCATCGTTACTTTCCCTACCAACATCATATTTCCTCAGGCTGACTGCACTGCGAGAATTCAAACTGACATTTTCCAGCTGAGAGCTGCTGCAGTGCATATTTTCATCAGGCAAGTTTCAGTTGTTTTCAGTAATAAATCTTATCTGATCTAGGTCTGGCTCACATGCTGTAACACTCTGATACACTCACACCCCTCACAGTTACTCTGATACAAACTATACCCTCTTTTTAACACTGATACACCCCACACCCCTCACTGTAACACTGACACACCCCACACCCCTCACTGTAACACTGAAACACACTATGCCCTCACTTTAACACTCTTGATACTTGCCACACCCCTCGCTGTAACACTAATACAATAGCAACTACAGACCAAAACAAGACAACAGCAGCAAAACAAGCCCCTTTCCAACCATCCCACCCCTTCACACACACAAACAGATCTCCAACCCCAGGACAGGCTACCTCCAGGCCTCTAGTCCTTGGCCCCAGACTCCCAGATTTATAGACGTCGGGCTTTCAACCTCCAAGCACTAGCCTGGGCTTGCATACTCAGCTTCTGGCCTCTACCTCTGGACATACCAATTTCGGCCTTCAACCTCCAGACTTATCGAGCTCTGGACTTTGACCTTTGTCTTTGTCCCCCAGACTTCACTATCCTCTGGGTATCAACCCTGGAACTCACGATCATGTGTTTGACCTTCGAGCACACTCCTGGACTCACATGGACCTCCAACCCCGATGACCTTGGGAGGGCCCTTGTGATTCCTGCCTGTGTGGACCTCAACCCAGGAATTGCTGACCTGGGAATCACTGGCCATCTCTGCGCCTGGGTTGCTGATAAACAGTGTTCTAACTGTGGCATGCTGCTGAATGTGTGGCACATTAGATCCAAGATGGCACAGGTGCTACATTGCGACATTTTGCAGGCAGTTCACAAACCTTCTAGATCTACTTCTAAGCTACTATCTAGGCAATCTACAGCCTGTAATTTCCCTTTAAGAAATGTACTTTTGAATTATCTAAACAAATTAGTGATTTTACTGAAGTACTCGGTGAACTTGACTCTCAGGGATGCAGGTATGGCACCTTTTAGTAGGTGAAGGTTAGCCATCACCACCGCTGGAAGACACGGGGGTGGGGAGGACTTTAAGCCAGACTAAAGCATCAGGGTATGAAACTTGTCCTATCCAATGTATTATTAGCTAATGTACAGTCACTGGAAAACAAGATAGAAGACTTAAGGGCAAGAATGCTGTATCAGAGGGAAATTAATAATTGCTGTTTTCTCTGCTTCACGGAGACATGGCTCATTTCAGACACAGTGGTTCACCTGAATGGTTTCTTGATCCACCGGATGGACCAAACTGCTGATTCAGAAAATGCAGGAGGTGGGATCTGTGTTTCATGATAAACTCTTCGTGGTGCTTGGACGTGGAGGTACTTACCAAGAGAATTCTGCTCCGTGATCCTGACCAGCAATTTACATGCTGCCAAAGGCAGATAGTAAGCAAGCACTCAATACATTGAGCGTTGTGATAAGCAAACAAGAAACAGCCTACCTAATGCCTCTCACATCATTGCCGAGGAACTCAGTCAGGCTTGCTTGAAGAAATTTCTGCCCATTTATCATCAACATATTACTTGAAGCACCAGGGATCCTGACACACTTGACCACTGTAACCCTACTATCAGAAATGCTTACTGTTCCAGCTCAAGACTGCATTTCTGGAAATCTGATCATCTGACTGTCCTACTGGTATAAAGGCAGAGGCTAAAAACCAAGGCACCAGAGATAAGGACAACAAAGAGGTGGTTGCAGGAGACAGAGGAGCGGCTACACGATTGATGCAAGTGATGAACTGGGCCATGTTCAAGGACTCATCGAAGGATCTGAATGAATATGCCACAGTTGTCATAGACTTTATGCACTCATGTTTAGATTGGCAATAACATCTCTTGCGCAATCACCATTAGCTCAGGTACACTGCAGGGCTGTGTGCTTAGTCTCCTGCTCTACTTGCTTTAGACTTATGACTGTGAGCCTAAGCACGGTGCCAGAGCATATAGGAGGGGACATGAAAATCTGGCTGAGTGGTGCCTCAGCAACAACCTTTCACTCAACGTTAGTAAAACCAAGGAGCTGATTATTGCCATGTCCATGTTCCAGTCCTCATCAGGGGTCAGAGGTGAAGAGGGTCAGTAACTTTAAAATTCCTAGGCTTTATAATTTCGGAGGATCTGTCCTGAGGCCAGCACATAAGTGCCATTACAAAGAGGGCAAGGCAGTTAATCTGCTTTCTTAGAAGTTTGCGAAAATTTGGCGTGTTATCTAAAACTTCGATAGATTTCTATAGATGCATTGTGGAGAATATACTGACTGGTTGCCTCGTGGTCTGGAGTGAAAACACCAATGCCCTTGAATGGAAAAGCCTATTAAAAAGTAGTGGCTAAGGCCCAGTCCATCACAGATAAACCCTCCCCATCACTGTAGCAGGAAAGCAGCATCCATCATCAGGGACCCCCACCATCCAGGCCGTGCTGTCTACTCACTGCTGCCATCAAGAAGGAGGTATAGGAGCCTTAGATCCCACACCACTAGGTTCAGGAACAGTTATGACCTTTCATCCAATAGGCTCCTTAACCAAAATGGATAACTTCACTCACCCCAACACTGAACTGATTCCACAACCTATGGATTCACTTTCACAACTCTACAACTCTCTACAGCTCTACAACTCAATATTTATTATGTAGTTATTTATTATTATTAACTAGTTTTTGTTCAGTCAGTTTATTTTTTTTTGTATATTGGTTGTTTGAATTTGTGTGGAGTTTTTCATTGACTCTGTTATATTTCTTTGTATTTACTGTGAATGCCCAGAAGAAAATTAACCTCAGGGTAGTATATGGTGACATATCTGTACTTTGATAATAAACAACAGGAATTCTGCAGATGCTGGAAATTCAAGCAACACACATCAAAGTTGCTGGTGAACGCAGCAGGCCAGGCAGCATCTCTAGGAAGAGGTACAGTCGACGTTTCAGGCTGAGACCCTTCGTCAGGACTAACTGAAGGAAGAGTTAGTAAGAGATTTGTAAGTGGGGGGGGAGGGGAAGATCCAAAATGATAGGAGAAGACAGGAGGGGGAGGGATGGAGCCAAGAGCTGGACAGGTGATTGGCAAAGGGAATATGAGTGGATCATGGGACAGGAGGCCCAGGGAGAAGGAAAAAGGGGAGGGAGGAAAAACCCAGAGGATGGGCAAGGGGTATAGTGAGAAGGACAGAGGGAGAAAAAGGAGAGAGAGGGAAAGAATGTGTATATATAAATCAATAACGGATGGGGTACGATGGGGATGTGGGGCATTAGCGGAAGTTTGAGAAGTCAATGTTCATGCCATCAGGTTGGAGGCTACCCAGACGGAATATAAGGTGTTGTTCCTCCAACCTGAGTGTGGCTTCATCTTTACAGTAGAGGAGGCCGTGGATAGACATGTCAGAATGGGAATGGGATGTGGAATTAAACTGTGTGGCCACTGGGAGATCCTGCTTTCTCTGGCGGACAGAGCGTAGATGTTCAGCAAAGCGGTCTCCCAGTCTGCGTGGGGTCTCGCCAATATATAAAAGGCCACATCGGGAGCACCAGACGCAGTATATCACCCCAGTCGACTCACAGGTGAAGTGTTGCCTCACCTGGAAGGACTGTTTGGGGCCCTGAACGGTGGTAAGGGAGGAAGTGTAAGGGCATGTGTAGCACTTGTTCCGCTTACACGGATAAGTGCCAGGAGGGAGATCAGTGGGGAGGGATGGGGGGGACGAATGGACAAGGGAGTTGTGTAGGGAGCGATCCCTGCGGAATGCAGACAGAGGGGTGGAGGGAAAGATGTGCTTAGTGGTGGGATCCCGTTGGAGGTGGCGGAAGTTACGGAGAATAATATGTTGGACCCGGAGGCTGGTGGGGTGGTAGGTGAGGACCAGGGGAACCCTATTCCTAGTGGGGTGGCGGGAGGATGGAGTGAGAGCAGATGTACGTGAAATGGGGGAGATGCGTTTAAGAGCAGAGTTGATAGTGGAGGAAGGGAAGACCCTTTCTTTAAAAAATGAAGACATCTCCCTCGTCCTAAAATGGAAAGCTTCATCCTGAGAGCAGATGCGGCGGAGACGGAGGAATTGCGAGAAGGGGATGACCATTCCGGGCCCCAAACAGTCCTTCCAGGTGAGGCAACACTTCACCTGAGAGTCGACTGGGGTGATATACTGCGTCCGGTGCTCCCGATGTGGCCTTTTATATATTGGCGAGACCCGACGCAGACTGGGAGACCGCTTTGCTGAACATCTACGCTCTGTCCGCCAGAGAAAGCAGGATCTCCCAGTGGCCACACATTTTAATTCCACATCCCATTCCCCATTCTGACATGTCTATCCATGGCCTCCTCTACTGTAAAGATGAAGCCACACTCAGGTTGGAGGAACAACACCTTATATTCCGTCTGGGTAGCCTCCAACCTGATGGCATGAACATTGACTTCTCTAACTTCTGCTAATGTCCCACCTCCCCCTCGTACCCCTTCTGTTACTTATTTTTATGCACACATTCTTTCTCTCACTCTCCTTTTTCTCCCTCTGTCCCTCTGAATATACCTCTTGCCCATCCTCTGGGTCCCCCCCCCCTTGTCTTTCTTCCCGGACCTCCTGTCTCATGATCCTCTCGTATCCCTTTTGCCAATCACCTGTCCAGCTCTTGGCTCCATCCCTCCCCCTCCTGTCTTCTTCTATCATTTTGGATCTCCCCCTCCCCCTCCAACTTTCAAATCCCTTACTCACTCTTCCTTCAGTTAGTCCTGACGAAGGGTCTCGGCCTGAAACGTCGACTGCACCTCTTCCTAGAGATGCTGCCTGGCCTGCTGCGTTCACCAGCAACTTTGATGTGTGTTGCTTTGATAATAAATTTACTTTGAACTTTGAACACTTGCATCCTGCCCCCAGCACATACCTGGGTGTATTGGTTGTTCATGCAAATGACAGATTTCACTTTATGTTTGAATATACATGTGATAAATAAGTCTAAATCTGAACTATGAAATCTGAACTGCCAGCTGTAAATATTTCATATACATTTTGCACTCCGTGTCTTTATTTAAAACCCCAGGATTCTTTTGCTTTGCTTTCTGACTGGTCCTGGTAACTGGTCCTAACTGGGTCTATATTCCCCCTCACATTAGCTGTTTCCCCGGGAGGAAGTCTCTGGCTGTCCACTCTCCGTAATATAGGCAAGGATGAGTTATAGAAGCCTGAAGGCACAACTCTACGACTCAGGAACAGCTTCTTCCCCTCTGCCATCTGATTTCTGAATGGACATTGAACCCGTGAACACTACCTCACTACTTTTTTATTTCTGTTCTTGCACTACTTATTTAATTTAACTATTGTATATATTTTTTAGCTGTAATTCACAATTTTTCTAGTATTATGTATTGCATTGTACTGCTGCGGCAAAGACAACAAATTTCACAACTTATGCTGGTACTATTAAACCTGATTCTGATTCTGAATGAGTTTTTGGTAGTGAACCAGTGATCTGAGGAGCTGTTCAGTGAGTAGGGGAGGCAATCCTGATTGTAGCTAAATTTAGCCTGTGTTCCCACTGTCCAAATAAAGACAGTCAAAGCCTCACTGCACCTTTATTAGTGCTGCCTGTCAGCAGCCTGGCAAGCCGCTGATTCGTGACTCAACAGGCTGTAAAGTTTGAAAGCAGAGCAGACCCCAGACTGCCGGCTCACCAGGTTCAGTGTGGTGATTAACGCCACTTCTCCACCGGCCATTTATTCAACAGAAGCGACTGTGTCATTCCAGCAATCCCCCTCCTCCTTTCTGTCCTATTTCTTTCTCTCCTCTGCCCCACTCCCTGCCCTCAGCCTTAAATCCAGTCCTCCTGTCACTCTCCTCAGCCCTCCTCCCCTTCCCTCGTCACCTTTCCACCTCCTCTGCCCTCATCTCTTCCCCTCACCCCTTCGCTCATTGCTCATCCATTCCCACACTGTCCCCTTCCCCTGACACCCCATTACCCTCCTCCTTCCCCATCCCCTCATCCCTCACCACTTCCCCTCACATCCTGTCAGCCGCCTACATTCTCTCACCCTCATTCCTTCCCTTCGCATCTGTTACCCTCCCACTTCCCCTCACACCCCATCAGCCACTTACATCCCCTCTTTCTCATTTCTTCCCTTGTACCTGTTACCCTTCCACTTCCTCTCACACCATCAGCCACCTACATCCCCTCACACTTTCTTCCCCTCGCACATGTTACCCTCTCACTTTCCCCTCTCTCAGCACATCCTCTCACACCCTGATACCCACCTACATCCCCTCACTGCTCACCTCTCACCTTTCTGCTCTCCCTTACTCTCACATCTTTCCCTTACACCCTGCCCCTTCACCCCACCTTTCTCCTCACCCTTCCTCCATCCCTCTCACTTTTCCTTCATCCTCTACACCAGCCCTTCATCCCCATCATCCTCCAACATCCCTTCACCCTCATCTTTACTCTTTCCACCCTCACCTCTCACCTCACCCTTTACCCTTCCCCACTCCCTTAACTCTACCCCCTTACCTTTGCCTCTTACCAAATCCCACACTTCACTCTCTCCCCTTTCACCTCACACTTTCACACTTTCCATCTTTGGCATAGGTCAGGTGGTAAGTCTGTGAATAGGATCAAAGGAGAAAACCAAATAGTATGAGAATGGTGAGGTACACAAATGGCACTGACTGGAAACTTCAGGTAATAAGTCTGAAACCCAGAGGATCGAATGGCAGCTGTGGAGAGAAAGAGAACAGCTATATCAGGGATTGAAAAGCCGAAAGAACTGCAGACACACACAAAATGCTGGAGGAACTCAGCAGATCAGGTAGCACCTACAGAGAGGAAAAAAGAATTGGAAATCAAATGCAAATATAGAACATGGCTGAAACAGGCAGCATCTGCAGCGAAACAGCTAACACCCCAGGAAAATCATAGTCATAGTCATAGCCATACTTTATTGATCCTGGGGGAAATTGGTTTTCGTTACAGTTGCACCATAAATAATTAAATAGTAATAAAACCATAAATAGGTAAATAGTAATATGTAAATTATGCCAGGAAATAAGTCCAGGACCAGCCTATTGGCTCAGGGTGTCTGACCCTCAAAAAGGGAGGAGTTGTAAAGTTTGATGGCCACAGGCAGGAATGACTTCCTATGACGCTCTGTGTTGCATCTCGGTGGAATGAGTCTCTGGCTGAATGTACTCCTGTGCCCAACCAGTACATTATGTAGTGGATGGGAGGCATTGTTCAAGATGGCATGCAACTTGGACAGCATCCTCTTTTCAGACACCACCGTCAGAGAGTCCAGTTCCATCCCCACAACCTCACTGGCCTTACGAATGAGTTTGTTGATTCTGTTGGTGTCTGCTACCCCACCCCACTAGGAGAGGTCACTGGTCTGAAATACTAACCTTGTCCTTTTCCCTTAGGTGCTTACCTATCTGCCAGGCACCCAAACATTCCCTGCTGTTATACCAAAACTGGCCATTTCCAACTCACTGAATTTTACAGGAGCACCATTGAGAGCATCCTGACAAGTTACATCTCCATTTAGTATGGGAGCAGTCGAGCATCAGACCGGAAGTCCCTACAAGAGAATGGCTGAGAGGATCATAGGGGTCTCCCTACCATCCACTGGAGACATTTATCAGAAGTGCTGCATATGCAGGGCCCTTCGTATTATAAAGAATTCTACCCATCTATCCTGTGTCCTCTTTGACTTTCCTCCGTCATGCAGGAGACTCTAATCCATAAAAATAAGAATGGTCAGGATGGGAAACTTTCTTCCCTCTGGCCATTAGGCTTCTGAACTCCCAGCCACATGGCAATCGAAGTGTCACTGGTTAATCTGTTCTGTACCTAACAATATTTAATTTATCCACTTCAGTTTGTTTATGCGTAATTCATCTGTAGATTTTATCCATACTTTCATAAGTTATTGTGTGTTATGTGTACTACTGTGCTATACACCCTGGTTCGGAGAAATGTCTCGTTTGACAGTATACATGTATATAGTTAAATGACAGTTAACATGACTTAAAGGTTGGTTATCTGAAATTGTTAAGAGCTAAGTTGATTTATTACCATCATATGTACCAAGGGTACAGTGAAAAGCTTAGTTTTGCATGCCATCCATACAGATCATTTCATCATATCACAACTGAAGTAGTACGTGGGAAAAATAATAACAGAATTAAGATTAAGATTAGCTTTATTTGTCACATGTACTTCAAAATACTTCATTTGTGTCAATGGCCAACAGTCTGAGATGTGCTGGTGGCAGCCTGCAAATACTGCCATGCTGCTGGTACCAACATCGCATGCACATGACTTACTAACCCTAACTCGTACGTCTTTGGAATATGGGAGGAAATCGGAGCACTCAGGAGATACCCAAGTGGTCACAGGGAGAATGTACAAACTCCTCACAAACAGTGGCAGAAACTGAACCTCAGCTGGTGCTGTGAAGTATTTTGCTAATAGCTGTGCTATCATGCTGTGCAGAATAAAGTGCAGCACAGAGAAAATGCAGTGCAGGTGGACAGTAAGGTTCGAGGTCATAATGAGATAGATTCTTAGGTTAAGGGTCAATCTGATTGTACTGAGAACCATTCAATGCCTTTATAATATCAGGATAAGAGCTGTCCTTCAGGCTTTTGTTTGTGCTGGGTGAGTGGGGTCTTTGATTATGCTGGCTGCTTTACCAAGGCAGTGGAAAGTGTAGACAGAGTCCATGAGGGGGAGACTGGTTTCTGTGATGTGCTGCGTGGTGGGCCCCAAGGGCTGAAGACTGCCAAAGTGACAGGTGAGATGTTGCTCCTCGAGATTACGTCGGGCTCTGTTGGAACAGTTTGCAGGCAATGACCAGAAGATGGACTGGCATATAGAATAAAACTGATTGGCAATTAGAAACTCCATCTGGATACAAAGCTAATGATGGTATGAGTCTGCAATTAACTTTCTTAATTTCCATCTCTTGCAGTGTTTCAGTGCTGATCTACCATCCCATGCGGGACTCCTTTGTGTTGGTCAAGCAGTTCCGTCCAGGTAATGTCTTGGCTGAATATACATGTTGTCCTGTTAAGGAGCGGTTGGGGTAGATAACTCAACTCTGGCAGATGGACTTAAACGCAGACAGTTGTGAGGTCTGCACTTTGGGAAGACAAACCAGGACAGGACATACACAGTGAGTGGTAGAGCACTGAGGAGTGTAGTAGAACTTTGGGATCTGTGAATACAGATCTATAATTCCTTGAAAGTGGCGTTACGGGTGGCTAGGGTTATAAAACTGCTTTTGGCACATTAGCCTTCATAACTCAGAGTACTGAGTATAGGAGTTGAAGTTGTATAACATATTGGTGAGGCCAAAGTTGGAGTATTGTGTGCAGTTATGGTCATCTACTACAGGAAAGATATCAATAGGATTGAAAGAGTGTAGAGAAAATTTACAAGGATGTTACTGGGACTTGAGGACCTAAGTTATTGGGAAAGGTTAAATAAGTTAGGATATTATTCCCTAGAGCATAGGAGAATGAGAGATTTGATAGAGGTATACAAAATTCTGAGGGCTAAATGCAAGCAGGCTTTTTCCACTGAGGTTGGGTGAGGCTAGACTAGAGGTCATAGGTTAAGAGTGAGAAGTAAAATATTTAGGGGTAACCTGAGGGGGAACTTCTTCACCCTGAGGGTAGCACGAGTGTGAAATGAACTGTCAGCAGAAGTGGTGGATACAGGTTTGATTTCAACATTTAAGAGAAGTTTCAATAAGTATGAATGGTAGGAGTTTGGTGGTCTACGATCCAAGTGCAAGTCAATGGGAAGGGTAGAATAACTAGATAGGCCAAAGTGTCTATTTCTGTGTTGTAGTGCTCTATGACTCTTGAAAAGTATCTGGATACATTTGAACTTAAGAAACAGGAGCACAAGATAGCCACTGGCCTCTTGAAACCACTCCACCATTTAATAAAAATGTAACTGATCTCGTGGAGACACAAAGACTGCTGTTGCTGGAATTTGAAGCAAAAAGGTGAGCCGCTAGAGCAACATTGTGGGTCAGTCAGTATCTGTGGAGGGAAATGCGACAGTCGACGTTTCAGGTCGAAGCTTTTCCAAGGGTTTTGATCCTTGACTGTCTGTAGAGGAGTGAAATTAAAAAGTCAGCGTGAGGGTCTCAGCTTGAGACCTCTCCATAGATGCTTCCTGACCCGTTGAGTTCCCCCAATATTTTGTGTATAATTTTGGTTTAGTTCCAGTCCCCTGTCTGGAGTGCTCAAGAAATCAGAAATCCGTCTCTAGCTTTTCAAGTGTAGAGGATTCCAAAGATATCTAACCATCTGTGAGAAGAAATTCCTTTGAGAGCATAGAACTAGTACAGCACAGAAATGGGCACTTCAGCATGTAGAAATATGAAACTAATAGAGGCAGCACGGTAGCATAGTGGTTTGCGTACAGAGCCAGTGGCTTGGCTTCAGTTCCTGCCACTGTCTGTAAGCAGTTTATACGTTCTCTCTGTGGCCATATGGGTTTCCTCTGGGTGTTCCGGTTCCCTCCCACATTCCAAAGACATGGGTTAGTAGATTAGATGGTCACATGGGTGAAATTGGAAAACGTAATTCAGAATATGCTGTTATAGTTACAGCAAATGTGTAGTTAATGTCGACAGACTTGCTGATTTCTGAGATATGTTAAGCTGTGTCTGCAGTTCCTTTCAGTCTTGGGAAGAGCAGCTGCCATACCAAGCTACGATGCATCTAGGATGCTTTCTGTTGGTGAGGGTCAAAATTTATTTAGCCTTCTGAGGTTATAGAGATGTTGGTGAGCTTTCTTGGCCTTGACATTGAAACAATTGGACTAGGACAGGTTACTGGTGATACTTACTCCCAGGAAGCTGAACCTCTCAACCTCGGCACCATCAATGTAGCAGGAATGTGTGCACTGCCCCCTTCCTGAAGTCAATGACCATTTCTTTTGCTGACATTGGGGGAAAAGTTGTTGTCATGACACCATGCCAATAGTTGCTCTATTTCCTTCCTATACTCTGACTCATCATTATATGTGGTTCTGGATCCAGTAATGGAAAAGATCCAGAACAGGTAAGAGAAATTAAAGGAGGTGAATATGCAGGCAATAGTGATCATAATGTACATTTGGGTAACAATTGATACTTATGAGCATGATAGGAGACTGTTCTGAAAAGTTTTGAATGAAACATAGAAAATGGACAACATTAATAAATTAAGATATGTAAATACAATAGTAGACATTTAATAATAGACATTTAAAATGGTATTTAGCATAGTTCTCACTTAAGAGTAGATATTTAAAATGGTATTTAGCATAGTAGTCATTAAGAGTAGATACTTAAAATGGTATTTAGCACAGAAGTCATTCAATAGTAGATATTTAAAATGGTATTTAGTGTGGTAGACATTTAATAGTAGACATTTAAAAATTGTATTTAGCAAAATTCAGGAAAATATTCTACAAAACGAAAACCGACAATGCTATTGAGATTCTGTGGATAAATAGACCAAAGGTAAAGTTAGGAGCTAAAACATGTACACACACCAAATTCACAGTTAGCAAAGAAGAGCAACATGAACACAGGGACAGAATTCCAGAAAACAACTTGGAAGACAGGGCGGAACAATGAAGTTAAATTATCAAATGCAATATTCTCTATGCACATAAATCAAAAAGGAAAGCTGGTTAAGAGAAGATAAAATCAGGCAGGGATCACGAAATGATGGAAATATTAAATAATTACTTTGCATCAATATTTATCAGGGAGACAAATCGGGTGGACATGACATTGGAAAATGAGATTAGAGATGATAGAACTATGCTTAAAGTAAAATAAAGAAAATATTAAATAAACCAATTGAACAAAAGGAAACAAGATGACTCGTCGAGAAGAGATATATTTGCTCAGTTTTGAAGAAGCCAAATCAGAAGGACACAGTAGAGTACCAGGGAGACAGTTCCTTCAGTCCCTCACATTCGTACTGATCCATTTACATCCCTTTTTTACCTCTTGCATTTCTGTTACCTGCCTCCCTGTTTCTCCTAGCACTTGTTGGGACAGTTTACAGAAGCCTCATTCAACCTCAGGGGATAAGCTTGCATGTATTTACTTTTTCTATACCCTTCATAATTTTATATATATGTATAAGGTTTCCCTATGTGTGCTATGCCTTACGTTCCAGGGAATAATTCATATGACCTTAAGACATAGAAACAGCATTGGACCCAACATATCTGCGCTGCCATTCCATCATGGCTGATTTATTATCCTTCTTAAACCCATTCCTCTGCTTTCTCCCTGTAACTTTTGATGTCCTTATTAATCAAAAACCATCAACCTCCGCTTTAAATATACCAAACAATTTGCCCTCCACAGCCATCAATGGCAATGAATTCCACAGATTCACTACCCTCTGGCTAAATACATTCCTCATCATCTGTATTCTAAAGGAACATCCTCCCATTCCAAGGCTGTGCTTTCTGGTTCTAGAATCCCCCACTGTAAGAAACATCCTCTCCACGTCCTCTCAATGTCCGAACCTATCCAGAACTGGCTTGCCCACAGAAGGCAAAGAGCAGTTGTAGATAGGTCATATTCTGCATGGAGGTCGGTGACCAGTGGTGCCTCAGGAATCTGTTCTGCGACCCTTACTCTTCATGATTTTTATGAATGACCTGGATGAGGAAGTGGAGGGATGGGTTAGTAAGTTTGCTGATGACACAAAAGTTGGGGGTGATGTGGATAGTGTGGAGGGCTGTCAGAGGTTACAGCGGGACATTGATAGGATGCAAAACTGGCCTGAGAAGTGGCAGATGGAGTTCAACCCAGATGTGTGAAGTGGTTCATTTTGGTAGGTCAAATATCATGGCAGAATATAGTATTAATGGTAAGTCTCTTGGCAGTGTGGAGGATCAGAGGAATCTTGGGGTCCGAGTCCATGGGATGCTCAAAGCAGCTCCGCAGGTTGACTCTGTGGTTAAGAAGGCATATGGTGTATTGGCCTTCTTCAATCGTGGATTTGAATTTAGGAGCTGAGAGGTAATGTTGCAGCTATATAGGACCCTGGTCAGACCCCACTTGGAGTACTGTGCTCAGTTCTGGTAGCCTCACTACAGGAAGGATGTTGGAACCATAGAAAGGGTGCAGAGGAGATTTACAAGGATGTTGCCTGGATTGGGGAGCATGCCTTATGAAAACAGGTTGAGTGAACTCGGCCTTTTCTCCTTGGAGCGACGGAGGATGAGAGGTGACCTGATAGAGGTGTACAAGATGATGAGAGGCATTAACCATGTGGATAGTCAGAGGCTTTTTCCCAGGGCTGAAATAGCTGCCACAAGAAGGCACAGGTTTAAGGTGCTTGGGAGTAGGTACAGAGGAGATGTCAGGGGTAAAGTTTTTACTCAGAGAGTGGTGAGTGTGTGGAATGGGCTGCCGGCAATGGTGGTGGAGGCGGATACGATAGGGTCTTTTAGACTTTTGGATAGGTACATGAAGCTTAGAAAAATAGAGGGCTATGGGTAACTCTAGTAATTTCTAAGGTAGGGACATGTTCGGCGCAACTTTGTGGGCCGAAGGGCCTGTATTGTGCTGTAGGTTTTCTATGTTTCTATTTAACCTTTCCCAGTTCCAGCAATAGCTTGTGATCTTTCTTCATGTCTTTCAAGCTTATTGATGTCTTTCCTGTAGGTAGGTGACCAGAAATGCACATAATACTCCAAATTCAGCCACACTAATATCTTATACAGTTCAACATAACATTACAACTTGTATACTTAATGCTCTGATTTTTAAGGGTCAACGTGACAAAAGCTCTCAATACGGATCAGATCATTACATTGGTCTATAGTGCCAGTACAGGATATAACAATAATAGAATGTAGGATAAAGTATTACAGTTACAGAGAAATGGAAGTGCAGGTAGACAATAAGGTGCAAGACAAAAACAAAGTAGATTGTGATCTCAAGAGTCTATTGTACTGGCATTATTTGATACTCTGGTACTAGTGGGGTAGTAGCTGTCTTTGAGCCTGGCGATACGTGCTTTCAGGCTTTTATATCTTCTACCTGATGGGAGAAGGGAGAAGAGAGAATGTCCAGGATATGTGAGGACTTTAATGGACTTGTATTGGCTGATTTACTGATGCAGCAAGAAATGTAGTCAGAGACAGAAGGTGGGGTAGGGGGGCTGGTTTCTGTGCTGTGCTGAGCTGTATCCACAATTCTCTGTAGTTTCTTGCAATCACGGGCTGAGCAGTCGTGATGCATCCACGTAGGATGCTTTCTATAGTGCGTCATTAAAAATTGGTAAGGCTTAACAGGGAAATGCCAAATTCCTTGTGACTCCTGAGGAAGCAGAGGTGCCGTTTCTTGGCTGTGGCTTCTATACGATTGGACCAGGACAGGCTATTGGTAATGTTCACTCCTTGGAACATAGAGCTGTGAAACCCTCTTCATTTCAGCACCATTGATAAAAACAGGAGCGTGTGCACCACTTCTCTTCCTGAAGTCAATGACCAACTCTTTTGTTTTGCTGATATTGAGGGAAAGATTGTTGCCATGACAAAATGTCACTGAGCTCTCTATCTGCTTCCTGTACTCCAACTCATCTGTGCTCCAGGAATTGGATACCAGTCAGTTTAATATTGGTAACTGAAAAAGAATTCCCATCTCAATGAGAAAATGGAAAGCCATCAAATCATCATAGTAATGAATTATCTGCATACATTTCTAAAGTAAAGGTCTGGAAAGACAACCTTATTAAATTCTTTGAAGAATAAACAGTCAAGATGTTGCCTAGCTGTGAAGTCTGTCAAAGTTAGTTGCTAGTTGCTCAGTCTGTCGTTTTTTAGGTTTGTACGGATGGTTTAATGGATTCGTGCAGGGAGTTAGAGGACAGGTTAGAGAACAGAGGTAGGCAACCTTAAGCACAAATGATTTTCTAGCATGCGTTATTCATTAATTTGAGGCAAAACATAACTAGATATATTTAAATGGATAATTCCCATATTTCAAGTTTTGAATGGCATTTATCTGGCCCACTCATCAATACACGATACAGCCCACAGAGGCAAACCCTGGGTTAGAATTTAAGGACAAGAGGAAGGGGGAGTTAAAAGTCAGAAGCAGTAAATGAAGAGTCAGGGTAGGAGCCACAGTCTGAGTTGGAACACTCTATGGTCAAAGGTTAGTAATCCCATGGAAAGATGTCAAGTCAGCAGGAGTTGACATGAAGACCAGTAGTCAATAATTGAGGTCAACAGGCCCTGTGGAAAAGGGTCAGTGACCCTCCCCACCCCCCAGGAAGGCAAGTCCCAGGGTCAGAGGTCCATGCAAGTCCAGAGTTCAGGATCCCAAAATCGTCTTGTCCTGGGGTCAACTCTGGAGGTCAAAGCCCGGAGGTAGAGTCTGGAAATCTAGATCTAAACCTCAAGATCAGCGTGTCCATAAGTCAGAGACCTGATGTCTGTGTTTCTACCAGTCTGAGCCAGGACCGACCTCACAGGTCGACAAGTCCCCTGTTTGAAGGCCTGTGATTCAAAGCCCCATGATTAGCAAGTTCTGCAATTATTGCCAAAGATTGAAGACTGAAGTCAAGACCCGAAGGTCAAGATCCTAGGGTTGGCATGTCTGGAAGTTAAATGCCCAGAGGCAGCCTGTCCTGGGGTTGGAGGTCTGTCTTTCTGTGTCAGTTGGTATGTGGTTGGGAGGGAGAAAGGCTTTATATTGCTGTTGTTTTGTTTTGTTCCTGTGTTGTGTTGTTGCTTATGTTGTTCTGCTGAACATTGTGAGCTTGCTACGTTGCTAAAAGAATATGTGGCGACACTTGCAGTTAGCCCCAGCACATCCTTAGATTGCATTGGTCGTTAAAACAAACAACACATTTCACTATATTTTTCAATGTACATGTGATTAATAAACCCAATCTAATCTGTAATGAGACAATGATGGGCTTTTAATGAAAGGCATCTGTAATTTTAAAGCCAAGGCAATGAGCAGGTAACAAGCAGAGGACATTAATACAAAAGCTTCTTTCTCTATCGGACAGTGGCAAGTCGTCACCATCAGACTTATATACAAATATTAGCAGCTTTGGATGAACAAACACAAAATGCTGGAGGAACTCAGCAGGTCAGGCAGCATCTATGGAGACTTTTCAGGCTGAGACCTTCATTAGGACTCTTTATTGGAACAGCTCAGTATTCGATGAGCTGGCTGGATAACTGCTGCAAAGGGTGGAGATGAAAGTTAGCAAGAGATTAATCTCACTGCCTACCCCTCAGTTTGGTGGGGTACTAGCAGCAGAAGAGTGCATGCCTGTGTTTAGGCTTGGTGGAATGAATCACAGAGTGCAAACAGCTACTATTTGCAAATGTGCTTGGACGTGCAACCAAGAGATTGCAGAAGTAGACTGACTATGTTGGTTACAGTGCTCTACCGTTCAACACAGTCACGGCTGATATAACAGAACATGTAGAACAATAGTTTGAAGTTCAATTCCAATGTCATCTGTAAGGGGTCTGTACTTATTTCCTATGAAATTCATGGGTGTTCTCCGGGTCCTTCAGTTTCCTCCCACACTCCAAAGACATACCGATTAATTGGTCTTTATAAATTGTCCTGTGATTAGGCTAGCGTTAAATGGGGTTGCTGAGCGGTACAGCTCAAAGGGCCAGAAAGGACAATTCCGTACTGTATCTCTAAATAAATGAATACAGGCCCTTCAGCCTACAATATCTGTGCCAACCGTGATACTAAATGACACCGTTTCCCTCCATTCCCTGCATGTTTCCTGCTTGGAGCAGCATGCTAAACCCATTTCCCTGCATTTGGCCCACATCCTCTACATTCTTCATATCCATGTACCTACCTATATATAGGATGGCATAGTAGCATAGCGGCTAGTGTGATGGTTACAGTGGCAGCAACCGGGGTTCTGTACCAGCCACGGTCTGTAAAGTGTTTGTATGTTCTCCCCATGACCGCGTGGGATTCCTGCCACATTCCAAAGGGTTGAGGTTAGTAATTTGTTGGAATGTTATATTGGTGCTAGAAGGACAGCAATACTCAAAGGCTGCTCCCTGCACGTCCTCAGACCGTGTTCCTTGTTGACGCAAAAGACACACTTCACTGTATGTTTCAACGTACATGTGACAAATAAAGTTAATCCTTAATCTGTTCACGTAAATCGGTTCAGTATTGTCACATGTACAGAGGTACAGTGAAAAGCTTTGTTTTGCATACCATCCGTACAGATAATTTCATCACATCAGTGCATTAAGGTAATACAATGGAAAAGCTATAACAGAATGAAGAATAAAGAGTTACGGTTACAGGGAGAGTGCAGTGCAGGTATACAAATAAAGTGTAAGGGCCGTGAGCAAGTAACTTGTGAGGTCTATTGTGGGGATTCTTTAATATATCTAAATGCTTGTTAAATGTCACTATCATGTCTGCTTCCACAGCCGCCACCCCTGGCAACCCCTTCCAGGCACCTATCTCTCTCTATGTAAACAAATCTGCCCCACACATCTCATTTAAACTTTTCTCCTCTCCTTCCTCCTGTACAGGACATTGGTAAGGCCACACATGGAATATTCCATTTTGGTCACTCTGCTACAGGAAAGCTATTATCAAACTGGAAAGAGTGCAGAAAAGATTTACCAGGATGTTGCCAGGACTTGAGGGACTAAGTTGGAGAGATTGGACAAGCTAGGACTTTATTCCTCTGAGTGTAGGAGTCTGAGAGGTGATCGAACAGAAATGTACAGAATCACGAGGGGCGTAGATAGGGTGAATACAATCAGTCTCTTTCTCAGAGTTGGTGAACCAAGAGCTAGAGGGCATGGGTTTAAGGTGAAAGGTGAAACATTTAAAAGGAACCCAAGGGGCCACTTTTTTACATAAATGGTGGTATCTATGTGGAACGAGCTGCCATAGGAAGTGGTTGATGCAAGTGCAAAAGCTTTAAGAAGTCAGTTGGACAGCTACGTGGATTAGAAAGGATACAAAGGTTATGAGCCAAGCACTAGCAAATGGAACTGGCTTGGATGGGCCAGCTTAGTTGGTATGGAGCAGCTGAGCTGAAGGCCCTTTTTCCATGTTGTGTGAGTCTAGGGTTCTCACCTCGAACTTGTGCTCTTTACTATTTGACATTTCTGCCCTAGGAATAAGACTCTAACTAAGTACCTTATCTATGCCTGATAATTATATAAACCTCTAACAGGTCTCCCGTCAGTCTCCAACGCTCCAGAGGAAACAATCCAAGTGTAAATGCCTGTAAGAAAATGAATCAAATGGTATGATATGGTGACAAATACGTACTTTGATAATAAACTTACTTTGCAGTTTGCTGAACCCCTCTTCCACCCCAGTATCCTGATCCCACCTACCCCCTTATTCCTGGATCGCTCGTCTGACACTGGTATCTCCTGACAGAAGCAATGCCCAGGGCACCAATTGTATGTGGACAGCTATCAGTACTCGGTGTATTTCTTGCCTCTACTGGCCCAGAGACTCATTTATTCTGTGATCACAAAATCCTTTTTGACAAAGTATTTAATTGAAATGCATTCAAGTGCCTGATTTCATTTCCAATTGTACCGTTTTTTTTGATTAGTCTTTGCTTCACTATTATGTGTAAACTAGTTTAGTTAAACATACACCAGGATAAATTGCTTTGATCACTGAAGCATTGGTTCAGTCAGCACTGATTGTGGCTAATCTTTGGATTGATCTAATAGCAAGCAGCAGCTGGAATCAGTCTGTTACTATTCTCTTTAGCCAGTTACATCTTATTGTGATGATGGTGTCTGCAGGACAGATGAGGGTTCTCTGTTGAGCAGCTGTAGGGGAGAAGGCATCACCAGCTGACACCAACTTTAATATCAGATTTGCCACCTTCTCCTGTCTTCCCACCTTAGAGTTTCAAGGTTCAAAGGTTCATTTTATTATCAGAGCGTATTTGCAGAATACAACTCTCGGTTCATCTTCTCCAGATAGCCATGAAATACAGAAAAACCACAGAAGTCATTGAAAGACATCAGTCCCCTTCCCACACGAAAAAGAAACAGAACTCACAAACCCCAACTCCCCCAACACCCCCATACAAAACTTAACAGATCACCAGCCAGACATAGCAGTTAAAACATCAACCCCCTAAACCCCAAGTCTCTCCCGCGCAAATAAAAACAGTTGACAATAACATCAAACCCCAACTTCTCATGCACACAAAAAACTAACAGATCTCTCACATGTAAAAACACCAAGACTCAATTCCCCAACCGCTCTCTCACTCAAAAAAGTAGCATATCACCCACCTGTCAGTCAACAACAGGTAAGAAAACACAGAAAAACTGAAGACCAATATGAGCTACAGTCCACACCAATAGTCACATATGTCTTGGAATTTCAAACCATCCTCCATCAGTATTGTGGAGAGTGACAACTCAAACTCAGGTCGTGGGGAGCGACCACCGACCCATGGCGTCCGACCCAACCCATGAAGAGCAACTGCTGACCTGACATGGCCTCCCAACCTCTAGCCACTTGGAATATTATGTTCAGGTCTAGTCACCTCACTACAGGAAGGATGTAGATACTATGCAGAGAGTGCAGAGGAGATTTGCAAGAATGTTGCCGGGATTGGAGAGCATGCCCTATGAGAATAGGTTGAGTGAACTCAGCCTTTTCTCCTTGGAGTGACAGAGGATGAGAGGTGACTTGATAGAGGTGTATAAGATGATGAGAGGCATCGATCATGTGGATAGCCAGAGGCTTTTTCCCAGGGCTGAAATGGCTAATGCAAGGGGGCATAGCTTTAAGGTGCTTGGAAGGAGATACAAGGGGGATGTCAGTGGTAAGATTTTCACACAGAGAGTAGTGGGTGTGTGGTATGCACTGCCAGCAATGGTGATGAAGGTGGATACAATAGGGTCTTTTAAGAGACTCTTAGATAGGTACATGGAGCTTAGAAAAATCGAGGGCTATGCGATAGGGTAATTCCAGGCAGTCTCTAGAGTAGGTTACATAGTCGGCACAACATTGTGGGCTGAAGGGCCTGTAATGTGCTGCAGATTTCTATGTTCTATGAAGAGTGATTGCCAACCTGACATATACACAAGGACACGTATGCATCAGCACAAGGAAAAGCTTATTTGCAGCAGAGTCACAACATTCACAAGAGAAATATAAATGAATGAAAATTAATGAGATAATGATCCCAGGAATGAAAGGGTTAACATATGAGGAGCATTTGTTGGCCCTGGACCTGTACTCTGGGAGATTAGAAGAATGATGGGGATCTCATATTGAAAGGCCTAGATAGAGTCGGTGTGGAGAGGATGTTTCCTATAGTTGGGGAGTCTAGGACCAGAAGGCACAGCTTCAGAATACAAGAATGTCCCTTTAGAAGAGTAATGAGGAGGAACTTCTTTAGCCAATGGCTCTAGCGAATCTGTGGAATTCATTATTACAGATGTCCATTTAGGCCAAATCATTGGGTATCACGCTAATGCAAGGTATAGGTGAAACCAGGTGAGGGGCAAGATGGGTGGGGGGGGGTGGAGAATAAAGTGAGAAGTTGGGAGGTGATAGGTGGGAAAGGTAAAGGGGTGAAGAAGAAGGAATCTGATAGGAGAGGAAAGTAAACCACGGGAGAAAGGAAAGAAGGAAGGGCACCAGGGAGAGGTGATAGGTGAGGAGAAGAGAATAGTAAGAGGGGAGCCAGAATGGGGAATGGAAGAAGAGGAAAGGTGGAAGGGAGAAGTTACCAGAAGATTGAGAAATCGATGTTTGTGCCATCAGGTTGGAAGCTAATCAGGCGGAATATGAGGTGTTGCTCCTCCAACCTGAGAGTGGCCTTATTGTGACAGTAGAGAATGCCATGGACTAACATGTCAGATTTGTAATGGGGACTGGAATTAAAATAGTTGGCCGCCAGGAAATCTTGCCTGTTGGATTGGAGCAAAGGTGCATGACAAAGCAGTCCCCCAATCTACCTCAACTTTCACCAATGCAGAGCAGGTTGTATCAGGAGCACCAGATACAGATACAGGAGATGATCCCAACATATTCGCAGTTGAAGTTTTACCTTACCTGGAAGGACCGCTTGGGACCTTGAATGGAGGCGAGGGCAGGCATAGCACTTCTTCCGCTTGTAGGAACAAATGCCAGCAGGAATATTAGTGGGGAGTGACAAATGGACAATGGAAATATGGAGAGAGTGATCCCTGTGGAAAACACAGAGTGGTGAAGTGTTAAAGATGTGTTTAGTGGAATGATGGTGGAGAATGATGTGCTGGGGAGGTAGGTAAGGACAAGGGGAACTCTATCCCTGTTAAGGCAGTGGGAAGATGAGGTGAGGGCAATTGCCCAGGAAATAGAGCTACAGGTGAGGGCAGCATTAATGGTGGAGGAAGAGAAACCCCGTTCTTTGAAGAAGGAGGATTTCTCCGATGTTCTGGAAAGGAAAGCCTCATCCTGGGAACAGATGTAGTGGAGACAAAGGAATGGTGACAGGGTGGAAAGAAGTACAGTCAAGGTAGCTATGAGAGATGATAGGTTTATAAAAGGTACCAGTGAGCACTTTTTCCCCAGAGATGGAGACAGATCAAAGAAGGGGAGAAAGGTATCAGAAATGGACCAAGTGAATTAAGAGCAGGATGGAAGTTGGAGGCAAACTTAATGAAATTGATGAGCAAAGCATAGGTGCATGAAGCAGCACCAATGCAGTCATCAATGTAGCACGGAATGACTGTTCCATAAAGCCATTGAAAAGGCAGGCATAGCTGGGCAACACACTCAAAATGCTGGAGGAACTCGGCAGGTCAGACAGTATCCATGGAAATGAATAAATAGTTGACATTTCAGGCCAAGACCCTTTATCAGAATTTGAAAGGAAGGAGAAGATGCCAGAATAAAAAGGTGGGGGAAGAGAATAAGGAGAAGCAAGAAGATGATAGGTGAAGCCAATTAGGTAGGTGCGAGATGATAAGTGAAAGAGGCAGTGCTGGAGAAACTAATAGAGGAAAATGGACCATATGGGAAAGGGTAGAAGGAGGGGCACCAGGGGAGGTGTTTGGTAGGTAAGGAGAAGAGGTAAGAGGCCAGAGTGGAGAATAGAAGAAGAGGGAAGGGGAGGGAAAAATTACCGAAGGAGAATTCAATGTTCGTGCCATCAGGTTGGAGGCTACCTAGATAAAATATGAAGTGTTGCTCCTCCACCCTGAGAGTGACATCATTGTGGCAGTAAAGGAGGCCATGAGCTGACATGTTCGAATGGGAATGAGGATAGGAATTAAAGTGGTTGGTCGCCAGGAAATTCCACTTTTTGCAGATGGAGCTAAGGTGCTTGACAAAGCGGTCGCCCAGTTTACATTGGGTCTCGCCATTGTAATAGAGGCCACATTGGGAGCTCCGGATACAATAGATGATCCCAACAGATTCGCAGATGAACCGTCGCCTCACCTGGAAGGACTATTTGGGGCCCTGAGTAGAGGTGAGGGTGTAGGTGAACTGGCAGGTGTAGCATTTCTGTCATTTGCAGGGAGATGTGGCAGGGAGATTAATGGGGAGGGATGAAGAAACAAGGGAGGCATGGAGGGAGCGATCCCTGCGAAAAGTGTAGAGTGGGGGGGCGCGGTGTGGGAAGAAAAGATGTGTGGATGCAGACGTTCTTGGGGTGGTAGGTGAGGACAAGAGGAATTCTATCCCTGTTAAGGTGGCAGAAGTTGGAGTGAATGTGGATATTTGGGAACTGGAGGGGATGAGGGTGAGGCCAGAGTTAATGGTGGAGGAAGGAAACTTCTGTTTTTTTTTGAAGAAGGACATCTCTGATGTCCCTGGAAAGAAAAGCTGGGGCCCATGCATGTGCCCATGGCTGCACCTTAGATCTGGAGAAAGTGGGAGGAGCCAAAAGAGAAATTGTTGTGGGTGAGGGGGACTTTGGGTATGTTGTCGAGAAAGAAACAGAAAGCTGTAATAAGGTCTTCTTGATGGGGTATAGAGACTGCACATCAATTCTCGCTGATTTGATTTGACACAGAGAATGCATTTCATTGTATGTTTTGATGTTCATGTAACAAATAACGCTAATCTTTATACTTAAAGCTGAGGTTGAAAAGTACTTATTATCATGTTTATCAAAGTTTTAATTATCACATGTACATAAAAACATACAGTGAAATGCTCCCTCCGCGATTCCCTTGTCCGTTCATTGCTCCTCCCTCATCTCCCTCCAGGCATTTATCTCTACAAGCGGCTTAAGGGCTACACCTGCCTATTCACCTCCTCCCTCTTCTCTGTTCAGGGCCCCAAGCAGACCTTCCATGTGAGGCTACAATTCACCTGTGAATCTGCTGGGGTTGTCTATTGTGTCTGGTGCTCCCAAAGCAGCCTCCTCTACATTGGTGGGACCCATCGTAAATTGGAGGACTGCTTCATCAAGCACCTCTGCACCATTTGCCACTAGTGGGACTACCCGGTAGCCAAACATTTTAATTCCCATTTTCATTCCAACATGTTGATCCATGGCATCCTCTTGTGCCAAGATGAGGCCATCCTTGGGGTGGAGGAGCAATACCTTATATTCCCTCTGGGGACCCTCCAACTTGATGGCATGAATATTGATTTCTCCTGGTGAACAAGTTCCCCTCCCCCCCCATTCACCACCTTGACCTTCCACTTCTTCTCACCTGCCTATCACTTAACCCTGGGTTCCTTCCCTCTTCCATTTCTTCTTCTATTGTCCACTCGCTTCTCCTATCGGATTCCTCTGTCTCTAGCTTTTGACTTTTCCCATCCAGCTGGCTTCACCCATCATCTGCAGCTAACCTCTTTCCCCTCCTCCCACCTTTTTATTCTGGCATCTTTCCCCTTCCTTCTCAGTTATGAAGTCTTTGCCTGAAATATTGCCTGTCTACCCTTTTCCATTGATACAGCCTGACTTGCTGAGTTCCTCCAGCACTTTGTGTGTGTTGCTTTGGAGATGCAGCATCTGCAGATTTTGTCATGCTCGTGAAATGCTTCATTTGTATCAATGTTCAACACAGTCCAAGGACGTGCTGGGTGCAGGCCACAAGTGTTGCCATGCTTCTGGCACCAATGTAGCATGTCTACAACTTACTAACCCTGACCCATATGTCTTTAAGAATGTGGGAGGAAACTGGAAATGCAGTACGTGCAAACTGTTTACAGACAGAGGTGGGAATTGAACCCCGATCGCTGATCACTGGTGCTGTAAAGCGTTATGTGAACCACTACACTACTATGCTGTATGCTAATTAGTAAGGGAATCAAAAGTTACTGGGAGAAGGCAGGAGAATGGGGTTGAGAAGGAAAATAAATCAGCCATGATTGAATGACACAGCAAACTTACTGGGCCATATGGCCCAATTCTGCGCTTATGTCTCAGGTAAGGTTTCGAAGGATAGGGGATCAAATGCAGACAACTGGGAAGGGCTAGGGTAAGCAACTTGGTCAGGAAGGGCTAGATGGGCCAAAGGGCCTTTTTTCACACTACGTGACTTGAATTCAATTCATTGTACCTGTTCTGGCTCCTAGAAAGTACTATTAAATTATATTCAATTTGTCCATGCCAACCAAGAGCTATCCTCATTTGCCCACATCTCTCTAAACTTTGTCTATCTGTGTACCTGTCCAATTATCTATCAAACACTCATTGCTTCCTTCAGTGCTGTAAGATGCTCAGCTTTGGGTTGCAGGTAGCATAGCAGTGAGCATAACACTTTGGAGCACCAGCAATCGGAAGATCAGAGTTCAATTCCTGCTGCTGCCTGCAAGGAGTTTGTATGTTCTACCCGTGTTCGATGGGCTTCCTTCCACATTCCAAAGATGTATGGGTTAAGTTTAGTAAGTTGTGGACGTGCTATGTTGGTGCCAGATGCATGTTGACACTTGCGGGCTATCCCCAGCACATCCTTAGAATGTGTTGGTCATTGACACAAATGATGTATTGCATTGTATATTTCGATGTGCTCATGACAAATAAAGCTAATCTGTAAAATATATTTAATCTTTGTGCATCTTTGTTTCCAGCTGTCTATGCGTGCGAGTGTGCAAGGCAAGGTATACTGCCCATGGTCGATGCAGTGTCCATGGATGCAGATCCCCAGGCACGTGTGCCAGTGCAGCCTTTACCTGCCTCTGCTGGAATCACATACGAGCTTTGTGCCGGAATTGTTGACAAGCCGGGACTTTCACTGGAGGAAACAGTCAAGGAAGAGATCCAGGAGGAATGTGGCTACAGGGTGCCATTAGAAAGCCTACAGAAGGTTACCTCGTACAGGTGAGCACTTTTTGTCGGCAGTGGTGATATCCAGTGATTGGCTTCAGTTTCCTCCTTTGCTTCCTGAGAGAACGTGAAAGGAAGTGCTGCTACTGGGGCAATTGAATTGATGGCGATTGGTCAATGGGCTTTCCCTAGAGGTCATACGTTGATGGTGAATGGTGAAATATTTAAGGAGAGCCTGAGGAGACACTTCTTCACTCAGAGGGTGGTGCAAGTCTAGAATGAGCTGCCAGCGGAAGAGTGGACGCAAGTTTGATTGGAACATTTAAGAGAAGTTTGGAGAACTACATCAACACATGGATGGGAGGGGTATGGGGAGCTGTGGTCTAGGTGCAGGTCAATGGGACTAGGCAGAATAACAGTTTGGCTTGGACTAGATGGGCTGAAGGACTTGTTTCTGTGCTGTAGTGCTCTATGACTCCATTATTCTGTCATTAGAGACCACTGAGAAATATTTCCCCCCACAGACACATTATTTATACGGTATGTTCTCCCTGTCATACAGCACGCTGTGTGTGTTGTACTTAGGTGTATGATATCTCTCTCTGAAGTGTCTTCTGTCGGAATGTTAAGTAGGTTAAGACTGTGTTAAGCTAAGATTGAAGTCAGTTGTACTGAGGTGACATGTGTGAATGGAGTAAAGGCAGCTGATTGGCTCTGCCCCTGTTGTCATGGTGGTTACCGTAGAGTATGTTTAAATTGGTCAGTGCAGGGTTGGCTGCCCATTGGTAGAGACTTGGTTGCTAGGGGACTGTTTATTGTTTTGCCTAGGGTTTTGTTAGTGTGTAGGTGAAGGGCGAGCAGACAGCTGCTACTGTCTAAAGGCACCAGCAGCATTCATCCTTATGCAGGGAACAAATGGCAGTGCTTTGTGCTGTAAGGTGTCTACACCTGATTCCAGTGTTCTCAGTAATACACTGCCTCCCGTTGCCTTCAACGTCAGTAAAAACTTCAATTTATGTGCTGTGTTCTTGCATCCCCTCTAGGGCACCACAAAACTTTTTGTAGGCATTGAAATACTTTAGAAATGGCTTCTAACCAGAGACTGAAAGTTCGGACCGGATGTCTGTGAGTCTGAGAGTGCGGGGCCAAGGACTGGAGGCCTGGAGGTGGCTTGTCCTAGGGTTGGAGGCCTGTCTGAGTGGATGGGTGGCAGGGTTGGAAAGGGGCTAGTTTTGCCATTGACTTGTTGCTATTGCTGTTACTGTTTGTGTTGTTCTGCTGAATTCTGTGGGCATACTGTGTTGGTACTGGAATATGTTGCGAGCTGCTCCCAACACGTTCTTGGGTGTGTTAGCTATTAACACAGATGGCACATTTGATTGTATGCTTCAATGTACATGTGATAAATAAATCTAAAACTGATAGTCTTGAGTGAGGAATACTGTAAATCAGGACACAGTGGGGGGGGAACGAGATTGGGGAATGTTCTTCACATCCCTGGGGGTATAGCAGGTATAGCATATCCTTTGGTCGACATGATGGACAGGACGGCACTGTTTCCTCAGTGCCACTCCATCGTGGGCATGAGGTTCCCCACCATTTTCAAAAGGCGATGCCTCACAAAGGCGACATCCATCCCCATGGACCCTCACTGACTTGGACTTGACCTCTTCTCATTACTAATGTCAGGGAGGAGATAAACAGACAACATGTTAGGAACAAGAGAAAATCTGCAGATACTGGAAATCCAAGAAACACACACAAAATGCTGGAGGAACTCAGAAGGCCAGGCAGCATCTATGGAAAAGAGTACAGTCGACGTTTTGGGTCGAGCTTCTTTCCCTTTGCCATCAGATTTCTGAATAGTCCATGAACCCATGAACACTGCCTCTCTATTTTGCTCTGTAGGCACCACAATCTTTGTTTATGTATGTTTTTTGTAGATTCTATTGTATTTCTTTATTTTTCCTGTAAATACCTGCAAGAAGATGAATCTTAAGGTAGTATGTGGTAACATATACGTACTTTGATAATAAATTTATTATCAAAGCAGGGTAGCATAGCAGTTGGCATTATGCTATTACAGCGCCCGAGATTAGCGATCAGGGGTCATTTCCCTTTGCTGGCTGGAAGAGTTTGTACGTTCTCCCTGTGGCTGAGTGGTATTCTTCCAGGTGCTCCAGTTTCTTCCAGAACCATACGGTTGAGGTTAGAAAGTTGTAAGCATGCTATGTTAGCGCCAGAAGCATGGCGACACTTGTGGGCTGCTCCCAACATATCTTCACTGATTTGATTTGATGCAAATGACATATTTCACTGTATGCTTTGATGTACATGTGACAAATAAAGCTAATCTCTAATCTTTAAATTTACTTTGAACTTTTGAACTTTGAAGATGCCTGCAACTCTGCAACCTTGTCTCTCTTTTACTTTTGGGAAAAGATACAGGAGCTTGAAGTTCTGGACGACTTGACTCAAGAACAGCTTTTTCCCCGCTGTGATCAGACTCCTGAACCAATCATCCCCTCACATCCCCAGAGTGCCATTTAACACCAGCAGTGGGTTTCAGTCCTCCCTGTTACACACTCTTCCCTCCCTACCCCTGTTTTAACCCCGTTCCCCCCACCCCTCCATCCCTACCCTTGTATCCAGCTGCATAGAATTCTCTGAAGTAAGCGGGCCTCCTGATCTTTCGCGGCCAGTGCCGCCCTGCTCACAGAGTGCATTGGTTCCAGTCACCGCTCTCTGTCTACAAGCATGAACATGCCGACACAGTTAACTATCACAAGCTGTCAAGCTTCAGTGAAAACGTTGTGAGTAATTGAGGGGAACCGTGGCCAAGTTTCTCGCAGAGAAGCTCTCCCGTTTCCAGCTCTTTTCCAACCGCAGTCACACCTAAACTCAACTGCAGAGACTTTGCAGAAGTATTTTCTGGAGGGAAAGTGGATCTGATCAGTTGGCAGGGCAGGAGATGCGTGGATGTGGCCAGCACAGGTGTGGGACTGGTGGGGATTTGATGTGAGGAAATCTAATCTTGTGCCAGGTTACGTGGACAAGCTGGAGTTCAGGGGTCAGACTGCTTCTATCGAGAGGCATTGAGGAATCGACACTATAAACTGCCTCCACCCCACATTCTTTATATTGTGCTGTTACTGACCAATTTCCTTTCTATGGATTTCAACAGCTCATTTTGTTTCGTGTTAATTAAACTTCACTGGAGCAGATGTCCAGACTTCGTAATTGCAGATTGCAACATTTACTGTCAGGAATAATAAATCATGAAGTGTCTGATTGAATTCTTTGAGGTAGTGAAGAAACTTATAGACAGGCACACAGATGATAGAAAATAGAGGGTTACGTAGGAGAGAAGTGTTAGATTGATCTTAGGTTAAAAGTTCAGCACAACATAATGGGCCAAAGGGCCCGTACTATGCTGTAGTGTTCTGTGTTCAATATTCAAACAGCCTCTTCTGTCTGTCTTCCCCCATCAATCTTTCTCTTTCAGTTTCACCACTTTTCTGTTATGGGAGTCTTTCTCAGAGTTTTTTTTCCCAGAGATGGGTGCTAGTAACAAGGGGCCACACTTTTAAGATCAGAGATGAGAGATTTAACCTCGAACATTACAGCACAGTACTGGCCTTTCGGCCCATGATGTTGTACTGATCTTTTAAGATACTCTAAATTCAGGCTTTGAGACTTTGTAACCAAGATTGCGAATGATATGAAGATAGGTAGAGGGGCAGGTAGTGTTGAGGAAGCATGGAGTCTGCGGAAGGACCTAGACTAGGAAAATGGGCAAAGAAGTGGCGGAAGGAATAGTGTAGAGAAGTCATGCACTTTGGTAGAAGGAATAAAAGCATAGACTATTTTCTAAATGGGGAGAAAATTCAGAAATTAGAGGTGAGATTTGGGAGTCCTCGTGCAGGATTCCCTAAAAGTTAATTTGCAAGTTGGATTGATGGTGAGGAAGACAAATACAATGATTCATTCATTTCAAGAGAACTAGAATATAAAAGCAAGGATATAATGCTGAGGCTTTATAAAGCATTGGTCAGACCGCACTTGGAATATTGTGAGCAGTTTTGTGACCCTTATCTAAGGAAGGATTAAATTAGATTATGAGAACACTCAGTCCTCTTTTATTATCATTTAGAAATGCATACATGCATTAAGAAATAATACAATGTTTCTCTGAAGTGATATCACAGAAAACAGGACAAACCAAAGACTAACACTGACAGAACCACATAATTATAACATATAGTTACAGCAGTGCAAAGCAGTACCATAATTTGATGAAGAACAAACCATGGGCCCGGTAAATAAAGTCTCAAAAGTCCCTGAGTCGATCGACTCTCGAGTCCCCGATAGCAGGCGGCAAAAGGGAGAAACTCCCTGCCATAAACCTCCAGGCACTGTCAACTTGCCGATGCCTTGGAAGCAGCTGACCACAGCCGACACTGAGTCCATCCGTCCGAAAACTTCGAACTTCCGACCAGCCTCTCCGATACAGCCTCCCGAGTGCCATCCTCTGCTGAGCGCCTTCAACCTTGCCCTGGCCGCTGAAACACGCAAAGCCGAGGATTTCGGGGCCTTCTGTTCCAGAGGTTCCGGTTACCACACAGTAGCAGCAGCAGCGAAGCGGGCGTTTCAGAAGTTTTCCAGATGTTCTGCCGTGCTCTCACGTCTGTCTCCATCAAATCAGGATTATGCATGGTCTCCTACTTGACAGCAGACATCATCACCAAAGTGGCCGCGTGCGCTGCCGTCGCGCCGCCATCTTCTCCTCCTCCATCTTTGTTCTGTACTGGCATTGGAGAGGGTTCAGGGAAGATTCGCGAGAATGATTGCAGGAATGAAAGGGTTAATGTATGAGGAGCATTTGATGGCTCTGAGCCTATGTTCACTGGAATTTAGAAGAATGAGGGAGAATCTCATTGAAACTTTCTGAATATTGAAAAGCCTAAGCAGAGAGGATGTGGACAGAATGTTTCCTATAATGTTGGGGTGTAGGACCAGAGGGCACGGCATCAGAATAGAAGGACGCTCCTTTAGATGAGGAGGAATTTCTTCAGCCAGAGCAGGGTTTCTCAACTGGGGCCGCATGAGAGGTTGTGATCTAAAAAAAATATCGTTTTTTGAACTTAATGCAATGTGCAATGCTAATGCTCACAGTGGTGGCCAGTGACCAAGTGGCTCCGTTAGTAATCTCAGCCCAGTATGGCAGTGCGCTGTAGAGCCGTGTTTATTTGGTGGAGTCCATTCTCAGATTTTGATGCGAGATAAGGGAGGGCATTGATAATTGGTGAGCGCTGTATTGCACTGAAGACAGTAGGCTGATGAGGAACATGAAGTGCATTTTCCGAGCATTGAATGGACTCGCCCAACTTGGACTGTGACATCCTGAATTATCTCCACCAACTTCCCCATATGTGCCGCTGACTGACTTAAGGGAGCGAACAAACTATCAATGTGGTAGAAAATTCACCGTCAGTGAAAAGGTTCAGGAAGCAAGTTATTTAGCAGCAGAACTTATTACCCAGAAAAGGAAAAGTCACTCAGTTGGTGAGAACCTAATAATGCTAGCATGCAAAATTATAGTGGATAAAATGCTAGGACGAGATGCAGTACGAGGGATTGGAAAGGTTTCACTGTAAAACAGTGTGATAAGTTGACGTATTGTTGACATGTCACATGATACTGAAGAAATTTTGTGTGATAAATTGAAAAACAACAGCTTCTCTATCCAGGTTGATTGATTTCTGGACAAGTTCTGGACTTATGTGAAAGAAGAGTATCCTGTCATTCATAGGAAAGCAATCAACATTTTGCTGCAGTTTTCAACTTACATGTGTGAGCAAGCTTTTTCTTGCTTAACAAGCATCAAGTCTGTGGTCCAAACGTGGGCAGATGACAGAGGCTACTGGGTAGCACAGTTGGCATGGATGAGTTTCGTCAAAGGCCCTGTTATTCATGCAGTATGTCTCTCTGGCTGTATTATCTCTCTGTCTCCCCATCCTCTTCTTGCAGTTCCTTCACCATTTCTGTCTGTCCCTGCATCTTTTGTTTGTCCCTCTGCCCCTCTCCCTGCCTGTCCCTGATACCTCACGTTTCTCTCTCTGTCCCTCCCTCTTTTCCTGTCTTTCTAACTGTATTTCATTTCCTCTCTCTAACCCTCCTCTTTCTCTCTCTCTCTATCTTTCCCTCTTTTTCTCTCTATCCATCTTTCACTCTTTCAAGGTGACTTGATAGAGGTGTACAAGATGAAAATTCATTTTATTTTTTTATTTCTCCATTTTCTCTCTATTTTTCCATTTTTCTGTGTATCAGTCCTTCCCCATGCCATCTCTCTCCATTACACTCACTGTCTTTCTGTTTCTTCTCCATCTCCCTTCCTATCTTTCTCTCCTTCTCTCTATCCTTCTGTCTTCCTCTTTCCCTTTTTCTCTGTCTCTCTTTCTGTGTATCAAACCCGCCACGCGCGTGCACACACACACACACACACACACACACACACACACACACACACACACAATATCTCTCTCAGTTTTGTGCCCTAATTCTCTCTCTCCTCTCTCCATCTGGGTGTCTTTGGCTCCCTCTCACACTGTTTATTTATTTTTGATTTATGACTTCTTTCCTTTGGAATCGTCCTCCCACCTTGCTCCTGTGCTTTTGTACACTCTGTTCCCCCAGCAGATGGTCAAGATGTAATCTAACCCATTCATTCCTGAGCATACAAGATCTCTTCCTCCTCCGTTCTCGGAGCTTTACAGCCTAGCCTGCCCAGACCTGAGCACTACCAGCAGAATCATCTTTACTTCTTTCCTCCACTTTGCAAGCCTGGAGTCCCCCCCCCCCCCCCAACTCTTATGAGGGCAATGGGAGATGGCAGTGAAGAAGTGAAAAGGCACTTGTTCTTCTGCTTTCACAATATTAGTGGAGCCAGTGACCAGCCCGGCCATTATTGAATTGACTTTATTTCTTACATCATTCACATACATGAGGAGTAAAAATCTTTACATTATGCCTCCGTCTAAGTGTGCAATATGCAATCATAGTAATTCATAATAATTTATAATAAATAAAACAGTCAATGTAACATAGAAATACACTCAAATCAGTGTGAGTTAATCAGTCTGAGGCCTGGTGGAAGAAGCTGTCCTGGAACCTGTTGGTCCTGGCTTTTATGATATGGTACCATTTCCCAGATGGTAGCAACTGGAATAGATTGTGGTTGAGGTGACTCGGATGAAACATACCCCTCCTCCTTTACTCTTCCCAGAAAGGCTTAGTCTCAGTCAGAAGGATTGTCCCATGTCCAGAGATAGGTTGTGAAACCTCATGCCATCACAAAGGAGACATAACAGTGCCTCTACTTTCTTAAAAGTTTGTGTAGAATCAGCATGTCAACAAAGCATTTAACAAACTCTATTGATGCACAGTGCAAAGTATCCTAACTGGTTGCATCATGGCCTGGTATGGAGACTCTAACGCCAGGAACAGCATAGTCTACAGAAAGTGGTGGATACAGCCCAGCCCATCACAGACAAAGCACATCTACATGGAGCACTGCCGTAAGAAGGCAGCATCCATCATATAGGACGCCCCACCATCCAAGCCATACTCTCTTCTTGCTACTATCATCAGGCAGGAGATACAGAAGCCTTAGGTCCCACACCATCAGGTTCAGGAACAGTTATTACTCAACAACCATCAGGCTCCTGAACTGGCTTAGGTAACTTCAGTCACCACTTCTCTGAACTGATTCCACAGCCTGCAGACTCACATTCAAGGTCTCTTTACAACTCCTGTTCTCAGTATTATTTTTATCTGAAGTGTGCCTTATTTTGTGCATTGGTTGTTTGTCAGTCTTTGCTTATGTATAGCTTTTTGTAAAATTATATTGTATTCCTTGTTTACCTCTAATTGCCTGCAAGAAAATGAACCTCCGGGTAGTATACGGTGCTTCTATAAATATACTCTGAATTTTGTATTTTGGAGTTTGGTAGCCGTTAAGTAGACACATGAATGTGTTGGGAATGGATGGTACACCGGAGGAGGATATTTGGTGTGGATTAGTACAACACCATGAGCTGAATCGCCTGTCCTGTGCTGTTCTATTCTGTGTTCTATGTATATCATTCAGAAGAAAGCAAGAATTTTGTAAATGTTTTAAACTGGTAAATTGGTTTACTATTATCACACCCACCAAGGTACAGTGAAAAGCTTACAAATCAAATCATTACAGCAGTGCAGAGAGTAATAACAGAATGCCGAATAATTATTTAGAGAGGGTGCAGAGCATGTCTTACAAGGAAAGACTGAGTGAGCTAGGGCTTTTCTCTTTGGATTGAAGGAGGATAAGAGGTGACTTAGTCGAGGCGTATAACATTGAGAAGCGCAGAGAGAGTGGACAGTCAGCACCTTTTATCTAAGGTGGCAATGGCTAATACCAGATGTCATTTGTTTAAGGTGAGTGGAAGAAAGCTTATGGGAGATGTTAGAGGCGGGTTTTTGTACACAAAAAGTGCTGGGTGTCTAGAATGCATTGTTGGGGGTGGTGGTAGAAGCAGATACAATAGGGACTTTTAAGAGACTCTTAGATAGACACATGGATGTAAGGAAAATGGAAGGTGATGCGCTGTGTGGGAAGAAGGGTTAGACTGATTGTGGAGTTGGTTTAGTATAGTATACTGGTTTAGTATAGTATACTGGTTGGTTTAGTATACTGGTTTAGTCAGTATATCTTGGGTTGAAGGGCCCATACTGTGCTGCACTGTTCTAAACTGTTCCTATTACAGAGAAACCACAGCTCAGGCAGATGATAAGGTAGATTGTGAGATTGAGAGTCCATTTTATCATACTAGGGGACTGTTCAGTTGTCATCACAGTGGGAGAGTCTGTCCTTGAGCCTGGTGCCCTGTGCTTTCAAGCTTTTGCATCTTCTGCCTAATGGATGAGGGGGAGAAGGCAGAATGTCTGGGATGTATGGCGTCTTTAATTAAGGCAGCGAGAAGTGTAGACAGAATCCATGGAAGTGAGGCTGGTTTCCCTGATGGGCTGAGCTGTGTCCACAACTCTCAGTGTTTCCTTACGGTCATGGGCAGAGCAGTTGCCGTACCAAGCTGTGGTGCATCCAGATAGGATGCTTTCTCTGCTGCATAGTGGACATCCCAAATTTCTTTAGCCTCCTGAGGAAGTAGAGGTGTTGGTGAACTCGCTTGTTGTAGTAATGTATGAGTGATATTATATATTCTATTTAGTTTATTAAACCTTTATGATTCCTGCAACTTGTATTCTTAGTAACCTCTGATGGGCCCATGTGTCAAAAATGTGGTAAACAGTGTGATTAAAACTGAATACCACAGTGATTTATCATTCAAAAGGAATAAGTTGTCATATGGCAGGAAGTTAGAGTCATAATTACATGGCACAGAAACAGGCCCTTGCTGACCAAGATGCCCGCTTGAGCAAGTTCCATTTAACTGCTTAGGCCCATATCTCTCTAAGCCAGAGGTTCCCAACCTTTTTATACCATGGACCTTTACCATTAACCAAGAGGTCCGTGGACTCCAGGTTGGGAACCCCTGATCGAAACCTTTATATCTACATACCTAAATATCAAATAATTTTTGTCAACCACTTCCTCTAGCAGCTCATTCCATACACTGACCACCATCTGTGTGAAGAAGTTGACCCTCAGGCCCCTATTAAATATTTCCCTTTGCTTCTCCAGTTCTTAATTTCTAAATTCTGAACTCTGCAGAAAAAACTGAGTGAATTCACCCTAGCTCTACCCCTCAATTTTATACCTCTGTAAGATCACTCCTAGTTTTGTACACTCCAAGCAACAAAGTCCTAGCCTGCCCGGCCTCACTCTCTAGTTCTGACTTTGACTCCCAGCAACAGTTACACAAGAGGTTCTGCAGAAATCCAGAGCAACACCCGCAAAATCCAAACCAACAGAAGGCAACAAAAAACTCATTAAGGAGAAAAAAATGGAATATGAAAGTAAGCTAGCCAACTTAAGATTCGTCTATTGTCATCGATGAAGACCTCGACACCATTAGTACTTTTTATGAGGTCGAGTTGCTAGCTCGACACTCAACACAGCACAGATGGAAAGCGTGCCTGGGAGCGGCCAGACTGGATTCAACTCGGGAACCTTCGCTCCGGAGTCCGGTGCTGATGTCACTGCGCCACCAGTCAGCTTGATGGTGTTGAGACAAGCACGTGATTTGGATTTAAGTGAGGGAGAGTTGTGCAGCATCAGCCTCACTCTCCCTTCCTAATTCCCATCTGGATCCAGTGACAAGACAAGAGTCGAGATGGCTGGAGGTGGGACTAGGCACAGTGGATGACCAGGACGTCTTCTGTGTCTTGTCGTGCTCTACATATTCCATGACGCTTGCAGGGACCACCTTCTTGACCATTGGACCTTCCATTGGTCTCGTCCACTCCATCCGCCAGGGTCTGTCTTCACATGCTGGGATACACAACTCCCTTCTCACCGAGGGTTTGAGACCCGTCGGCTACCCTCACCTGGTTTAGCCGACTTGTCGAAGCCGTTGCCAGGGGTGTGGCCGCTGTTGCATGCAAACAGCTACAAGGAGTCACAGGTGAGAGCTGAGTGCCAGGTGGGGGCCAAAGGTGGACTAACTGCCTTGAAAAGGACACAACATGTTTCCCCACCAGAGAGGTGCTGTCCCTCCCTGACATCCCATACACCCCAATAATATTAAAGAGCATACCAAAAGTTTCTTCAGATACATAAAGTGTAAAAGAGAGGCAAGAATGGATATTGGACCACTGGAAAATGATGCTGGCGAGGTCTAATAGAGGTAGTAATGGGGACAAATTGAATAAGTATTTTGCAATAGTCTTCACTAGATTATAAAAGCAAAGATGTAATTTTGAGACTTTATAAAGCATCAGAGAGGCCTCACCTAGAGTATTCTGAACAGTTTTGGGCCCCTTATCTTAGAAAATATGTGCTGACACTAGAGAGGGCTCAAAGGAGGCTCACGAAAATGAATCCAGGATTGAACGGTTTGTCATATGAAGAGCGTTTGATGACTCTGGACCTGAATTCACTAGAACTCAGAAGAATGAGGGGTGACCTAATTGAAATCTATCAAATGGTGAAAGGGCATGATAGGGTGGATGTGAAGAGGATTTTTCCTATGGCTGGAGAGTCTAGGACCAGAGGACACAGAATAGAGGAGCATCCTTTTAGAATGGAGATGAGGAATTCAGAATTCAGAGTCAGAATTCAGAATCAGAATCAGGTTTGTTACCACCAGCATATGACGTGAAATTTGTTAACTTAGCAACAGCAGTTCAATGCAATACATAATATAGAAGAAAAGAAAATAAAATAATAATAATTAAATAAGTAAATGAATTACAGTATATGCATATTGAATAGATTAAAAATAGTGCAAAAAACAGAAATAATATATATTAAGAAAGTGAGGTAGTGCCCAAGGGTTCAATGCCCATTTAGACAGAGGGGAAGAAGCTGTTCCTGAATCGCTGAGTGTGTGCCTTCAGGCTTCTGTACCTCCTACCTGATGGTAACAGTGAGAAAAGGGCATGCCCTGGGTGCTGGAGGTCCTTAATAATGGATGCTGCCTTTCTGAGGTACGGCTCTGTGAAGATGTCCTGGGTGCTTTGTAGGCTAGTACCCAAGATGGAGCCGACTAAATTTACAACCCTCTGCAGCTTCTTTTGGTCCTGTGCAGTAACCCCCCCCCCCCCCACCCTCACACCAGACAGTGATGCAGCTTGCCAGAATGCTCTCCATAGTACAGTTTTTGAGTGTATTTGTTGACAAACCACATTTCTTCAAATTCCTAATGAAGTATAGCCACTGTCTTGCTTTCTTTATAATTGCAAGAAGAAATTATCTTTAGCCAGAGAATGGTGAATCTGTGGACTTTGTTGCCACAGGCAGCTGTGGAGGCCAAGTCTTTACAAATATTTAAGGCAGAGGTTGATAGATTCTTGATTGGTCAAAGGCATGAAAGGATATGGAGAGAAGGCTGGTGATTGGGGCTAAGAGGAATAACGAATCAGCCATGGTGAATGGTGGAGCAGATTCAATGGCCAAATGGCCTAATTCTGCTTCTATATCTTACGGTCTAAAGTCCTGGAGGAACTCAACAGGTCAGGCAGCACCTATTGGAGAGAAATAAACAGTCGCTTTTTTAGACTGAGACCCTTCATTAGGACTGGAAAAGAGGGTCATAGAGGCTAGTAAGAACGTGGGTTCCTTCTTCTTAAGCCCCTTAAATTTTCCACTATCCCTCTGAGCTTTGCATGTCCTTTCTCCTCACCAACCCACCCACCCACGTTCTCCTATCACCTATCTCACCTATCACCTGCCAGTTTGTACTTCCCCTTCTGCCCCCCCCCCACCCCAAGGTTTAGAAGAGACTAGAGAGGTAACTTCTTTACTCAGAAGGTAGTGAATACCTGGAAAGAGCTGCCAAAGGAAGTGGTTGAGACAGGTACTAGTACAACATCTGGATAGGTACATGGACGGGAGAGGCTTTGAAGGTTATGGACTGAATGTGAGCAATTAGTCATTGGAAATTGTCCTGTGATTAGGTTAGGATTAACTCGGGGTTGTTGGGGAATGCTGGAGCTGTACAACTCAGAGGGCCGGAAGGGCCTATTCAATGCTGTATCGCTAAATAAATAAATAACTGGGACATTCAGGGAGGATGCTGTGGTTGGTATGAACCAGTTGGGCCGAAGGGCCTGTTTCTGTGTTGTATGAATTTATGACACTATGATTCCTCTGCTTTGCTGTCTGTTAAACATGTTAAGGTTTCTCAATCTCTCTGATATTCAGAATGATTTAAAAACTCTCTGAAATACTATACATTATTCAATTAAAAATAAATGGTATTAATATGCTAAAATTTTTAAAAGTCAATAAAAATAAATAAGCTTGCGTTATTGAAAATAGTGAATTTAATGCAAATAATTAAATACATAGAGATACAACTTGCAGATGCTGAAATCCAGAGGAACAGACCATCTGCTGGAGGAACTCAGCAGGTTGAGCAAGGTTTCGATCTGAAAAGTTGACAGTTCTGTTTTTCCCACAGGTGCTGCTTGATCCACTGAGCTGCTCCAGCAGGTTGTTGCTCTAGTTAAAAGGAAGCATTTCTTACAGTTATTCTTTGCAGTCCTACGGACCTCATTCAGTAGGTGGCCCTGAATCCTTCTTCAGACCCGATCTGGTATTCGGTGAAAGAGCAGTTCCCAGTTTAACCATTAGTACTCTTGGCAATCCTGCTCTGGTGCCAGAACACAGTAGGAAGAATGGCAGATTCAGATTCAGATTTATGGAAACATACAGTGAAATGCATCCTTTGTGACGATGACCAACACAGTCCAAAGATATGCTGCAGGCAGCCTGCAGGGTTACTCCCTGGAGGGGAATAAATTGTCGACTAGGTTTGAATGTCAGATTCGTTCTTCAGCCCTTTACCTCTTCTACTTACCACCTCCCAGTTTTTAACATCACTCCCTCCCCTCTCCCACTACCTACTTTCCCCCTCATCTATCACCTGCCAGCCTGTACTCCATCCTCTCCCCCCAACTTCTTATTCTGGCTTTTCACCCCCTGCTTTCCAGTCCTGATGAAGGGTCTCAGCCTGATGTCGACTGATTATTCCTCTTCATAGAGATTGCCTGACCTACTGAGTTCCTCCAGCATTTTTCGTGTGTTGCTCGAGATTTTTGGCATCATGCAGAATCTTATTTGTTTGTTTTACTCTCTACTTTCTGTTCCTGCTGTCTTTCTTTCTGTCCTTTACTGCATCCCTTCATGTGTGTCTCTCTCCTTTTGCCATCTGTTTTCTACTCTCTTCATTTTCACTGTCACTGTGTTTCTCACTGCCTACTTTCTATCTTTCAATCTCTTCACCACCCTTTCTCCATCTTTTTCTGCCCACATCTTTGTCTCTCAGTCTCTCTCTCTCTCCTTCTCCCCCTCTCCCCTCCCCTTCTCCCCCTTTCCCCTTCTCCCCTTCTCCCCTTCTCCCCCTTTCCCCTTCTCCCCTTCTCCCCTTCTCCCCCTTTCCCCCTCTCCCCCTTCTCTCCCTCTCCTTAGTGTATCATACAATCACTTTATCCCCTTCCCTCTAACTGATGAAAGATCTTTGCGCAAAACATTGACTATTCATTTCCCTCCATAGATGTCCCTTGCCCTGCTGAGGTACTCTAGCATTTAGTGTGTGTGTCCTTTCAATTTTTTTTCTGTCTATCTCTTTCTCTCTCCATCTGCTCTTTTCTCTTCTCCCCTTTCCCTCTCTTCCAGCCTCTCACTTTCTCTGACACTCTCTCTCTCACTTCCTCTGTTTGCCCCTCTCCCTGTATCTGTTTTCTTTGAACCCCTTTCCTCCCCCACACTATCTGAAAACACAGGCTAATGTGTGCCTCTGCCCTTTAGGTCGGGTGTTGGGCTGACAGGAGCCAAGCACACCATGTTTTACGTGGAGGTTTCGGATGACATGCATATGGGAACGGACGGTGGGAAGCCCGAGGAGGGAGAGCTGATTGAAGTGGTTCATCTCCCCCGGAAAGACTGGCAGACCTTTGTCCTCGACGAGTGCATCCCAAAAACAGCAGGCGTGAATTTTGCTTTTATGTGGTTTCAGGAAAGGATCGCCTCCCGCCTACAGGCTTCCAAGTGCCTCTTGTCTTCCTCGTGACGGGACAACAGTTGAGCATCTGTCTCTGGATTGTGGCTGAACCAACAAAAGTTGGCTTCCATTTGTAACAGCATCTCTCAGCTTTAGGGGTCTACTAAAAAAATTAAACAAAGTTCACTTAAAGTTATTCCTCTCTGTTGATGGGCAGGAAAGTAATGTTGTTAGTGAGAGATCTTCACTGGGTGAAGTTGATTGGAGGTGGTCATGGGTTTATACAGCCCTTCGGCACAATTGGTCCATGCTGACTAAGATGCCCTATCTAATGAGTCCAATTTGTCTGCATTTGGCCCATATACCTCTATAACTTTCCTCTTCAGGTACCTGTCCAACTGACATGTAAACATTGTTACTTTACCTGCCTCAACAACTTGCTGTGGCAGATTCAGATACAGGTTCATTTATGTACTGTCTGTACATTGAAACACAGTGAGATGTGTTGTTTGCATTAACGACCAGTACAATCTAAGGATGTGGTGATGGCAACTCAAAAGTGTAGCCACGTGTTCTTGCAGCCTGTTCCATATTCAGGCCACCTTTTGGGTGAAAAGGTTGCCCTTCAAGTTCCTATTAAATATTCCCCTCTGACCCTCTACCTATGCCTTCTAGTTCTTGAATCCCAAGTTCTGGGGAAAAGTCCATGCACATTCCTCTTATCTATGTCCCGCATAGAACAGTACAGCACATTACAGACCCTTCACCCCACAATGTTGTGCTGACTTTTTAACCTACTCTAAGATTAATCTAACTCTTCCTTCCCATATAGCTCTCAAGTTTACTTTCATCCATGTGTCTATCTAAGAGTATCTGAAATGTCTCTAATGTATCTGCCCCTACGACCACCCCTGGCAGGGTGTTTCACGCACCTACCACTCCCTGTGTAAAAAGCCTATCTCTAACATTGCCCCTATACTTCCCTCCAATTACCTTAAAATGATGCCTCTTGAATTAGCCATTTCCACAGCAGAAAAGAATCTCTGGATTTCCACTTTATCTATGCTTCTTATCATCTTCTATACCTCTATCAAGTCACTTCTCATCCTCCTCTGCTTCAAAGAGAAAAGCCCCAGCTTACTCACCCTATTCTCATAAGATGTACTCTCTAATCCAGGCAACATCCTGGTAAAGCTCCACTGCACTCTTCCTAAATTTTCCACATTTTTCCTATAAGGAGGTGACTAGAACTGAATACAACATTCCAAGTGCGGTCTAACCAGGGTTTTATAGAGCTGCAATGTTACTTCGTGGCTCTTGAACTCAATCCCCTTATTAATGAAGGCTAATGCACCAGGCACCTTCTTAACCACACAATCATATTGCATGGCAACTCTGAGGGATCTGTGGACATAGATCCCAGGATCCCCCTGTTCCTCCACACTGCCAGGAATCTTGCTGTTAACCTTGCATTCAAGTTCAACCTTCAAAAGTGTAGCATTTCACACTTTTCTGGATTGAGCTCCTTCTGCCATTTCTCAGCCCAGCTCTGCATCCTGTCAATGTCCGATTGTAACCTATGACAACCTTCTATGCTATCCACAACACCACTCATGAACAACTGCAGTAGGAACTCAGCGGGTCAGGAAGCATCTGTGGATGGAAATGAACAGTTTATGCTTTGGGTTGAGACCCTTCACCTGGACCGAAGAAAAGTTCATGTGGAGGGTCTCGCCCCAAAGCATTGATTGACAATTTCCCACCACAGATGCTGCCTGACCTGCTGAGTTCCTTCAGCAGTTTGTTGCCGCAGATTCTAGCGTCTGCAGTATTTTATGTCTCTTATAGAATCTTTGCCTTCATCTCAAACCCCATTATCTGGGCATAGGTATTCTCCCAACTTGAAGAAGATTGAAACATCAAGATGAATGTGGAAGAGGCCTTGTCGACGGTCACTCTCCATGGAAGGACTGAGTTCGAGCGGTTGTTCTCTTCAATGCTGACCGAGGATGTTTATGAAATTCTAAGATTTATGTGATTATAGGTATGGATTGTAGGTTATATTGATCTCCTTCATTTTCCTGTGTTTTCTTCCTTGCTGCCGATTGGCAAGTTAGGGGTTTGGAGGTTTGATGTTATTGTTGCTGTTTATTTTTCTTTTCCTTGTAGACGATTTGTTAGTTTTTTCTGTGAGGGAGGTGATTGGGGTTAGGGCCTGTGAGATTTTGTTTCTTTTTCATTTTCATGCGGGGGGAGGAGTCTGATTTTTTTTTCTTTTAATGACTTCCATGGTTTTTCTGTATTTCATGGCTATTTGGAGAAGACGAATCTCAGAGTTGTATTCTGCATACATACTTTGATAATAAAATGAACCTTTGAATCTTTGACTGGGTGGAATCCCATAGAATCACTATTCTTCATCCCTGCACCACTTTCTGGGACAGGGAGAGAATGAAAATTAGATTTATTATCACTGACTAATATGACATGTAACTTGTTGTTTTGCAGCAGCAGTGCAGTGCAAAGGCATATAATTTCTATGAATTACAAAATAAATCAAATAACAAGGTACAATTCATGGGCTCATGAGCCATTCATAAATCTGATTGCAGAGGGGAAGAAGCTGTTCCTGAGTTATTGAGTGTGAGTCTTCAGGCTCCTGTACCTCCTCCCTGATGGTAGTAATGAGAAGAGGGCACTACCTGTTGTGTTGTGCTTGTGATGGGGCTGACTGAATCTATGACCCTCTGCAGTCTCTTGCAATCTGTTCACTGGAGCTTTCATACCAGGAGGCAATGCAACCAGTCAGAATGCATCTGTACATCTGTTAAAATTTGTGAGCGTCTTTGGTGACCTTTCAAAACTTATTAAACTCCTAATGAAGTGTAGCCGCTGGTATGCCTTCTTCATGATTGCATTAATGTGTTGCGTCCAAGATAGATCTTCAGAGATGTTGACACCCAGGAACTTGAATCTGCTCACTCTTTCCACTGCTCACCCCTCAATGAGGTCTCATGTGTGTTCACCCAACTTCCCCTTCCTGAAGTCCACAGTCGGTTCCTTGGTCTTGCTGATGTTGAGTGTGAGGTTGTTGTCACAACACTACTCAGTCAACCATTCTATCTCATCTCTGTATGCCTCCCCATGACTGACCCCTTGATGGCGTGACCCATCACTGTTAGAGTGACCCCTTGGTGTGACCTGTCACTCTGAAACTGACTCCTCGATGGTGTGGTTGTCACTTTGACTGACCCCTCAATGGTATGCCTTGTCTTTGTGAGACTGACCACTCGATGGTGTGACCCTGTCACTGTGAGAGTCACCCCTCAATGGTGAGACCCTTCACTGACTGACCCCACGATAGTGTGACCAAACCGTACCCTGAATGGTACAGTCATTGCCCTGTGGCCTGCATCTAAAGATGGAGATTAACTTTATTTGTCAGGTACATACAGTGAAATGCGTCAATGACCAGCACTGAGATGTGCTGGGCGTGGGGGGCAGCCAACAAGTGTCACCATGCTTCCGGAGCCAACACAGCATGCCACAATTACTACCACTAACCTGTGCTTCTTTGGAATGTGGGAGAAAACTAGAGCAGCCGGAGGAATCCCGTGTAGCCACAGGGAGAACGTACAAACTCCTTACGAAGAGCGGTGGGAATTGAACTGCTATCAGTGATTGCTGACTCCGGAGAGTGTTCTGCTAGCCACCACACTACCATACCGCCCATACTCCTATGTGTACTCAGCTGTCAAAAGCGAGCGATATCTCACACAGTCTAAATAGTGCCACTACTGATACTGCACTGTGATCTGTTGTTATCTCTGCTCCATTTTTCGATGACAGGCGAGGTGTTTATCTCAACTGCTGTCGGGTGCACATAATAATACTGGCCCAGTGACCCCGAGGCCGGCACTGATGGGTCTGTAGTGACAAACACACCCTGCCGTTTGATCTGACCTCCTGTTATCATCCACCTCTCATCCTTGTGTCCTCTCAGCTGGCCTGACGACGAATATTTTCCCGGTGCAGGTGGTCAGATGGGGCATACAGCAGGATGTTGCTGGGCTGGGCAACCTGCGGTGCGAGGAATGTTTGTCTAGACTACTGTTGTTTTTGGACAACGTTGGAGGGTGTAATTGAGGAGCAGGACATGGTGGTACGTAGACAGAAGGAAGGAGAAGGAGGTGCCCCTGCAATGGTGGAATAAGTGACTCATGTTGCACTTCATTGGCACGAGGATCAGAGCTGAATTGAACAGAATCAGGTTTATTATCACTGTTTTATATGCGGTGAAATTTGATGTTTTGCGACAGCAGCACAGTGCAAAGATCTAAAATTACAATAAATTAGAAAATAAGTAAATTCAGAGTCAGATTTATTTATCATGTACATCAGATATACAGTGAAATGCATTGTTCAAGGTAAAGATTCAAAAGCTCAAGTTCAAAGTACGCATATATCACCATTTTCTTGCAGGAATCCACTGTAGAACAAAGAAATAGAATAGAATCAATGAAAAACTATACACAAAGAGAGACAAACAATCAATGTGCAAGAGAAGGCAAACTGTGCAAATACAAAGAAAAGCACATAGTAAAATGCAAAATAGAAAAGTAAATAAATAATACAGAGAAGATGAGATGTAGAGTCCTTGAAAGTGAGTCTACAGGTTGTGGGTGGACTGTTGACCACACAATCTACCTTGTTATGACCTTGCACCTTATTGCCTGCCTCCACTGCTCTTTGTCTATTACTGCTGCACTTCATTCTTTATTACCTTGTACTACCTCAATATACTGATGTGATGGAATGATTTGTATGAACATTGTACAAAACTAATTTTTCACACTGTACCTCAGTACATTTGACAATAGTAAACCAATTTACCAAGCACAAAACAGCAGAATGGTGCAGGGATTATAATACATTCTGAATAACGCAAAACCTAATGCTGAAGTAACAATAACAGAAGGGGTAGAATGAAGTGTTTGAGAACGTAGCAGCGCCACTGGGAAGGAGAGGTGAGAGAGGTGATAGTTCAGGAGTCTGACTGCAGTGGGGAAGAAGCTGTCCCTGAGTCTGGTCATCCAGGCTTTCCTGCATCTTCTCCCAGAAGGCAGAGAGAGAAAAGGGAATGGCCAGGTGGCAGGCATCCCGGCTGATATTGCCAGCCTTCCTAAAAATAGACAGTGTGAAAGGAAGTGACGAGCCTGTAATGGACTAGGCAGTGTTTACCGTTCTCGGCACGTTCCTGAAGAAACACATTCAACGATTCCGGAGCAGTGTCTTGCCCTCCGCCATCAGATTTTTGAACTGTTCATTAATTGCATTATTTATTTTTATGGTTTATGGATTTATGTTCCTTTGTACTGTCCTGTTGCCACAAAGCAACAAATTCAAGATTCAACTTTATTTATGGTGTATATGGAAGCATACAGTGAAATGTGTTATTTTTGTTAACAACCAACACACCCGAAAGTGTGCTGTGGGCAACTTTCAAGGAGCATAGGAGCTTAGGAGCAGAATTAGGCTATTCAGTCCATTGAGTCTGCTCTGCCATCCTATCATGGCTGATTTATTTTTCCCCTCAACCCCATTCTCCTGCCTTCTCCCCATAATCTTTGACACTCATCAAGAACCTATCAAGCTTTACTTTAAATATCCCCAATGTCTTGGCCTCCACTGCCATCTGTGGCCATGAATTCTACAAATTTCCCACCACCTACCTGAAGAAATTCACCCTTATCTTTGTTCTAAGGGAAGTGTCACCACACACTCCCACGCCAACATGTCCACATTGCTTGGCAGAACAATTTCACATTATATACTCACAACACGCTGGAGGAACTCAGCAGGTTGGGCAGCATCTGTGGAAACGAACAGTCAACATTTCGGGCCAAGACCCTCCGTCAGGACTGACGTGAGTCCTGACAAAGGGTCTCAGCCCGAAACGTTGACTGTTTGTTTCCACGGATGCTACCTGACCTGCCGAGTTCCTCTAGCATGTTGTGCATGTTGCTTTGACCTCAGCATCTGCAGAATATTTTGTGTTCACATTATATACTGTTAAGTCAGTGATAATGACTCTGATTCTGCCAGGATACTTTCTGTTCACTTTGAGCTCTGAGGCAGGCTGGGCACAGCACCAATTTGAGGTGTGGGCGTGGAGGGAGCACCTCAATCAGCTAGTGGTGCCTGGTTGGGTGGGGGGTGGGCGCAGGAAGACACAGCAAGATCTCTCCCCATTGGCCTGGGACTGCTGAAAGGGTTAAGTGAAAGCGAGAGGTGAAATCTCTCCTGGCTCAGGCATGTCCGGCCCTGTTGAGTCACCAGATGCTGCCGGTAATTATGCTTCCTATACCAAGCTCTGATGCCTCACTGATAATGCTTGATAACCACTGGGGTGAAGTCACCTCCGTGGCAGCTGGCTATTGTGTCAACTCCCCTGCCTTGTCTCAGAGAATTGCACTTGCCTCCTATGACAGCTCATGTTTAGCGTGTCACTATGGAGATGGTGTGATGTAAGAACGGGCAGGAGTCGGTCATCTGGCCCATCGAGTCTGCTCCGCCATTTCATCATGGCTGATTTATTTGCCCTCTCAACCACATTCCCCTGCCTTTTCTCCATGATCTTTGACATTAGGTGTACTTGGGCAGAGATTGATAGATTTTTGATTGGCAAAGGGATTAAGGACTGCAGCAAGAAAACAGGAGAATGGGGTTAAAAAAAACAACTCACCTGTGACTGACAGAGCAGACTTGATGGGCTAAGTGGTCTAATTCTGCTCCTATATTTTATGGTCTTGTAACTGACCTGGATGTGGACTCAGCTCCACCTACCTGCCTTTTCTCCAGAACTCTTAATTCCTCTGCTATGTAAAAACCTATCTAACTGCATCTTAATTACCTTTAGTAAGAGAGCCTCTACTGCTTCCCTGAGCAGAGAATTCCACAGATTCACTGCTGTCTGGGAAAAGGAGTTCCTTCTCATCACCAGCCTAGATCTACTCCCCCAAGAGGAGATTCCAAGGATGCTGTTTGGATTAGAGAGGGTATCTTATGCGGATAGGTTAAATGAGCTAGGGCTTTTCTCTTTGGAGTGAAGGAGGATGAAAGGTGACTTGATAATAGTGTACAAGATGATAAGATGCATAGATAGAGTGGACGGACTTTTTTCCCAGGGCAGAAATGGCTAACACAAGGTGGCATAATTTTAATGTGATTGGAGGAGGGATGCCAAAGGTAGGTTTTTTCACACGGAAAGTGGTAGATGCTACCAGCAGTGGTGGTAAAGGCAGATGCATTAGGAACATTTAAGAGACTCTTGGATAGACACATGGATGAAAGAAAAAATGAAGGGCTATGTGGGGGAAGGGTTAAATTGATCTTGGAGTAGGTTAAAAGATCAGCACATCATGGGCTGAAGAGCCTTTACTGCGATTAACTTTCTATGTTCTATGAATCTTGAGGGTATATCCCCAAGTTCTAGTCTCACCCATCAATGGAAACAACGTTACAGCCTATCTATTATCTTTCCCTTTAATAATATTATATGTTCCCGAAAGATCCATGCTTATGTGCAGATCTACCTTGCTGAGGGAGCTGGCCAGACCGTAGATTTCATCCGTCAGCCTTCCCCTCTCTGACAGACCTTATCTTCATTGGACCCCAGACAGGCAACAACAGCTCCTTCACCTCCTTCACCCACTCCTTGTCTGCTACTGCTGACATGCCATGGAAATTGTGGGCACAGATCCCACTTCAGACAGCAAGGACATGATCCAAGCCAATAGCACGTAGGGAGAGCAGTTGTATTTGAGCAGGACCACCCAGATGAAATATTCCTCAGCCTCGACTCCCTGTCCCTGGTCACAATGAACAACTCCACAACCGCGTTTATTATCGTCGTCTCATATGATGTGATATTTGTTTTACAGCAACATTACAGTGCAAAGATATAAAAAATCAATAGATTACAAATGTAAATAACTAGTGCAGAACAAAGGATAGTGAGATGGTGTTTGTGGGTTTATGGGACTTTCACAAAAATGATGATGGAAGGGAAGATGCTGTTCCTGAATCGTTGAGTGGGAATGAACCATGAGCCCATGAGCACTATCTTCTTGTTTCTTTTTGCACTACTTATTTTTGTAAATATTTCTTATTGTAACATAGTATTTTTGTATGTATTGCTGCTGCAAAACAACAAATGTCATGACATATATCAGTGACAATAAACCTGATTCAGACTCCTGTACCTCCTCCCTGATGGTACTAACAAGAAGAGGGCATGTCCCGGATGGCGAGGGTCCTTTGTGATGGTTGCCGCCTTCTTGAGGTATCGCCTCTTGAAGACGTCCTCGATGGTAGGGAGGGTTGTGCCTGTAATGGAGTTGGCTGAGTCGACAACCCTTTGTAGCCTCTTGAGATCTTGTGCATTGGAGCCTCTGTACCAGGTGGTGATGTGACCAGTCAGAACACCCTCCAATGTACATCTGTAGAAATTTGCAAGAGAGGGGAGAAATCTTCCCAGTGTCATAAACCGGTTATTGGAACTGCGTTATATCTCCAATCATCTGGCAGCTTCATAACACTACATGCCTCCATATTAATCCACAAACCCCGCCCCCTTCCGGTACACTTAACATTCTACATGTTGCACAGTGATATAATGAATTTTCTTAAAGATCCTTGGTGAAGTTTGAAGGAGCAAGAAATGGGGCTTTGCCAGTCAGTATGAAGGGAAAAGATGCATGGGTTAGTAGATTAATTGGTTACATGATGTAATTAGGCAGTGTGAGCTCATTGGGCCAGAGGGCCCTGTTACCATGATGCAGCTACAAATAAAATATAGAAAAGGGGGCATTTGATGGGTTTAAAGAGAAGCACCAGAAAACAAATCCAGAGCGTGAGACAACCAGTGGCTGGGGTTCCTAAGAGACCGGGATTGAACTGCAGTGACTCCCCCGTGGTGTTGCCTGTGGGTCTTGCTGTGTGCAGGATTCCCACTTGATGCCACGGTTCCTCAGACAGTGGCCACATCTCTCCTGTGAAAAGTGTGTGGCAATCTCTGTCCGTCAGGCAGTCTTGCCTCACTCCACCCTTAGTAACACACACAAAATGCTGGAGAAACTCAGCATGTCAGGCGGCATCTATGGAGATGAATAAAGAGTCAACAATTTAGGCTGAGACCCTTCATCAGGACTGGAAAGGAAGGGGGCAGAAGCCAGAATAATTTGTGGGGGCAGGGGAAGGAGTACAAGCCAGCAGGTGATAGGTGAGACCTATCACCAGTTTCTTTACATCTATCAAAAATGTACGGGTTGGAGCTGAAGAAGAAGAAATCTGATAGGAGAGGAGAATGAAACATGGAAGATAGGGAAGGAGGAGGGGCACCAGTGACTGGTAATAAGCAGGTGAGGAGAGATAAGAGATGAATCAGAATTGGTAATGGAAAAAGAGTGGTGGGGGGTTGGGGGAGAAATTACCAGACGCTGGAGAAATCAATATTCATGCTGTCAGGTTGGGGGCTACCCGAATGGAATATACCTTCTGGCACTTGTCCCTGTAAGTGGAATAAGTATTACACCTGCCCATTCACCTCCTCCCTCACTACCATTCAGGGCTCAACAGTCCTCCCAGGTGATACTGCCAGGCTCAACTACTGTGAGACCTGATGTAGAGTGGGAGACTGTTTAGTTGAGGTCGTACACTCCATCGCAATAAACAGGTTTTCTTAATAGTTAACCATTTTAATTTCACTCTCCATTCCCATTCCATGGCCTCCTCTACTGCCAGAATGAGGCCACTCTCAGTTTGGAGGAGCAACGCTTTATATTCCGTATGCGTAGCCTCTAACCTGATGGCATGAACATTGATTTCTCCAACTTGCAGCAATTTCTCCCCCACTTCTATTTTGAAATATACTTCTGTTCTCCCCCTTTCTATTTCCCATTATGATTCCCTCTCTTACCTCTTCTCTTCTCCTCACCTTCCTATCACCTCTCTCCAGTTCCCCCCTCCTTCCCTTTCTCCCATAGTTCACTCTCCTCTCCTATCAAATTCCTTCTTCTTCAACCCTTTATCTCTCCCACCTATCACTTCCCAGACTCTCACTTCATTCTCCCTCCCCCACGCACCCACCTTCCCCCTCACCTGATTTCACCTATCACCTGCTAGCTTGTACTCCTTCCCCTCCCTTCACTTTCTTATTGGGGCTTCTGCCCCCTTCCTTTCCAGTCCTGGTGAAGGGTTTCAGCCAGAAACATCGATGTTTATAGACATTGCCTGACCGGCTGAGTTCCTCTAGCATTTTGGTGTGTTTCTGTAGATTTACAGCATTGGCAGAATCTCGAGTTTATGATTCATTCTCCCTGTAAAGCGCACTGGTCCACACCCTCTCCTGCAGAACCTGCATTCTGTCTGCCCACCCACCATTGTCATTTGCCAGATCAGCGGCAGGCAGCAGAGAAGGCCTCGACCCCTTCCATCCCAGGCTGGTCAGCCAGCTGCTGAAGGAAAGAGAGTGTTGACTGGTGCCTCGTCACTTCACTGCCCCGGGGCTGCCTGACACGTCCGACGCACATATCCACCCTCTGCAACACATCAAAGTTTCTTGTACAACAACCTGTTTCAACAGAGTCTGAAAAGCACAATCCTGGCAGAAGACTCAAAGATTAAAATCATGAAGACAATTCCTGAAAACCATCTGGGAAGAGGTGGGTGTGTAGACGTTGGGAGGGAGAGAAGGAGGAGGAGGGAGAGAGAGAAGGAAGTAGTGGAGGGAAGGGGGTATGTGGGAGGGTGGGAGAGAGTGGAAGGGAGGGAAGGGAGAGAGGCAACTCTTTCAGTCTGGGATTGTGAGAAGATGGAGGATTTAAGGGATGGGTTAGGAGGTGTGTTACCTGATCATGAACATGACACTCCACTCTCCACTGCAACACCAGGAACTGGTAATAGGTGCCCCTGCTTACCCCACACACTGTTCCATAATGTTCACCGTTTCCCACTCCCCCCTTCTCTGCCTCAAAGCCAAGGCTTGTTACCAAAAACAACCATGGGTGCTCTCCAGGAGTGGGAAAGTGCTGTGGCTCACCAGCAGGACCAGCAGGGGATAGTGAAGTCACCAGCTGGACTATTAAGAGAGTGGTAAAGTCACCAACTGGGCCAGCAGAAAGCAGTGATGCTACCAGCAGGATGAGCAGGGAGTTTGAAGTAACTAGCTGGACCAGCAGGAAGTAATGATGTTACCAGATGAACCAGTGGGAAATAGTGATGTTATAAGCAGGACCAGCAGGGAGCTGTGATGTCACCAGCAGAACAGCAGGGGTGGTGATTTCCCCAACTGGTCCAGCAGGGGGCAGTGATATCACCAGCAGAATGAGTAGGGGACTGTAAAGTCTCCAGTTGTACCAGCAAGAAGTGGTGATGTTACCAACTGGATCAACAGCAGCCATTGATATCGCCAGATGGACCAACATGATTATGTAGATGATGTTTTTTTTATGATCAACACGATCATAATCATGATCAACACATTGATGATGTCAAGAGCTAGACCGACATGTGTTGACGGGAGCTGTGCACAGCTGCTAGTAGTGGTTGCGATGTGGGATCTGGTATAAATAATAAGATTAGATGAGTATGTAGCTTGGGAACATTATTCTATACAGAGCCCAGGCAAGTCAAAATAGTGCTCACAGTATTGAGGAGGGCCCCTGGGATGTATGCCAGATGGATTTCTGGATCAATATGTCGGGGAAGTGGGTAAGTGGCTGAGTGGTAGTGAGCAATAAGAAAGGTTCAAATAATAATGTCTTATAAAGGAGGCAGTGGCCATATTACGACAGGATGTTACATTAAACTCAGAAGTGCTACGGTATCAGAAACTAAGGTCCTCAGTCTGCAGATTTTAGTGGAGTGAAAGCTGAAATCTATAATAAAGGACATGATGTCAAGACACTTGGGATAACACAAAGCAAGCCATGAAGATATGAGGGGCAGGTTGGCTGGAGCGATCTGGGAAGCATTAAAGGATACGAGAGCAGCCATTAATGATTTGCAACTAATGTACATTCCTCTTGGGCACACAGACAAAACAGGAAATGTCTACGCTGGGATACAGGAGAAAATACAGATAGTATGCCTGTAAATACGAAACAAAAGTTGCCAGATAAAGCAATGATGATAGGGAGTGTTTTAGAGTTCAGCAAAGGGGGACCAAGGTATCAATAAAGTAAAAACAGAATAAAGCAAAGTTGGAATTGACTTATTGTCACATGTACCGGGATACAGTGAAAAGCTTGTCTTGCATACTGTTTACATAGATCAATTCATTACACAGTATATTGAGATAGAACAAGAATGCAGAATAAAGTGGTAGAGCTACAGAGAAAGTGCAGTGCAGGCAGACAGTAAGGTACAAGATCATGATGAGGTAGATCGTGAGGTCAAGAATCCATCTTACCATACTAGGGGACCGTTCAATACTCCCATAACAGTGAGATAGAAGCTGTCCTTGAACATGGTGGCTCATGCTTTCTGCCCAATGGGAGAGGGGAGAAGGGCAAATATTTGGGGTGAGTGAAGTCTATGATTATGTTGGGTGCTTTGCTGAGGCAGCGATAATTACAGGAAGAGTCCATGGAGGGAGAGGCTGGCTTCCATGTTGAGTGTACACTAACAAAGGATTCAATGAACTGTAAAAAGCATCCTGTGCAGTTGCATCATGGCTTGGTAGGACAACTGCTCTGCCCTTGACAATAAGAAACTACAGAGAGTTGTGGACACAGCTCAGCAGTTGTGGAAAGCAGCCTCCCGTCCATGGACTCTGTCTATACTTCTCACTGACTCAGTAAAGCAGCCAGCATAATCAGAGACCCCACTCACCCTAGACACTCTCTCTTCTTTCCTCTTCCATCGGGCAGAAGATACAAAAGCCTGAAAGTATGTACCATCAGGCTCAAGGACTGCTTCTATCCCACTGTAATCAGACTCTTGAACAGTTCTCAGTAAAATAAGATGGGCTTGTGACTTTACAATCTACCTCATCATGGCCTTGCACCTTATTGTCTCCTCCACTGCACTTTCTCTGTAACTGTTACACTTCATTCTGCATTCTGCTATTGTTTTCCCTTGTACTACCTCAATGTGCTATGTAATGAAATGGTCTGTACAGACTGTAGGCAAAACAAGTTTTTCACACTCCTTGGCTCATTCAAAAATAACAAAACAATATACCAATTTACCAATCGATACTGAAGGTGTCAAAGGTTGCACAAGGAATATGGGAGGTTGTTGACCTTTCCAGCCTCCACCAATGACAATTGTATCAGCTCATCCCTTGTCAGCTGGCTCCTGTCCCACTGCACTCTCAGTCTGATGAATTATATTTATAGGCTATGTATTTGGTCATCTCGTTTCAAGTTTCACTGGAAAATAAACTAGTAGATTATGACACTGAAAACAAGTCAGTACCCTGAAATCTAATCAGTACAAATAGATTCACCTCATTTACTTGGCTGAATACATTGGCCTTGTTCACATTTTCCTGTTTTTCAGTTGTATGTTATCCTGGGAGTCAGGTCTTCAAAGATAGAACGCAGTCCAGTGTATATCTGTAGAAATTTGCAAGAGTCTTTGGTGACTTACCAAATCTCCACAGTGAAGCAGAGCTGCTGGCGTGCATTCTTTGTGATTGCATCAATGTGTTGGGTCCAGGACAGATCCTCTGAGACGTTGATGCCCAGGAACTTGAAGCTGCTCACCCTTTCCACTACTGACCTCTCGATGAGGACTGGTACGTGTTCTCCCAGCTTCCCCTTCCCAGTCCACAATCCACCATTTTCTGCTTTATATTTGCTGTCTCACTTTTCTTTATCTATAGCCTAGCCTGCTGGGTCCCACAGCCTTACCATTAACAACATATTACACAGACCAAGGACCTTAATTACTGGTCCCTACCAACCCAGTTTGACTCATCCTATCAGGGCATTCCCTGCCTGTTCATGAGGCAATGTAACTGCCTCTTAACCATCCCTATTGTATCTACTTCCACCACTACCCATGGCAGCACATTCCAGGCGCCCACGACTCTCTGTGTGAAAAAATTCCCCCTCACCTTACACCTACACCCTCTAGTGACATTTCTACCCTGGGGAAACGACTCTGACTGTTTATGCCCTACATACTTCTCATAATCTTATCTATCAGGTCTCCCTTCGGCCTTCTCTGCTCTAGAGAACACACACCATTTCTCATTAAAGGGTCAGCGGTGGAAAGTTCAAGTTCAAATTGAATTATCATTCAAACATACATGAATATAGCCAAATGAAACAGCGTTCCTCTGGGGCCAAGGTGCAAAACACGTTACCAACAGCACACAGCGCATAACGCATAGCACATATGGTCACGATAGTAAAAAACATACAGTCACACACAAAAAAATTGCCCAAGTCCCTGAGTGGCACGACCTGTAGATCGATGGCTATTCTGGTCCAGCTCGTTGTTCCGCCAAGTGAACACGGGGCAGCACTGAGCAGACACGGGAGAGCAGCTCTGAGTGAACGCTGGAGGGCAGCACATGGGATGGGCCAGACCTCAACCCAGTACAAATTTCAATGCACTCACAGAGGCCTCTGCTCTCTCCCAAACCACCTAGCCATCTCCTCTCCTGTGCGGCTCTAACAGACAACCCTGCAGCAGGAGGGTCTAGTCTGTGCCACAACTGAAGCAATGCAGTCCCCCCTCCCACTCCCACTGCCAGTATCACCAATGAACCAGTGAACAGGTCTTGCAATATACTACATCACCAATGTCCAACAGGGTCTTGGATCACAGGAAGAACATCCAAGACAATCACTTGCTCCATTTGTTGGATCACGCAATGCCTCAGCGCAACGGTATGCTACAATACAACACAACACAACATAACACGATACGTAATAAGTCCACGTCTATTGATATTGAGCAACATGCTGATGGTGTAGACCTGTTTTTTTTTTAGAAGTATTGCAGTACACGATGCTCTTAATAGCCAGCAGTGTCTTGTGATCGTAAAGGACGAACAGTTGCACTCTTGGTTGGATCCAGAACAGTTTCAAGTTCCTGGCTGTCAACGTCTGAGGGGATCTTTCCTGGGCCCTGTACATTGATATAATCACAAAGAAGGCACTCTGGCAGCTTGACTTCAACAGGAGATTGAGAAGGTTTGGTATGTCACAAAAAAATTCTGACAAATTTCTTGCGTGGATTCGTGAGACTTGGCAGAACAATAGTTCAGCATGGACTAGATGGGCCAATGGGCCTGTTTCTGTAGTGCGCTATGATTCTAACTCAAGTATTCCCAACCTCTCCCTATAGCTCACACCCTCTAATCCAGGCTGCATCCTGGAGAATCTCTTCTGCACCTTCTCCAAAACCTTTACATCCTTTCTGTAATTGGGCAACCAGAACTGCATGCAATAGAAGGCAAAGGAAGGAAGGCGGGAAGGACATGGTGAAAGGGATGGTGATGTGGAAGTTGGCCATGAGGGTGCTGATGTTCCCACTGGGGCTGGGGTGTAGAGAAACAAGCAAGGCGAGCGAGAAGGGTCCCATTTTGACTCCCAGTTGTCTCAGGCTGGCTGGTCACCCCTGGTCTGCCCAAGTGACGGGAAAGGTGTGTAATCACGAGAGCATGCCTTCCACCTGTCTGGTGGTTGTGCGAGGTGATACCTGCCAACCATCTCTCTTAAAGTCCACACAGGACCAGGCAGTCATCTAGAAACTTTGGTGATGGAGGGGTCTCAGCCACGTGTTCTCTACCCAACTCCATGGCTCATAATGTCAGTACCTTCCACAATCCAGACAAATCCGTTTCATTCCTATACCAATGCATGGGTCCTGGAGGGCTTGAGTTATAAGGAGAGACTGGGACTGTTTTCCCTGGAGCGAAGGAGACTGTACCAAGGGTTATAAACTCATGGATTGAATTGAATTGACTTTATTTCTTACATCCTTCACATACATGAGGAGTAAAAATCTTTACGTTACGTCTCTGTCTAAACGTGCAATGTGCAATCATAGTAATTTATAATAAATAGAGCAGTCACAAATCAGCATGAGTTATCAGTCTGATGGCCTGGTGGAAGAAGCTGTCCCAGAACCTGTTGGTCCTGACTTTTTGCTGCGGTACCATTTCCCAGATGGTAGCAGCTGGAGTAGATTGTGGATGGGGTGACACAGGTCCTCAATGATCCTGCAGGCCTTTTTTACACATCTGCCCTTGAAAGTGTCCTGAATCATGGGAAGTTCACAACTACAGATACGCTGGGCTGTTTGCACCACTCTGCAGAGTCCGGTGATTAAGGGAGGTACAGTTCCCATACCAGGCAGTGATGCAGCCAGTCAGGATGCTCTCAGTTGTGTCCCTGTAGAAAGTTCTTAGGATTTGGGGGCCCATACCAAACTTCCTCAACCGTCTGAGGTGAAAGAGGCACTGTTGTGCTTTTTTCACCCCACAGCTGGTGTGTACAGACTATGTGAGGTCCTCGCTGATGTGGATACCGAAGGAGTTAAAGCTGTTTACCCTCTCAACCCCAGATCCATTGATGTCAACAGGGGTTAGCCCATCTCCATTCCTGCTGTAATCCGCAACCAGCTCCTTTGTTTTTGCGACATTGAGGGAGAGGTTGTTCTCTTGACACCACTGTGTCAGAGAGATGACTTCTTCCCTATAGGCCACCTCATTATTGTTTGAGATTAGGCTAATCAATGAAGTGTTGTTGGCGAATTTATTAGTAGATTGGAGCTGTGGGTGGTGATACAGTCATGGGTATGAAGGGAGTAAAGGAGGGGACTCAGTACGTAGCCCTGAGGGGCTCTTGTATTGAGAGTCAGAGGGCGTCGAGGTGAGGGAGCCCACTCTTACCACTTGCTGGCGATCTGACAGGAAGTCCAGGATCCAGTTGCACAAGGCAGGGTCAAGGCCAAGGTCTCTGAGCATCTTGTTAAGCCTGGATGGAACTGTTGTGTTGAATGCTGAACTGTAGTCCACGAACAGCATTCTCACATAAGCATCCTTCTTCTCCAGATGTGTAAGGATGGTAGGTAAAGCAGTGGCTATCACGTCGTCTGTCGATCAGTTGTGTCGGTAGGCGAATTGTAGGGGGTCCAGTTTGGGTGGTAACAAGCTGCAGGTGTAATCCTTGACCAGCCTCTCAAAGCATTTGCTTATTATTGAGGTGAGTGTGACAGGATGGCAGTTGTTTAGGCATATGTTACCTTGGTCTTTTTTGGTACTGGGAAGATGGTGGATAATTTGAAGCAGGAGGGCACTTTACACTGGGAGAGGGAGAGCTTAAAAATGTGAGTAAACACACTTGCCGGTTGTGCTGCGCACATCCTGAGTACTCGCCCTGGGATGCCGTCCAGTCCCACAGTCTTGTGACTGTCCACTCGTTGGAAACATCTACGTACCTCAGCCTCAGAGATGACCAGGTTGCAGGTTGTAGCGGTGGCTTTCCTCGGAGGCTCAGAGTTAGCGAGAGCGAACCGAGCGTAAAAGCAATTGAGCTCATCTGGGAGAGAGGCCATGATGTTGGCGGCACCACAACGTTTGGCTTTGAAATCTGTGATTGTATGCAGCCCTCACCATAAGTCACGTGTGCTATTCGTTGTGAATCTTGACTCAGTCTTGTCCCTGTATTGTTGTTTTGCAGCCTTGATAGCTTTGCGCAGATCATAGCTACTTTTCTTGAGCTCTTGTTGAGCTCCAGCGATGTAAGCGCGATGTCATGCTGTAAATGCTGGTCGCACAGAACTATTGATCCAGGGTTTCTGGTTTGGGAAGACCCTGACCAGCTTCTGGGGGACAACATCGTCGATGCACTTCTGGACGAAGCACGTGACTCCATCAGTGAACCCGGAGACATCCTCATCATGGAAGACATTCCAGTCGACTTTATCGAAGCAGTCCTGCAGCATGGAGGCCGATTGGTCAGACCAACAGTGGGCGATTTTAACTATGCCCGCCTCTTGTTTCAGCTTCTGCCTGTACCTCAGCAAAAGCAGGTTCGAAGAATGATTTGATTTTCCAAAAACTGGGCAAAGGAGAGCTTTGTAAGTGTTGCAGAAGGGAGTGTAACAGTGGTCAAGTGTGTCATCTCCATGAGTGTTCACCTGGATGTGCTGACAAAACTTCGGAGAGACTTTTGTCAGCAGCGCTCGATTAAAGTCACCGGTGACGATGAAGGCAGCTTCTGGGTGTGCAGTGTCCAGTGTGTTGATGGTCTCATACAGTTCCTTGACAGCCAGGTCAGTATCAGCCTGCAGCGGAATATACACCGCTGCGATGATAACAGCTGTGAACTCCCTAGGCAGCCAGTAAGGTCTGCACAGCAGCACCAGGTATTTCAGGTCTGGGGAACAAGAAGATTTGAGAGCGTGCACATTCTGAGGGTCTCAACAAGCATTGTTGACCATGAAGCGTACTCCTCCTCCTTTACTCTTCCCAGTGAGGCTTTCTTTCTGACCTGCCTGCCCGGAACAGGGAGAACCCAGAGGGCTTGATGGCATGATTCGGTATCTCATCCATCAGCCAGGTCTCCACAAAGCACAAAACGTTGCATTTCCTGCTGATAGAAGATTCTGGCTCTCAGTTCACAAAGCTTGTTATCCAGGGACTGAACGTTAGCCAGGAGTATGCGAGGGAGTAGTGGCCGATTTGCGCACCGTCTCAGCCTCACCAGGATGCCGGGCCTTCTCCCTCACCTCCATCGCTTCTTCCAAGGTAATGAGGGTGTAAGAGGTGAGTCTCCTATGGATTGCGCAAGCAGGGGATCCCAGTGTGGGAAAGGCAGCACATAATGGATAAATGCCATCTTTCTGATGTTCAGAAGGGTCAGTCTATCATATCTGATGTGACTGTCAGCTACTTGAACAGAAAATGCTAAGAAAATCGTAGAAATTGGTAGTATACTGTAGATTTGGAACGGAGCTCACAACATGGCCGTCATACATGGTGCCATCTTGGAAGATAATCTTGGGAGTTGCATAGATAAGGTCTTTTTTCCCAGGGTAAGGGAATCCAAAACTAGAGGACATTGGTTCAATTTCAGAATTATGGAATATAGAACTTAGAACAATACAGCCCATGTTGATTACAGAGGGGATCAACTCTTTAACCTACTCCAAGAGCAATCTAAAACTTCCCTCCCACATAGCTTTCCATTATTCTTTCATCTATGTGCCTATCTAAGAGTCTCCAATCCAGGCAACACCAACCTTCATGTCATCTACCAAATTTACTAACCCACCCTTCCACTTCCTGATCCAAGTCATTCATAAGCATCACAAAAAACAGGGGTCCCAGAACAGATCTATGTGGAACACCTCCAGTCACTGACCCTCCAGGAAGAATACACTCTATCTGCCTTCTATGGGGAAGCCAGTTCTGTATGCACACAGGTGAGTTTTCCTGAATCCCATGCCTCCTGCCTTTCTAAATGAGCCTACCATGGGAACTTTGTTAAGTGCTTTATAGAATCTATATGCACCGCATCCACTGCGCTACCTTCATCAACGTGCTTCCTCAAAGAATTCAATCAGGCTTGTGAGGCCTCTCACAAAGCCACGTTGACTATCCCTAATCAGACTATGATTTCCAGATGCCTGTAAAAATGTATCTGTATTGAAATCTATTTGCCACTTCTCAGCCCACTTCTCTTAACTGATCAAGATCCCCCCTGTAATCAACGTACAAGTTCTTCACCGTCAACAGCACCTCCTAATATCATGGTATCTGCAGAGATTTACTGATTAGAAGACACAGATGTACAGGAGTCAGTTACAGGTTGGGTTGTAATGGAGCAGTGGGAAAAATTTACATGCAACAAACACATGTAGAGGAGCCCGGGGCAGGAAGCTAATGATATGGAAGCTAGTGGAATGAACAGGATGGCATCCATCGGTAGCTTTGAAGCGAGGAAATGTTCGCGCCCCCTCATAAATGTAAACAAAGAGTTTTAATGTCTATCTGTATCAAAGCTTAATTAGCACAGGGTGGGGATCGGAAATGCTCCGGCTGTTTCAGATTGTTTACGGAATTACCTGGCAATCACTTAAGGAAAATAATTACTGCTTCCAATTGATGTCGTTCACACCCTATCTACAGACATGTAATCCAGGTGAAGAGGACTCCGGTGTAAAGAGAGATGCAGGAGGGTTAAAGGGGATCTGAGGGGAGAGGTTCCTCACGCAGAGAGTGGTCAATATCTGTAATAAAACTATAAAACCATTAAGACCTAGGAGCAGAATTAAGCCATTCAGCCCACTGAGTCTGCTCCGTCATTTCATCATAGCTGATTTATTACTCCTCTCAACCTCATTCTCTTGCCTTTCCCTTGTAAGCTTTGGCTCCCTACTAATCAAGAAACTAAAAATCAAGAACCTCCATTTTAAATATACCTAATGACTTGGCCTCCACAGCAGTCTCTGGCAATGAATTCCACAGATTCACTACCCTCCACCTAAAGAAGTTCCTCCTCATCTCTGTTCTAAATGGACATCCTTGTATTCTGAGATTGTGCCCTCTGAACCTGACTCTCCCACTTGTGGAAACATCTTCTCCAGGTCCACTCTGTCTAGGCCTTTCAATATTCAATAAATTTCAATGAGATCCCCCCTCATTCTTCTAAACTCCACTAATTGCAGGCCCATTGAGGGGGGATCTTATTGAAACGTATGAAATTCTAAAGGGATTGGACAGGCTAGATGCAGGAAGATTGTTCCCGATGTTGGGGAAGTGCGGAATGAGGGGTCACAGTTTAAGGATAAAGGGGAAGCCTTTTAGGACCGAGATTAGGAAAAACTTCTTCACACAGAGAGTGGTGAATCTGTGGAATTCTGTGCCACAGGAAACAGTTGAGGCCAGTTCATTGGCTATATTTAAGAGGGAGTTAGATATGGCCCTTGTGGCTAAAGGGATCAGGGGGTATGGAGGGAAGGTAGGTACAGGGTTCTGAGTTGGATGATCAGCCATGATCATACTGAATGGTGGTGCAGGCTCGAAGGGCCGAATGGCCTACTCCTGCACCTATTTTCTATATTTCTATGTTTCTATAGGCATCAAACACTCTTATATGTTAACCCTTTCCTTCCTGGGGTCATTCTTGTGACCCTCGTCTGGACCCTCTCCAATGCCAGCACATCCATTGTTAGATAAGGGGCCAAAAACTGCTCACAATACTCCAAGTGTGGTCTGACCAATGCCTTATAAAGCCTCAGCATTACATCCTTGCTTTTCAAAGTTTAAAATACATTTATTATCAAAGTATATATATGTCACCATAGACTACCTTGAGGTTCATTTTTGGAGGCATTTACAGGAAAGTAAAGAAATACAATAGATTTTATAAAAACTATACAGACAGAAAGAATAACGAACAACCAATGTGTAAAAGAAGACAAACAGTGTAAATAGAGAGAAAAGTAGATTGATAAATAATTTTGAGAACATGAATTGAAGTGTCCTGCTTGAAAGTGAGTCTGTAGGTTGTGGAGTTAGTTCAGTGTTCAGGTGAGTTGACCACCAAGCTTTTATATTCTGGTCCTCAATTTAGTGCTAACATTGCATTTGCCTTCCTTACTACCGACTCAACTTGCAAGTTATGTGTTGCTACATGGTGGAATAAGTACTATTTCTTGATTGAAGAGATGTTTAGACAGACCTTTGAATAGGGAGGAGCTGGAAGGATATGGACCTCATGCAGGCAAATGAGATTAGTGATGAGATCCACTGCATGCAAAGCTCTCCGCACCATTGAGCACACTTACATGGAGTACTGCCAAAAGAAAGCAGCATCCATCATCAAAGAACCCCACCATGCCATGCTCTCTTCTCAGTATGGCCGTTGGGCATGGGTGCAAAAGCATTAGGTTCCACACCAGCAGGCTCAAGAGCAGTTATTACACTAAACCATTAGACTCCTGAACCGGTGTGGATTAACTTCACTCACCACAACCCTAACAGATTCCACAACCTAGAAGACTGCCTTTCAAGGACTCCTTACAATTCATGTTCTTTATTTTTTAAAATTTATTTTATTTGTGCACATTGCTTTATTTTGAACATTGGTTGTTTGTCAGTCTTTGTTTATGTAGAGCTTTTCATAAATTCTATTGTATTTGCTAATTTGCCTGTAAATGCCTCCAAGAAAATGAATCTCAACATAGTGTATGCTGACATATACACATTTAGATAATAAATTTACTTTGACTGAGATTCTGCAGATACTGGAAATCCAGAGTATCAAACACAAAATGCTGGAGGAACTCAACAAGTCAGGTAGCATCTATGGAGGAAAATAAATAGTCGATGATTTGAGCCAAGACCCTTCCTCAGGACTGGAAAGGAAGGGGGCAGAGCCAGAATAAGGTCGTGGGGGGAGGAGAAGTAGTACAAGCTGGCAGGTGATAGGTGAGACCTATCACTTATCACTTATCAAAGATGTATAGTTAGTAAGACGTGGGAACACTATGTTACTATGTTGGTGCTGGACACACACACACCTTTGCAATCTCACACATACACCCAACCCCCAAGAGCATCGTGGAGACTCCTAATACTGTCCGAACAACAGAAGGACGACAACATTTGCATACAGTTGGTACGCAGAGATAAGGCTGGGCTGTCATTAACAGTAAGCATTTGCCTGCACACTATCTCCCGATGTTATCACCGAACTTGAACACTTTCACACCTGCTGCTCTCTGGTTATCCCGAAACTGCAGTTTGATACCCTCCCAAGGGCTGGCTTCCCTAATACTACAGGTGGCAGCCACTACAGGGAAACCATTCAGAGTGGGATCTTTCCTTTAGCATGGGATTAAAGTGCAGTGCAATTACTCCCGTCACTGCACTTTAGACACTTTAAACAATTTGTTCATAATGAACCAGAGTGGATAACTTCACTCACTCGACTGAACTGATTCCACAACCTATGAACTCACTTTCAAAGACTCTACAACTCATGTTCTGTACATTTATTTATTTATGTTCAATTTGCACAGTTTGTCTTCTTTTGCACATTGATTGTTAACCTTTGATTGTACATTTTTTGCATTAATTCTGTTGTATTTCTTTGTTCTACTGTGAATGCCTGCAAGAAAATGAATCTCAGGGGTGTATATGGTGACATATATGTACTTTGATATAAATTTACTTTGAACTTTGAGCCTAGTTTACATTGTATATACATGCTGATATTTATTTATGTGCATTTAATTCCATATCCATCCTTTAACCTCTGATTTCATTAGTTTTTAAATTTATATATAATTAATTCTTTATTCTTTATAACTGTTGAATGTTATTGTTTTTTGTTGCATATTGCCCCTGACCAACAGACCTAAGGTTCAAAGGTTCATTTTATTATCAAAGTATGTACGCAGAATACAACTCTGAGATTCGTCTTCTCCAGATAGTCAGGGAATACAGAAAAACCATGAAAGTCATTGAAAAGAAACGATATCAACCCCCCCTTGCACGAAAAAGAAAAAGAAACAAAATTCACAAACTCCAAGCCCCCCCAACCTCTCTCTCATACAAAACTAAAGACCGCCCACACAGACATGGCAGCTAAAACATCAAACCCCTAAACCCCAAGCCCCTCCCATGCAAAAAAGTGACAATAACATCAACCCCCAACCTTTCTCACACACAAAAATCTATCAGTTTGCTCAGATGGAATACATCAAGAAAGAACATCAGACCCCAAATTCCATACCCCTCCCTCATCCAAAATAAGTAACATATCACCCACCCACCAATTGGCAACAAGCACAGAGAAACTGAAGGAGACCAACATAAAGTACAATCCACACCAATAATCACATATGGCTTGGAATTTCAAAAGCATCCTTTGTCAGAATTGAGGAAAGCGACAGCTCGAACTCAGTCATTCCGTGGGGAGTGATTGCTGACTCGCGTCCTTCATCCAGTGGTCACAGCAAATTCCTAGTACATATAAATGTATATGGCAAATAAAACTGATCCTGGATCATTGCTCCTTTCCAATCCAGACAGTGGGAGAAAAAAGATAAGTGTCAGAAGCCAGTCCATTGCTTTAATCAACCAGGGAGTTTTCTAAAGGAGGCTGTGGTGATTTTGGAGATTCACCCAACAAGGAAACATGTCCTTCAGCCCAACTTCTCTATGCCGACCAGCTCCCCAACCTGAGATAGTCCCATTTGCTGTGCTTGGCCCATATTCCTCTAAATCAGGGTTTCCAACTTGGGGTCCATGGACCTCTCAGTTAACGGTAAGGCTCCATAAAAAAGGGTTGGGAACCCCTGCTCTAAACAATTTCTATCCTTCCTGTCAAGTATCTTTTAAACTTTGTAAATGTACTTGCCTCAACTGCTTGCCATGTTATATGACATGTATATGTCATTCCATATACTCACCACCCTCAGGTCCCCTTTAAATCTTACACATTGAAAACATCTTCAGGAGGTGGAGCTCCAAGAAGCCGATATCCATCACTGAGGTCTCTCACCATCCGGGACATGCCCTCTTCTCATTATTACGATCAGGGATGAGGTACAAAAGCCTGAAGGCCCACACTCAACATGTTAGGAACAGCTTCTTCCCCTCTGCTATCATGTTTATGAACAGTCCATGAACCCATGAACACTACCTCACTGTTCCTCTTTAACACAATTTATTTATTTTTGTAACTTTTAGAAATTTTAATGTCTTGCACCATATACTGTTGTCACAAAATAATGGCATACTGTATATCAGAGATAACAAACCTCCAGCACACACAAAATGCTGGAGGAAGTCAGCAAATCAAACAACATCTATAGAATCACTCAGAGATAATAAATCTGATTATGATTCATACTCCGAGTATTGTATTAATTTCTGGATGCCTTATTAGAGGAAGGATGTGAAAGCTTTAAGGAGGTTGCAGAGGAGATTTACCAGGATGTTGTCTAGATTAGAGAGCATGTTTTTTGAGGAAAGGTTGAGCAAATAATGGTTTTCCCTTTGGAGAGAATGAGGATGGGAGGTGACTTGGTAGAGGTATAGAAGTTGATAAGAGGCATAGGTCATGTCTGCAGTATCTCTAGATAGAGAAAACCATACTGCAGTACAAACACCTATGTCAGGATGCTGTTCATTTACCATAGTTCAGTGTGTAACACCATGATTCCAATGGAACTGATTGAAAAGCTACAGAACCTGGGCCTCTGTATTTCCCTCTGCAATTGGATCCTCGATTTCCTAACCGGAAGACCACAATCTGTGTGGATTGGTAGTAACATCTCCTCCTTGTTGTTGATGAACACTGGCACACCTCAGGGACACGTGCTTAGCCCAGTGGTCTACTCTATCTATACCCATGACTGTGTGGCTAAGCATAGCTCGAATGCCATCTACAGATCTGCAGATGATACAACCATTGTTGGCAGAATCTCAGATGGAGACTAGGGACTCAGGAGAGAGATATACCAGCTAGTTGAGTGGTGTCGCAGCAACTACCTTGCACTCAGTGTCAGTAAGACCAAAGAACTGATTGTGGACTTCAGAAAGGATAAGACGAGGGAACACGAACCGATCCTTATCGAGGGAATCAGAAGTGGAGAGAGTGAGGAATTTTAAGTTCCTGGGTGACAATATCTCTGAGGATCTAACCTGGTCCCAACATATCAATGCAGCTATAAGGAAGGCAAGACAGTGGCTATATTTCATGAGGAGTTTGAGGAGATTTGGTTTGTCACCTAAAACACTTGAAAATTTCTACAGATGTGCCATGGAGAGCTTCCTGACAGACTGCATCACTGTCTGGTATGGGGGAGGTGGGGGAGGTGCGACTGCACAGGATGGAAAGAAGCTACAGAAAGTTATAACATTAGTCAGTTCCATCATGGGTACTAGCCTCTATAGTATCCAAGACATCTTCAAGGAGCGGTGCCCATCACCCAGGACAGGCCTTTTCTCACTGTTACCATCGGGGGGGTGGTACAGAAGCCTGAAGGCACACCCTCAATGATTCAGGAACAGCTTCTTCGCCTCTGCCATCTGATTTTTAAATGGACATTGAACCCATGAATAGTACCTCACTTTTTAAAAAATTCTGTTTTTGCAGTACTATTTTTAATGTAACTATTTAATGTATATATACATATACACTTACAGTAACTCATTTTTAATGTATTTTTCTGTATATTATGTATTACGTTGTATGGCTGCCGCTAAGTTAACAAATTTCATGACCCATGCCGGAGATATTAAACCTGATTCTGATTCAGGAAGCACTTTTTCAGATATCAGTAGGGCTTGGTTGTCAAGGATACGTGCAAGCACTTTGCCTGTTGTTGACAGGAGAAAAACAGCATGCCAATTGCAGGAAAAATGTTGTGAGCAAAGGCAACCCTTGTACCTCCACCATGGATGGTCACAAGCCCGGCTGCGAAAGGAGGAGGGTTGGGCATGGTGCTAACAACTCCATTCTGTAAAAACCCAGAGCTACAGAAACACCAACAGAAGCTCCAGAGACCTCATCCCTGGGAGAGGCAGGATCTTCACCTGAAAGATCGGCCCAGAAGAAAGGACTCTAGCGAGCTGCTGTCGGTAACCTATGTCCCAGTTGGAGTACGTAAGTAAGTAAAGGCAACCCTTTCACAGGTTTGTCAAAGGCATTTGATATGGTAGACTACCAAGCTCTGTGGTGTATACTATCAAGACATGGCTGCCTTGACTCGTCCTTACGCTACTTCATGATGCCACAGTACTCAGCAAAAGTGGTGCAGTATCAGAACCGTTCACTGTCCAGACAGGAGTGAAGCAGGGCTGTATCACTGCACCCACCCTATTTGTTGTCTTTATTGCTGCCATCCTTCACCTCATCGGCCAAGACTTGCCACAGGGAATCCAAACCACGTACAGAATGGACAACATGCTTTTCAACCCTGAGTGCCTTTGCCAAGGCATAAAGGGCCATGCATCTTGTTTTGAACATAAAAAGGACACAGATCCTATATTAGCCACCACCAAACCAACCATTTTTATAGCCCTCCACAAAAGTTGACGATACCACTTAGAAAATGTAAACCACTTAGATTATGAGAACACTCAGTCCTCGTTTATTGTCATTTAGAAATGCATGCATGCATTAAGAAATGAAACAATGTTCCTCCAGAGTGATATCACAGAAAAACAGGACAAACCAAAGACTAACACTGACAGAACCACATAATTATAACATATAGTTACAGCAGTGCAAAGCAATACCATAATTTGATAAAGAGCGGACCATGGGCACGGTAAAAAAAAGTCTCAAAGTCCCGATCGACTCCCGAGTCCCCGATAGCAGGCGGCAAAAGGGAGAAACTCCCTGCCATAAACCTCCAGGCACCAACAACCGCCAATGCATTAGAAGCAGCCGACCACAGCCGACAATGAGTCCCTACCTTGGCAACATTCTCTCTTCAAAACCAGGCATCGACTCAGAGATCAACCACCACCTCAGTAGTGCTAGTTGAGCCTTTGCAAGATTAAAGAAAAGAGTCTTTGAAAACTGCGACCTACAGGTCTAAACAAAACTTCAGGTCTACAGAGCAGTGGTCCATCTTACATTACTGTGGGGAGCTGAATCATGGACCACCTACAGTAGGCACCTGAAAGCCATGGGACATTACCACCAAAGAGACTTATGAAAAATTTTGAGGATCACCTGGAAAGCCAGATGCACTAACACCAACACACTGGAGGAGGCCAAGATGAGTAGCATCTCCATCATGATAGAGCAACACCAGATCCAATGGATAAGTCGTGTTATCCGAATGCGCAGTTCACGTCTCCCCACACAGATCGTTTACTCCTAATTAAGGAAGGTCAGCAAGCTACTGATGAGCAAGCAAAACGCTTCTAAGATATCATCAAAATGAGCCTGAAGAAATTCAATATCCTATCTAAAACTGGGAAGACATTGCACTCAATAGATAGGCCTGGAGGAAATCTGTTCAAGAGGGAGCTGCATTACATGAGAGTGACCTCCGCTGTGCCGCAGAGAACAAGTGGCAGCTGTGAAAGGAGAGATTGAACGACCAAAAGACCCAACCATTAACCACAGACATCATTACTCTTGCCCACACTGTACCAGAATATGTGGATCCCAAATTGGTCTCTACAGCTATCTGAGGACCCACCAATAGACAACCACTTCGGAAAACATCACAGTTGACTCAAGTGATTGCACTACCACTACTAAGGGGCATAGAAAGATTGGAAAGCCAGAGGATGTTTCCCTGGAGGCATTATTCCAAGCTTATTGGAGGAAAGTATGGGGAGGATTTCAGAGGTAAGTTTTTTACACAGGGTGGTAGGTACGTGGAATGCCCTGGCAGGGTGGTGGTAGAGGCTGATGCATTAGGGACATCTAACAGACTCTTAGATAAGCACATGGATGAAAGATAAAATGGAAGGCTATGAGAAACACAAAAGTTTTCTCCCCCTACAGCAGCGAAACAGGCCCTTCAGCCCATCTAGTCCATGCTGAACTGGTAGATTGATTTTGGAACAGGTTAAATGTTTGGTGTGACATCATGTACTGTGCTGTTCTGTTCAAAGTATGTTTATTTATTATCCAAATATGTATAAATTATACAAACATGAGGAATTCTGCAGATGCTGGAAATTCAACCAACACACATCAAAGTTGCTGGTGAACGCAGCAGGCCAGGCAGCATCTCTAGGAAGAGGTACAATCGACGTTTTGGGCCGAGACCCTTTGTCAGGACTAACTGAAGGAAGGGTTAGTAAGAGATTTGAAAGTGGGAGGGGGAGGGGGAGATCCAAAATGATAGGAGAAGACAGGAGGGGTAGGGATGGAGCCAAGAGCTGGACAGGTGATTGGCAAAAGGGATATGAGAGGATAAATAAATAAATATATATAGGCGAGACCCGACGCGGACTGGGAGATTGCTTCACTGAACGTTCTGTCCGCCAGAGAAAGCAGGATCTCCTAGTGGCCACACATTTTAATTCCACATCCCATTCCCATTCTGATATGTCTATCCACGGCCTCCTCTACTGTAAAGATGAAGCCACACTCAGGCTGGAGGAACAACACCTTATATTCCGTCTGGGTAGCCTCCAACCTGATGGCATGAACATTGACTTCTCTAATTTCTGCTAATGCCCCACCTCCCCCTCATACCCCATCCGTTATTTATATACACACATTCTTTCTCTCACTCTCCTTTTTCTCCCTCTGACCCTCTGACTATACCCCTTGCCCATCCTCTGGGCTTCCCCCCCTCCCCCTTTTCCTTCTCCCTGGGCCTCCTGTCCCATGATCCTCTCATATCCCTTTTGCCAATCATCTGTCCAGCTCTTGGCTCCATCCCTCCCCCTCCTGTCTTCTCCTATCATTTTGGATCTCCCCCCCCCCCTCCCACTTTCAAATCTCTTACTAGCTCTTCCTTCAGTTAGCCCTGACGAAGGGTCCCGGCCCGAAACGTCGACTGTACCTCTTCCTAGGGATGCTGCCTGGCCTGCTGCGTTCACCAGCAACTTTGATGTGTGATGCTATAAATTATACAACCTTGAAATCTGTCTACTTACAAAGCAAGAAACCCTAAAGAACCCAATAAAAAAAAGACCAAACACCGAACACACAGAGAAAGGTTCAAAAAAAAATCATTAGATTAGATTAGATTAGATTATGAGGACACTCAGTCCTCGTTTATTATCATTTAGAAATGCATGCATTAAAAAATGATACAATGTTCCTCCAGTAAGATATCACAGAAACACAGGACAGACCAAGACTAAAACTGACAAAAAACACATAATTATAACATATAGTTACAACAGTGCAAAGCATTACCATAATTTGATAAGAGCAGACCATGGGCACGGTAAAAAGTCTCAAAGTCTCTCGAAAGTCCCATCATCTCAAGCAGACGGTAGAAAGAAGAAACTCTCCCTGCCATGAGCTTCCAGCGCTGCAAACTTACCGTTGCAGCATCCTGGAAGCACCCGACCACAGTCCGACTCTGAGTCTGTTTGAAAACTTCGAGCCTCCGACCAGCCCTCCGACACCGAGCACCGAGCACCATCTCTGCCGAGCACTTTGATCCCGCCCCAGCCGCCGAGCAACAAATCATGCAAACAATAGAAGCGAGCGACAGTATTCCGAACTAAATTGAGTCCTTAGATCCGAATCCCCTGAGCAGCCGGAAGTAGGCCCAAAGCCTCGGTATCAGTTCATCATATTAATGGGACAAATCGCTGCAAAGCTCGCAGACATGAAGCACAGCAGCTGAGGCAGTCTCACAGCCTCAATATGGAATCAGCCTGATCCTTGCCTCTGGTCCCAACACCCTGCCCTTCCAGTCTATCTGGGCCGCCATTTAAATCGTCCAAACACTGGACTGTGCTTTGCATTAGGACCAGGGCCCCATCACAGCAGTACACTCTGGGCCTAGACCTTGCTACCTAACCCAAAGCCTTTCTCGACCTCTCCAGATGGGCTCAGTACTTGGAGTAATCGAACCTTGCACCCGTGTTATTGAACGGGCATCGAAAATCCTCTGCCTCGACTCCTTCTCTCCGAATCACTCATTTCAACTCCATCTGCTGCCCCGTCTTGAACACATCATGCTTCGGCTTTGCAACGAATCAGCACAGCTCATCCTTCCAATCAACTTCGCCTTTGCTTACCCCTTCATTGTTTGCGGTGATGGTTTACCACAATTGACTTCAGAAAAATGTGTATTTAATAAACGTTTTAGTCAAGTTTCTTTTCTTTCGAACTATCAGTAAGCTATTGCATGCATTTGGTAGCGCCATCTTAAACTGTACGTTCTAAGTGTGAGGTGATGCATTTTGGAATGTCTGGCCAGCAGAGGTGATGTACTATGAATGGTAGGGCATTAGGGAGTACATTAGAACAGAGGGATTTAGGAGTACAAATGCACAGTTTTTTGAAGGTGGAGTCACAGGTAGACAGGGTGGTGAAAAGGTGTTTAGCACAGTGGGCTTCATGAGTCAACGCACTGAGTACAAGAATTGGAACATTGTAAGCACAGTACAGGGTTAGTAAATTGTGGACATGTTATGTTGCTGCTGGAAGCACACCCTCTTACTGTGTTGGCCATTGACGCAAACAATCATTTTGCGATGTTTCAATGTACAGTTGACAAATAAGGCTAATCTAATCTACTTCAAGTTATACAGCACAAAAAAGGACCCTTCAGCCCAACTCATTCATGGCATCAAGAGATCCATCCAGGTATCTGTTATACTGCCCTATGAGAAGTGATTCTTCCAGTCCCTCATCTGAAGACTCTGTATTCCCATCCCAGAAATGTGCAGAATTGAAACCTTAACTGATCCAGAGCAGTATTCTCGAAGTAGATGGTGTAACCAGTTAGGACACTTCCAACTTTTTACAGATGGAGTGTGGGAAATATCCCGACTGGTTGAATAATGGTCTGATATGGCAATTCAAATGTACAGGAATGTAAAAAGGTGCAGAGAGTAGTGGACTCTACCCAATCTAGAGTCAATCACTCTGCAGACAATCCCCCTCCACCATAACTTGTATCTACAGGAGCTGCTACCTCAAGAAGGCAACATCTACCATCAAGGATCCCCTCTATCCGGGCCATGTCACCTTCTCGTACCTATCATCAGGCAGAAGCCTGAAGTCCCTCATCTCCAGGCTCAAGAGCAGTTACTTCCACTCAACCATTCAGTTCTTGAACCAAGTGGCACAATCCTTTGATTGCTTTGATCACATTGCACTACAACGGACTTCATTTTCTTTGTCCAATTCTGTTTTCATGTAAAAAAAAATACTTGTGTATCTTTAACTTACGTTGTTCCTGTGAATGCTGTTTATCTGATGCTCTGTGCCTGTGATGCTGCTGTGAGTAAGTTTTTCTTTGCTCCTGTGCAGATGAAGATAAACTCAACTCTTTGAGTGCTGAACTCTCAGTGATTTTGTCTTTTCGGTAAAACATTAATGGAAAACCTTCTTTAAGAAAGTGCCAATAATGCTAAGGGGTTATTTTGGAGTCAAGCTTGATTCTTCCCCTGTGTTTACTCTTATGTTTATCCCATAATCAACATTTTCTGAACCCAATTATCTGATCATTATCACATTGTTGCTTGGGGAGCTTACTGTGTGAAAATTAGCGCTGTTTTGATTGTACTGCTGATGCAATCATAGAACATAGAACTGTACAGGCCCTTCGGCCCACAGTGCTGTGCCAACCTTTTAACCTTCTCCAAGATCAATCTAAACCTTCCCTCCTACGTAGCCCTCCATTTTACATCCATGTGACTATCTAAGAGTATCTTAAATGCCCATAATGTATCTGCCTCTACCACTATTCAATGTACCTACCACTCTGCGTATTTTTAATTTTTTTAACAGACCCTCCCGGACCAACGAGCCCGCACACCCATGTGACCAGTAAACCCCAAACCTACACATCTTTGGAATGTGGGAGAAAACCAGAGTACCCAGAGGAAACCCAAACAGTCACAGGGAAAATGTACAAATTCAGTGGCCTCTGATACTCCCCCACCCCACAACTCCAATACTTTCCTCCAATCACCTTAAAATTATACTCCTTCATATTAGTCATTTACGCCCTGGGAAAAATCTCTGACTGTCCACCCAATCTATACCTCTGATTATCTTGTACACCTCTATCAACTCACCTCTCTTCTCTTTTCGCTCCAAAGAGAATGGCCCTAGCTTGCCCAGCCTATCCTCATAAGCCATGCTCTCTGATCTAGGCAGCATCCTGGTAAATCTCCTCTGCACCCTCTCTAAAGCTTCCACTTCCTTCCTATATTCCACTATATTCCAAGAGTGTTTTGAACTGACTTTCTGGACTGAACTCCATCTGCCACTGCATCAGCCCAGCTCCGCATCCTATCAATGTCCCGTTATAACCTACGACAGCCTTTTACACTACCCCACCACCAACCTTTGTGTCATCTACATACAACAATGGAAGGGAAACACAACACCAGAGGGCACAGGGTTTAAGGAGAACGATCTCTGAAAAGTCCTTGACCGGGGGGGTAGACGTCGACTCAGACCATCAGAGGCCTGCGTCGGGCATTTTCGTGCCTTACAAGGCGCAGATTGGAAGTCTGTGTGGGGCGCCACTCCTCGCACAGACTAGAGCAATGTGTGGTTAAGTGCCTTGCTCAAGGACACAAACACACTGCCACAGCTGAGGCTCGAACTAGTGACCTTGAGGTAACTAGACGAACGCCTCAACCATTTGACCATGTGCCCAACACATGACCTGGTTTAAATATATATTTTATATTTTATATATTTCTCTCTCTCTCTCTCTCTCTCTCCCTGTCCGTCACTCCATCCTTTTGCTCCTCCCTTTTCCTCTCTCTCCCCCCTTCTCTCCCCCTCCCCTTCTTCTCCCACTCGCTCCACTCCCTTAACCCCTCCCCCTCCCCCTCCTTCCCTTCTCTCCCTCCCATTCCCTTTGACCCTCTGTGGATGTTACCTGAACTCTTGAGCATCTGTAACTTCTTACAACATTGCACAGAACAGGCCCTTTGGCCCACAACAGCTCCTTATTTTTCAAAATGAAAATGTTGGCTTTTCTATCTTATCTCATCCACATTAAGCTCCTCCATGTACAACAGTCAAGCCTGCTAGATAACCCAGACCATGGATACAGCCTCATTATGTGTGAAAACTTTCCGTGTTCAGATTCTGATTCAGATTCATTTATTTATCACGTGCAGATGAAACGTTTAAGAAAGTCTTAGATAGGCAGATGGACGGAGGGCTATGTCAGAGGGATGTTTAGATTGACCTTAGAATAGGTTAAAGGGACAGTACAATGTCATGGGCTAAAGGGCCTGTACTGTGCTGTAATGTTCTACGTTCTGGATTCTATGAAACATACAGTGAAATGCATCCTTTGCATTAACGACCAACATACTCAAGGACATGCTGGGGGCAGCCCACACAGTGTTATCGTGCATTCCGACACCAACCCAGCGTGGCAGGACAACACAGGACACAAGAAGCAACAAAATAACAACAGCAAAATAAGGCCCTTTCCTCCCTCCCTCACACCCAGCCACAGAGGTAGTCTTCCAAGTCCAGGCAAGCCTTTAGTTTCCAGTCTCCAACCTTTGGCCATTGGGCTTCGACTTTTAGACCTCCGGTCGACCTTCAGGCTTTGATCCTCAGCTTTGTTTTGTTCAGTAACCTGGCTTCACATTAAATGTTGTTCACTGACAAATACAATCTACGCCTACTCTCTCACTGGAGTTGGAGGCTTGCCTGTGTGTTTGAGTGGGAGGGAGGAAAGGGGCTTGTTTTGTTGCTGTCGTTTTGTGCGTGTTGCTTTCGATTTCCAGCATCTGCAGAGTTTCTCATGTTTATATTGTCATTGCTGCTTGTGTTGTTCTGCTGAACATTGTAAGCCCATTATGTTGGCGACGGAATGCATGGTGACATTTGCGGGCTGTCGCCAGCACATCCTTAGGTTGTGCTGGTTTTCAATGCAAACTGTAGATTTCACTGTGTTTCGATGTACATCTGATAAATAAATTGGAATCTGAACTGAATCTGAACCTGAATTATTCTATTTTCATTGATTCTATTGTATTTCTTCATATCTTCTGTGAATGTCCACAGGAAAATGAATCTCAGGCTAGTATACGGTGACACACTGCAGATGTACTTCGATAGTAAGTTTACTTGAGCTTGAATCTGAACCAGAATCCGAGTCTGGCACTTGGCCACATCTGGACGAGGTACAGGGAAGAGGAGGCAAACAATAGGATGGTGGAGGACAATGAGAAGTTCTGTCCCAGAATTTGGAAATGGAACCCATTGAGGCCATGTAAGTTGCTTTGGGTCAGACTTGGGGCGGGGGTGTGGGGGTGGGGGGAATTCACAGGGCGGAATTTTGACTGTATGATGTAAAACAGGTGATAACAAATTGGTTGTTCTTGTTACCACGGCAGCAGCCCCTCAGATTTGCAACAAATCCCTTGGAGTTTCCTTGACAACCACTAATGGAAGGTTGATGGAGCCAAGGTTCTTAACCATAGAAAGAAAATTAATCCCAGTGTCAAATGCCAGGGGACTGTTTGCCGAGAAGATAGTGAGGTCTCTCGAGGCATCATTTGGTTACCTTTTTACCTGGGTGAATGTGTCTCTGTAGTATTAATCTCTCGACTACAATCTTCTTGCTTGGTTGGATGTGTTTGTTCTGATTAATGAATGAATGAATGAACATATTAGAACACGCGGCTGCATCACCATGTCTTTCCACATCTTGTTGTTTTCCTCAATCTCCTTCACCTTTGGTCAGAGACCCTCAAGGTGCTAGACAAGGTTATCATGTGTGAACCAAATTAGCCCAGCCTCCTCAAGGCTTCTTCAGTAGTCTTTCTTGCCACTCCCTCAGTCCTCATGTGTGAAGATCTTTGGGAGTATTGACTGGTTATCGTACCACCAATGATCTCCAAACTCTGTTTCCTTCTCTGATTCATTCTACACTGGGAAGGTAGTAGGACTGGTGAGGTGTGCGTTCATTGCCCATCCATAGAAGTGAAAACTTCCATTGGATAGAAGATACAAAAGCCTAAAGCACATACCACCAGGCTCAATGAAAACTTCTACTCCACTGTTATCAATCAAAAGCAAAGACAAAGTGAAAGTAAACTTATTATAAAAGTACATATGTGTCACCATATACTACCCTGAGTTTCATTTTCTTGCAATTACAGGAAAATAAAGAAATTCAACAGAATTAATGAAAAACTTTACACAAACAAAGACTGACAAACAACCAGTGTGCAAAAGAAGATGTGCAAATTTTAAAAATGCTGAGAACATGAGTTGTCGAGTTCTTGAAAGTGAGTCTGTAGGTTCTGGAGTCAGTTCAGAGTTGAGGTGAGTGAAGTTATCCACGCTGGTTCGGGAGCCTGATGATTGATGGGCAATAACTGTTCCTGGACCTGGTGGTGTGGGACCAAAAGCTCCAGTACCTCTTGCATGATGGTAGGAGTGTGAAGAGAGCATAGCCTGAATGGTAGGGGCCTTTGATGATGGATGCTGCATTCTTATGGCAGTGCTCCATGCAAATCTGCTCAATGGTGGGCAAGGCTTTACAGTCCTGTGATGGACTGGGCTGTATTGACCACATTTCCATTCCTGGGCATTGGTGTTTCCATACCAGGTCATGATGCAACCAGTCAGGATACTCTCCACTGTGCATCTGTCGAAGTTTGTCAAAGTTTTAGCTGGCATGCCAGATGTACACAAACTTCTAAGAAAGTAAAGGCACTGTTGTGTCTTATTTATTATGGCACTTATGTGCTGGTCCCAAGATAAGACCATTGAATGGTTCCCTAGTATGATGAGATGGACTCCTGACTGCACAATCTACGTCATTATGATCTTGTACCTTACCGTCTGCCTGCACTGCACTTTCTCTGTAACTATTACAATTTATTCTACATTCTGTTATTGTTTTATCTTGTACTACTTTGATGTGCTGTGTAATGAAATGATCAGTATAAGCAGGCAAGTCTTTCACTGTATCTTGGTACTTGGGGCAATAGGAATTGGTACACGTGGATGGCATGGCAGCGTAATGCTTTACAACACTTTATAGAGTCTAGGACCAAAGGGCACAGCCTCAGAATAGGAAGACGTCCCTTTAGAACAGAGGTGATAAGGAATTTCTTTAGCTAAAGGGTGATGAATCTGTGGAATTCTTCACCACAGATGGCTGTAGAGACCAAGTCATTGGGGATATTTAAAGCAGACGTTGATAGCTTAGATTAGTAAGAAGTCAAAGGTTTACAGGGAGAAGACAGGAGAATGGGGTTGAGAGGGATAATAAATCAGCCAATGAAAGTAAGTACAAGAGGATCTCGGAGGTAAGATTTTTTTTACACTGAGTGAGGTGGGTGCGTGGAACACACTGCCAGGGCTGGTGGCATATATATTAGGGGCATGTATTAGACACATATTGTAGATGATAGAAAAGGAGGGAAGAGTTGGATTAGGGTATGTGAAAAGGGCAGCACAACATCATGGGCAAAAGGGCCTGTACTGTGTTATGTTCTATGTTCATGTTCACACGCTGGAGCAGACTTGACAGGCTGAATTATCTTATGGTTCCCGTGGTTATTAATTAACCATGGGGAGGGAATCGCAGTCTCTGCCTCAGCGCTCACACCAAACAGCTGGAGTATATTGTGATATGCGCTGAGGCAGCGCAGCCAATTGTGGTCACACCCTCCATCCTTTGTGCAGGCTGTAGAAATAAAACATTATGCACCTGGAAAGCAGATAAGACTGAAAGGCCAGAGGTTGAGCTTCGTAACAGATGTGACGGGTCGGGCTCATCATGTTTACGTTTATGCAATCGAAACATGTGCTTTGATAAATAATTCAGATGCACCCTGTCCACACTGATATTCAGTTTACCTGCTTACACAATGACAGGGCTTCATATGGCACCGACACAGGACAGGTCTCCCTGTTCAACTGCAGACCGTGGCTCAGTTATAGAATGGAATCGGAACTGTACAGAAGGAACGCAAGGGATTCTGCAGATGCTGGAAATCCGGAGTAATACACACAGAATGCTGGAGGGAATCAGCCTCAATGGAGAGGAATGAACAGTTGATATTTTGGGCGGAGAACCTTCATCAAGAGTCCTGATAAAGGGTCTTAGCCCGAATCGCCAGCTGTTCATTCCTTATCATAGATGCTGCCTGATGTCAGAGTATATCCAGCAGTTTGTATGCATTGCTGTACAGAAAGAAGCCACTCTGTTCATCCTTTCAATTTCTTGAGTGAGCAATCAAATTTAGTGTGGCTCACAGGTTAAAGATCGGCAGCGGCTACTCTGATTAGTGCAAGCTGTCCTGTTTTTAGATGGAGTGCCTACTCTGATAGATATTTGGGCAGATCTGGTGACGGGAGCTTTGACAAACTTCTACAGATGCACAGTGGGGAGTATCTTAACTGGTTTGTATTTTTCCTGTAAATTCCTGCAAGAAAATGGATCTCAATCCATATATGTACTTTGATTATGAAGTTACTTTGAACTTTTGAACCTGAAATGTTAATTCTGCGTCCCTCTGCACCAATCCAATGCTGCCTGCACTTCTGAGGGTGGTAACGAAAGGTTCATCGGGGTGGTTTAGGGATTGGTGTGGGGATTTAGAAGACAGGTTAGGGTTTGGGAACAGGGATGAGGGGGATGTAGAAGTCAGGCTGGAGTCCAGGTAGGAGAGCTTCATCGTCAAAGGCCAGCGATCCCTGTGGATGGATGTCAGGTTGTCAAGTGTTGTGGATGAAGACTAGCGATTCCTGTGGTTAATGTTCTGCTGAACATGGTGGGCATGTATGTTGGCGCTGAATGTGTGACAATACTTGTGGCCTGTCATTGCGGGCCTGCTATATTGACACCAAAATATGTGGCGACCCTTGCGGGCTGCCACAGCACATCTTTAATGAGTTGTGTTGGTTGTTCATGTAAATTACACATTTCACTGTATGTTTCCACACAGGTGTGATAAGTAAATAAATACAATTGATTGAAGAATCCATGTAGAGTTGTCCACTAGGTGCTGGGCCCATGAACACTTTCCACCCACCATCTGTTCCTTCAGTCACAAGTTCTTCTTGGACCTTAATGTCTAACAGCTTGCCTACCTCCTCCTTCATCTTGTGAGTTAGACCATGAAACATAGAACAGCACAGCACAGAACAGGCCACCTGTCCACAATGTTGTGCTAAACTTTCAATCTATTCCAAGATCAATCTCACCCTTCTCTCCTACAGAGCCCACAGCCCTCTGTTTTTCTTTCACGTATGTGCTTATCTAAAACTCTCTTATATCGGTATTTGGCATGTCACCAAAGACCCTAGCAAGTTTCTACAGATGTACCATGGAGAGCATTTTGACTGCATCACCGTCTGGTATGGGGGTGGGTGGGGGGCAATGCGTAGGATCAGGAATAGCTGCAGAGGGTTGTAAACTCAGCCAGCTCCATCAGAGGCACAACACTCTTCACCTTTGAAGATATCTTCAAAAAATGATGTTTCAGTAAGGTGGCATCCATCATTAAGGACCCTCACTATCCAGGACATGCCCTCTTTTCATTGCTACTATCGGGGAGGAGGTACAGGAGCCTGAAGACACACACTTAATGTTTTAGGTACAGCTTCTTCTCCAACGCCATTAGGGTTTTGAATGGTCCATGAACACATCCTCGTTATGTTGCCCTATTTTTGTGGACTGCAGATTTATTTTTTATATTTCTTATTGCAACTTATAGTAATTTTTATGCATTGCATTGTTCTGCTGCTGCAAAACAACAAATTTATTATCATATGTAAATAATAATAAACTTGATTCTTGCTTGGTATGTTACTGCTTCTACCATCATCCCTAGCAGTGTGTTGCAGGAATCCACCACTTCCCTAAACTTACAGTAAAAGTACGTCTTTGAGTATTAGCCATTGCCGCCCTGGGAAAAGGCACTGGCTATCTACTCGATTTATGCCTCTTATAATCTTATACATCTCATTGCTCCTCATCCTTCATCGGTCCAAAAGAGAAAAGCCCTAGCTTGCTCGGCCAGAGTTGTGACTGTTTCTGGTTTGGGAGAGTTAGTACCTGCATCTCTGGTCTTTCTTATCACCCCAGAGCTGGCAGGAAGCCAGAAGTCTCTGCACAGATGTCAAGTGTTGCAGGCTGTAGGACGGTCTAGGTTCTGTACCCCACTAGTGCCTCCTGCTGGTCAGCAGCCTTAGGACTGTTTGTGGAGCACAGCCATCTGTCTGCAGGGTTTGAATGTCCTTCAACAATGATTTCTCTTGCAGTGTGTTCTGTGTTGAACATGAGAGATCTTGCAGGTGTTGGGAATCTTGAGCAACATGCACAAAATGCTGGAGGAACTTTATGGAGGGGAATTACCAGTCAACATTTTGGTCTGAGATCCCATACAAGAAAGATGTGATTTAATTAAATTGGAGACGGCGCAGAAGTGATTGGTCGTCTTGAGTTACCAGGAGGTCTTCGGTAATCTACTCATAAGCTGGCGAGGGGAAGGAGTGAGGTAAGCTCCTTCTGGATCTCTTCCTCCTTTGGCCTACTGTCCTCTCCTATCAGATTCATTCTTCTTCTGCCTTTACCTCTTCTATCACCTCCCAGCCTCTTAATTCATCCTCCCTTCCCCACCCACCTCCCATGTCACCTACACCTGCTAGCTTGTACTCCTCCCTCTTCCCCACATATTTATTCTGGCTTCAGTCCCTTTCCTTTCCAGTCCTGATGAAGGGTTTTGCCTGAAATGCCAATAGTTTATTCCTCTCCAGCAGTTTATTCACTGCCTGATCTCCTGAGTTCCTCCAGCATCTGCAGATCCCTCGTGTTAATGAATTTTCTTGCACCTGGTGCAGAGAATAATAAAACATTCTGAATCTGAGACCTTGTACTTGTCTGTTGTTACACCAGCTCTGTTTCCTATGTATTTCTTCAGGAGGAGGACTCAGTTAGAATTAACTTTCCTGTTTGATTGAAGACCAGACTCTGTTGCAGAGCTTTAACACACATAGGTACTTGATACAGACACACGGAAGGGGCATACTCACTTTGACCATAGACACTAGACCACACAATCTTTCTTGTTACACCTTATTGTCTTCCTGCACTGCACTCTGTCTATAGCTGCTAAGATTTTATTCTGCGCTCTGTTATTGTTTTACCTTGTACTACCTCAATGCACTGTGTAGTTAATTGATCTGTATGAACAGTGTGAAAGACAAACTTTTCACTGAACATGTGACAATAAAGTCCAAGTTCAATCTGTTTATTGTCACTCAACCTTACACATTTACACTGCCAAATAAAACAACACTCCTCTGAACCAGTAATAAACCAATTTCAATTTCCCTTCCAATGAGAGAGTCACAATCTATGTATTGTGGGAGCAGGGGACCCTTCGGTTAATGGTAGGGTTCCTTGGCATAAAAAAGGTTGGGAACCACTGGTGTAGAGTATCTCTGCAATGTTATGAGAAGTTCTATTCACCATGCTAAAAGAAAGATGTCGTTAAACTGGAAAGAGTGCAAGGAAGAGTGAAAAGACGGCATTGCCAGGACTAGAGTGCCTGTGTTATAGAGAGAGGTTGATAATTTTTTCTTGGAATGCAGTAGAATGAGTAGCAATGTTATAGAAGTGTTTAATATTATGCAAGGCATAGATAAAGTGGATGGTAGGTCTTTTCTCCAGAGTAGGGGAGTCCAAAACTAAGGGGCGTGGATTTGAGCTGAGAGGGGAAATGTTTAAAAGGGACCAAGGGGAGAGGGTGGTGAGTATAAAATCGTACTGTCAGAGGAAGTGGTTGACGCAGGTACGATAGTCTCATTTAAGAAAGGTACGTACAGGAGAGGGTATGGGACAAGCTGCATGGGCACTGTGGTCAACATGGACTGGTCCTCTTCCCTCCTTTAGCACTGCTGCAATAATCCCTTTCCCCTGTGAGTCTCCTCTCCATTCCCACCTTCTCAGTTTCTCTTTCTCAGTTCAACCCCTTCTCCAGAATACCTCTCTCAATGCAGTGCCAGTGAGGCCCACGGAATGAAAACCCAAAATAACAAAAACTCTGCAGATAATGGAAACCCAAATTAAAAACAGAATATGCTGGAGACACTCAGCAGATCTGGCAGTGTCTGAGAAGCAAGATTAATGTTTTGGGTCACGTTCTTCACCGGAACTAGAAAAGATAGATTAAAATAAGATCATTGAACTTTGCAGTGAGGGTTGCCTACAGGAGTGGTTAAGACAAAAGAAACATCTGTGACAGGGCGAAACTGTTGATTTCCACACCAGTGGCCTACAGAGAAATAAAACAAAGCAAAATAAGCTTTAAGAATCGTACGTCTATTTATGTAGAACATAACACCACGTGCGCTTTTTATATGGGAAGACTTTGAATAATAAGTGACGTGTAGTAAATAATTTTGAGCAATAGACAAACTGTAGCACTTTATTCTGCAGTCTGATTTCACCTTGTACCACCTTGGTGAACTTTTGTAATGAAATAATCTGCACGGGCAATGTGTGAAACAGCATTTTTCAATGTACATGTGCCAATAGTAAACTAATTTATCAATTTAATATCTGTGGAGGGAATGGAACAGTTGATATTTCAGCTTGAGGTCCTTCAGCACAGTCCAGATGAAGGGTCTTGATCCAAAACACCGAATGACAATTTCCCTCCACTGATGCTGGCTGACCAGCTGAGTTCCTCTGATACTCAGTCCCAGCCAGTCCTGATGAAGGGTTTCGACCCAAAACGTCTGCTATACTCTTTTCCGTAGATACTGTGTGGCTGAGTTCCCCCTGCATTTTGTGTGTAGCTTGGATTAACAGCATCTGCAGATTTTCTTGTTTCCTATGGTAGTTTGTTTCTTTTTGCTCTCCTTTACAGCATCTGCAATCTCCTGTGCTTCCAGTTAACAATTTCTCTGCCTTGAGAGACAGAAAAATAATCATACTTTTCAGGGAAGTGCCTGCCCTATGGGTTTTTTTTTACCAAAATATACTTTATTCAAAAATAAAATTATGTACAATAAACCATTCAATGTCTGTCATTCCTTTACAGATGCTTCTATTATGGTCTATACATTTCCACACTTTTAGCCACCCACGTGGCACTCTGTTGTTTCATCTTTCCACACCATTGTTGAGGGGTATACACCCCGCCACCCGACCCCTCCCACTTCCGCCGGAGGAGAAACCTAAACCGTGGTCCTTCCCCAGCGGGCCCTTGCGGTAGCTGCACCAAGTTTCAGTGCGTCCTTCAGCACGTACTCCTACAGCCAAGAATGTGCCAGTTGGCAGCATTCTCCCACGGACATCTCCATGTGCTGGTAGATCATCAAGTTTCGGGCCGACCAAAGAGCGTCTTTCACTGAGTTGATGATCTGTCAGCAGCACCGGATGTTGGTCTCCGTGTGCGTCCCTGGGAACAGCCCGTGGATCAGAGAGTCCTCTGTTACGCAGCTGCTGAGGATGAAACGTGACACTAGCCTGTCCATCCTCCTCCACACCTTCTCTGTGAACTCACAGTGTGCAAAGAGGTGGGTCACAGACTCCTCCTCACTGCAGTCCTCCAGTGGGCAGCGGGGTGTGGAGACGACATCCCGGGCGTACAGGAGGGATCTGACTGGGAGGGCCCCTCTCACCGTCAGCCAGGCGAGGCCTTGGTGCCTGTTGGTGGGGTCTGGCGATGAGGCATTTTGCCAGGTGAACTGGACGGTCTGCACAGGGAACCACCCCACTGTGTCCATCACGTCCTTCTCCTGCAGTGCCTGCAGGACATTACGTGCTGACCACTGCCTGATGGCCCTGTGGTCAAAGGCGTTGTCCTGGAAGAACTTTTCTACGAAGGACGGATATGACGGCAACGACCAGCTAACTGGGGCGTTGCGCGAGAGTGGGGCCAGACCCATCCTTTGTAGCCAGGACAACAGGTAGAACCTGGGCACATAGTGGTACTTGGTGCCCACATATCCGGGTTCTACACACAACCCAATGCTGCCACACACAAAGCTGGCCATCAGGGTGAGGGCAATATTGGGGACGTTCTTGCCCCCATTGTCCAGGTACTTGTGCATGATGGCCTGTCTGACCTGCTCCATCTTTGGTTTTTTTATTTCAAAATATACTTTATTCAAAATAAAATTATGTACAATAAACCATTCAATGACTCTCAATCCTTTACAGATGTTTCCATTACGGTCTATACATTTCCACACTTTTAGCCACCCACGTGGCACTCTGTTGTTTCGCTCCATCTTGGTTATCTATAAGCAGGAACATAATAATCACACACATGTAGGAGCGGGAATAGAAACACATGGAAGTGTATATACACACACACACACACACTTTATGTGAGTAACGGAGAAACGAACATAGAAATTTACAGCACATTACAGGCCCTTCGGCCCACAATGTTGTGCCGACCATGTAACGTAAATTAATTATCCGACCAATTTTGTGCAGGGTTATTCAACGCCTGCACCGACAAGGCAAAATTTCATTAATAATACAGAAGCAAGGCGATTGGCTCAGATCGGACCGATTGCTGAGCGCTGATTGGCGAAGAGGGTGAGAGGGAGGTGGCCCCGCTGCTGATTGGCCTGTGCTGGCAGGAAGGCTGGCGATTCTGCGATTGGTGGGAGGCGGCATGGGGCGGGACAGGGGTGGTATTGTCGCGTTACTAGGCCCCACCCCTATCTCCTTCCCTCCCGCGCGCTGGTGGGTCCGGGAACGGCGGCGAAGAGCGTGCGATAACCGGGCTGGTGCAGAGCGTCCGGGACTCGCTGCTTCACACTTGCTCACAGCCGAGCATGTCCGTGTTAGTCTACGTCTAGGCAAAACCTCTCTGAGTTACGTTATCCTGACCCGTCCCGAGCTAAACCGTGCACGCTAGTGCGCGCACCCGTGCTGAGCCGTGCCCGTCCCCCTTCCCATCCCGTCCTTGTTTATCTGACAAGAACCTCACAGTTACGTTAACCTGCCCCGTCCTCAGTCGCGCCGTGTACGCACTTATGCTCGCCCGCCCTTGTTAGCCTAACTAGAACCCCACTAAATTACGTTAGCCTGACCCGCTGTAAGCAGTACCCACCTTACCTCGTCCGTATTAGCTTGACCAAAACCCCACTGAGTTATGTTAGCCTGACACGTCCCAAGCGGCGCAGTGCACTCTCCGTGCGGGGACCCGTGATAAGGCGTGCCGTGCTGAGCAATGATTGCCCGTGCGCGGACTTGAGCTGTGGCAGTCTGCGCGTATCCGTGCCGAGCCGAACTCCTCTGACCCTTCCATCAGAACCCGGTTGGTCCCGTTCATCCCTGGATCAGAGTTGTGTGGCAACCCATGCTGGTGTGTAGCCCGGCTCCAGAGCTGTGTCAACCCACCCCTACCTCACTCAGCACCCCCCCCCCCACCACCCGTGCCGTGCCGCGCCGCGCCGAACCGTGCTAGCCTTATCTCCCATCTTTCCCAGATTCATGTTTAAACCTTGCCAGTTTAACACCGGTCGGGGGTGCGGCAGTCTAACACTTGGGTCTTGCGCTAGAAACGTGCCAGACCCTGCCCCTGTCTCCTCAGCCCAGTGCTGAGCCGTGCTAAATCCGTTTTCTCCCTCTTCCTCCTATCCTGAGGCGGGCTGCTGTTTGTACCCTCCCCACACGCTCTCACTAGCTTAGAGATCTGAGCCGAGATCCCACCCCTTCCAGTCCAGAGCCAGCACTAGAGCGGAGCCGGTCCAGACACACTGCCTTTCTAACACATGCAAACACATATATGTAGGTAGGGCTTGGGAGAAAAGGAGGGGGGGGGAAGCGAAAAAAAAACAGTCCTTGGATTCGTTTCATTGCTGCGAAAAAAAAAGGTCACGTTGAATACAACTCCTTACCGGGACCGTCAACGAGCCTGGGTCTTTAGAAGATTTATTATAAACGTTTGCAAGCGAAGAGCGAAGGCATGCTGGATTTTAAAGGGATCTATCATCTTGTCGTGCTGTCAACTTTCTTGGTTCAGGTACGCAATGAAATAATCCACACTAGGTCGCATTGCACTGATTTAATATATTTTTCCTCCTTTCCATGCACAATTACCACCGGTGAGTGCAGCGGCTTTTTTTGAAATAATCTAATTTTTGTTCCACAGGTCTCGTTTGCAAAGGGCTATTTCGAGGTCCGGGTTAACTCGGTGCAGAACGTTAACGGCGAATTGGAGAACGGGGATTGCTGCGATGGCTCCAGAGGTTCTTTGGATCGAAAATGCATCAAGGACGAATGTGACACTTATTTCAAAATTTGTTTGAAGGAATACCAGGCACGCGTCGCCGCCTCTGGAGGCTGCACTTTTGGGAGCGGATTCAGCTCTGTACTGGGGAAAAATACTTTTTCTCTCCCAGATAAAAGCGCACTTGGAAAGATAGTTATCCCCTTTCACTTTGCGTGGCCGGTAAGTGGCGTTTTAATTTCATTGTGTGCGCATTTGCAAACTGCAGCCTGGTGCAAAGAATTTCGAAGATCAGGTCCCTCCTAACCTTAATGCTGTCCCTTACATGCGCCCCTTTCCAGCAGTTGCCACCCCATGGTACTCCTTCTGAATAATTGCAGCCCGGTTGTCATTTTGCTTTCCAGTAAGCTCGCAATGACTTGAATTTTTGCTCCCGAAATTTCACGGCTCCGTTTTCATTTTAACGTAGTAGCAATCTATTTTAAACGCACCGTGATCCTCCCCCTCCCTGTCTTGTGAATGATCTGAAATTAATAACGGCTGTGTTTTGCAAGGTTGCGTACTTTGATTATTTTCCTTAAAAAGTGGAAAAATGTAAAAGTTGCACAGGATTCAGCTGCAATATAAGATATAAAAAGACTTTGGTGCAAAGGCGCCCAAATTGCCTGGCTTTTCTTAAATCAGGTGCGATGTACAAACCCGTCCATGTTTCTTTCGGGAAGATTAATTTGTAAAGCATCCCGAGGAGTTGGGTTATGACTGTGCATTTGAGGCTGGTTGCAAACAAATCATTTGTAGCCGGGAGTAGTTGCTGGCAACAGCCTTATAAATAAATGCTGCCAGTTGATCCACACGAGTGGTGTTTGTAACCTAGTAGTCCAGATCCTAATGCACTTTTAGAAGTGATATGTAGTGGCGTCACTTTCTATTTGTGACCTACACCCGCGCTGGACTTACGGCAGCTGCCTTGGTGCCCAGGGAATGCATTTGCACCCGCTGCACTGGTGTTGGGTGTTGGGGGGAAGAAGAGGTACGGCTGTAGTGGTGCACCCCGTTGCACTGGTGGGGGGGGGGGATGCACGGCTGTGGCGATACGTCGCGCTGCACAGGCGGCTGAGGGGATGCATTTGCACCCGCTGTGTTAGTGATGCATAGCTGTGGCGGTGCGCCCCCCCCGGACCGGGTCGCGGTCGGGGGTTCAGGTGCGGTCCCGGAGCGCGAGCGCCCCTCGCGCCCGTTCCGTTAGGTTCCCGCGCGGCCGCCCGGGGCCGGGGGAAGTAGGATGCATGGAGGGTTTCGAGAGGGAAATGTGGGGAGCGGCAAAGGTAATGGGAGAAGAGGCGTGCGGAGGGGGCAGAGGGAGGCGATGGGGCACAAGAGGGAGTGACCCGGTGGGGAGGAAGGGTGGACAGGAGAGTGAATGGAAACGGTGAGTAAGGTGAGGCTGAGGTGGAGGGGAGTGGGAGGGTGGAGGACGAGGGGTGGGCGGATAGGGTAGAGGGGCCAGGAGGAAGAGGGGTAAGGGTCGGAGCGTCAGGAGAGACGGGAGGCAGTGGGGTGGATCAAGGCAGGTGCGAGTGTGGGGCGGGAAAGGGAGATCATCTGAGGAAGTGAGTAAACTGGTGAGGGTTCTTCTCTTTCACTACTGTTTCTTTGGCCAACTCCGAGATTCATGCAACCACCTTTTTGCCCCTCTCCTTTATTTATTTGCGCTTATCTTGACGCTGACGTTCTGAACAATGGGTGGGGGGATTTGAGGGGAAAGAGTTGAGTGTAGGGTTAATGAAATGTGTCGAGTGGAGTGTGGGGAGGCGAGTGATGCTGCTGTGAAGGATGAGGTCGTATCTGATAAATGATGCCATTTTAAGAAACCTGGATTATGTGTACAAATCTTTGCAGATGGCAAGACATTGAGAAGACTTGTGTTTAATTTTAGAGCATATAAGCAGACAGGTGTGGCTCAAATAAAATATATGCAAGTTTGGACTGAACCTTGAGAAAGCATTGGGATATCTCACTAGACAAAGGATATTGTGGTTTGGGGGAGGGTGCAGAGATTTACTTGAATGATCTGAGAAATGAGTGTATTTTTACATTTCAAAAATTGGACTTTTCCTCCTCTTTAGAATGGAGGCAGTGAAGTATTCTGAACCATGAAGCCATTTGTTAGACTAATTGGGAAGGAGGAGCAGGAGTCTTGGGTCCCGCACCACAGGTTTCAGGAACAGTTATTACCTTTCTCTCATCAGGCTCTTGAACTGGTTTGGATAACTTCTCACCTCAACTCTGAGCTGATTCCACAACCTGTATATTCACTTTCAATGACTCTACAATTCATATTCTCAATATTATTTGTTTTGTATTTTGCAGTTTGTTTTCGCACGCGGGTTGTTTGTCAGTCTTTGTGTAGCTTTTCATTGATTCTATTCTATTTATTGTTCTACTGTGAATGCCTGCAAGAAAATGAATCTCAGGGTAGTATATGGTGACATGTATGTAATTTGATAAATTGACTTTGAACTTGAACCTTGAAGAACCTTCCACTGACATAAATGTCAGTAATTGTGAGGCAGGGATTCAAATGACTGACAAGAAAAATGTCATTGAGTATATTTAAAGCAGAGACAGGTTCTTGATTGGTAAGGACGTCAAAGGTTACGGAGAGAAGCAGTTGGGGTTGAGAGGGATAATGAGGGTGCCATAGTGCATAGTGGTTAGCATAACCCTGTTACAGGTTGGGTGTTCTGGAGTTCAATTCTGACGCTGTTCTGTAAGGAGTCTCTATGTCCTTCCTGTGGGCTTTTCCCGAGTGCTTTGGTTTCTCTCTCTCCTCTCCCCCCCACAGTCCAAAGATGTACTGGGTGGGTTAATTGGTCATTGTAAATTGTCCTGTGATTATAGAGTCATCGGGTTTGTTGGGGGCTGCACAGCGAGGCTTGAAGGGCCTACTTCGCACTGTATCGCAAAATAAAAATCAGTTTTGATAGAAGGGCAGGGCAGAGTTGATGGGCCAAATGACCTAATTCTGCTATGTCTTGTGGTCTGGTAAGTTTTCACTCTGAGCAGTGGTGTGTTTGTGAAATCAGTGGTGAGCTTAAAAGGGTCACTTGAGAGAAGTGTGTCATCTTTAGACCTGGGGAGCCAAGTAACAATGTGGTGGAACTGCTTGTGAGATTTTTAAGTGGTGGTGGTCCTGTATGATGGGCCTTTTCGGGTGGAGTTCGGAGGAAGAAAGTGAGGATTTTAGGTGAATTGAAGGGCGTTCCTCTGGAATTTCCAAAGAGCAAATTGGGGTGTGGTTCTTGGAGAAGAGGGACATGATGATTTTGGGAAAGCAGTAGCTTTCCTGGCATGCGGGGGAATTTGAGAGTTGTTTGATGCTAGTGATGTTAAATGCCAAGTATTGACTTGCCATATGAAAGGCATTCTGACATTCAGGAGGAAGAGTTTTGCTGAAGCTCTTTCCCTGTGGTAAGATATTTAAGTGGATATGGGTTCTAACCTGCTCCATGCAGCAAATATTCTCCCAGTTCGGTTGTTTCTATACTACTTTAAGGATCTTAAACCTAGGGAAGTGTTAGTGCTCTGGTTAGTGAATTGTTCACTATCCTAATGTTGGCTTGGCATACGAGGTTCTTTTTCAAAGATTTGCTTTATTTGTTACTCACACCAAAACATACAGTGAAATGCATTGTTTTGTGTCAAATAAAACGAGCTAAGATTGTGCTCAGCAGTTCGCAAGTTTGCTATGCTACTGGTGCCAACATAGCATGCCTGCAACTCAAGCTCTATCCTGTACTCTAATGTGGGAATAGATTGGAGCACCTGGAGGAAACCCATGTGGTCATGAGGAAAATGTACAAACTCCTTACAGGTGGGAATCAAACCCCAGTTGTACAGCTGGCTGCTGGAAAGTGATGTGCTAACTGCAATGCCATAGTTTCTAGGCCAGGATGTGCTTTGTCTGAAAGCTATACTACTTTCATAAACCAGTTAGTGTATGTGTAAATGTCAGGGCTCAGCACATCCTCAGGACTGTTGGTCATTTACTTTTATTGGTCTTTGGCATGCACTTCACCGTGTTTTGATATACATATGACAAATAAAACTCATTTTTAGAAACTTAAAAAAAAATTATCAACCTACAATATTAACTTTGTCTTGGCCCAAAATGTCGACTATACTCTTTTCCATAGATGCTTCCTGGCATGCTGAGTCCCTCCAGCATTTTGTGTGTGTAACTTCATCTCTTGATGCTGCTTGATGTGCTATATAGTTCCAGTGTTCTCTCTTTTCATTGTAAAAGAGAATGGGCTGTCTAGTCATCATCCCATTGCCATTCTATATTCTATGTTCCAACATTGCTTCCAAGGTTGGAAAATACTTCGGGCATTCAGATGGGGATGTGAAGAACTCTATATAAAGCCAAGGCTTTTTCTCCCCCTCAAAGTACAGCATGAAAGTGACATAAGAGGCGTAAACTACTACAGCATAGAAGCAGGCCCTTCAGCCCATCTAGTCTCTACTAAGATGACAAAACCTGCAGTTTGGAAATCTAAGCAACACAAAATGCTGGAGGCTGGGCAGCATTTATGGAAAAGAGTAAACAGTCGATGTTTCCGACCAAGGACCAATCCATCAGGACTGGAAAAAAGATGAAAAGTTAGAGCAAGAAAGTTAGGAGGGGGGAAGGGGAGGAAGAAGTACAAGATGGTAGGTAAAACTGGGAGGGGGGAGTAAAGAACTGGGAAGCTGATAGGTGAAAGATAAAGGGCTGGAGAAGGGGCATCTGATAGGAAAGAGTAGAAGACCATGGAAGGACAAAGGGGGAGGAGTACCAGGGGAGGTAATGGGCAGGTAAGAAAATGAGGTGAGAGAGGGAAATGGGAATGGTGAAGGGGGGGGGTGCAATTGCTGGAAGTAGGAGAAATCGATGTCCATGCTATCAGGTTGGAGGCTACCCAGATGGAATATAAGGTGTTGCTCCTCCAACCTGAGTGTGGCCTTATCGCAGCAGGAGAGAGGAGGCCGTGGACTGACATGTGGAATAGGAAGTAGAATTGAAGTGGATGGCCACACTGGAAGCACCAAATACAGTAGATGACCCCAGCAGACTCGCTTGTGAAGTACTTCCTCACCTGGACTGCAGCCCTCTATATCCCTCTCATCCACAAACTTTTCCAAACTTCATTGTTACAGTCGAATTCATATCATCTCTGCTGGCAGCTTGTTCCACCCTCTGAGAAAAGAAATTCTTCCTAAGTTTCTCCCTTAAAATTTTCTTCATTTACCCTTAACCTATGATCTCTAGTTTTAGTCTCACCCAACCTCAGGGGGGAAAAAAGCCTGCATGCATATGCCCTATCTGTGCCACTAATAGTTTTATTGTCAAATCTCCCCTCAATCTCCTATGTTCCAGGGAATAGATGGCCTCCCATTTTACCCTATAACTTAGTCCTCTGATGGTTTCAGGTTTATTGATATCTTTCCTGGAGGTTGAAGATTTTTTTAGAGGTGGTTTTGAGTTTTGACTATGGTGTAACCTGGATGAAACCTGTCCAAATTGTGAAGGTCAGGGCGGAATAATCTGCATGGCCATCCTTGATTTGTGTATATTCCTGCTGCTGCTAGAATGAAAGCTAAGACGGAATGATAAGAATACTTAACCAGGCGTGTTATTTGAGAGTTCGTAGTTCTGTTACTGGTAACTGAACACCTTTTTGGGTTCCTGTGTATTCATGTAAAGCCTTACACGCCTGTGCTAAAGAGATGTGTGGGGGCTGGGGGAATTTAATGAGCAAGGAAGAGAATAGTTGTTGGCAATAGCGTCTAACTCGTCAGCAGGCAAGTAGTGACACCATTGCTCTGTGTATATTGAAAGGAAGAGGCAAACAGCTCACTTAACACGAGAGCTGGCAGAGCCTCAAAGTAGTGCTCTGAAGGGAGGGAAAACAGGAGATGATCAGATTTTTTTTAACATGGTGAGTTATGATCTGGAATGCACTATCTGCAAGAATGGTGTGAAGGGATTTGATAGGAACTTTCAATGGGGAATTGGAGCATAGAACAACACAATACAGGCCCTTCAGCCCATGATGTTGTACCAACCTTTTAACCTACTGTGATCAATTTAACCCTTCCCTCGCAGATGGTTCATTTTCTTTCATCCAGCTTTCTATCCTCCTTGTAGCCATTTCTGCCCTGAAACATTTGTCAGTGGCTATCTATGCTACTTATCCTCTATACCTCTGGCAAGGCACCTCTCGTTCTCCTTTACTCATTCAACCTATCCACATGTGAGACATGTTCTCTAATCCAGTCAGCATCCTGATAAATGTCCTTTGTACTCTATAAAAGTTTCCACATCCATCCTATAATGTGACCAGACTGGGACACAATATTCTAATTGTGGTCTAACCGGAGTTTGAGAGGGTTGTATTTAGATTAGGTTATTAGGTATATACTTGAAATTTTAAAAAAACTGCAGCGTTGTGGGGAAAGAGAAGTTACACTAAGTGGGCAATTGACATGAAAGTTGCCATTTGAAATAGCACAAACCTGCATAACTCTGCCATTCCAACACAGTAATAGACTGGATTAAGTTTTCTGCTCGTCACACATTCTAATGAAATCATTAAAGGGAGATAGGGCTTTTCACTTTGGGGTGAAGGGGGTTGAGAGGTGACTTGATAGAGGTTCAGAAGTTCATTTTATTGTCAAAAATATGTACAATACAGGTCTGATATTTGTCTTTTCCAGATAGCCATGAAATATAGAAAGACGATGGGATTTGACATCAACTCTTCCCCTCCCCCACCAGCATGAAAAAGAAAAGAAATGAAACTCGCAGACCCCCAAACTCCCACCTCCTGTCCCGCAGAAAAAAACGGCGAGAATAACAATTCCTGATCTCCCCCCCCAACAAAAAAAGTGATGATAAAAATTCCTGACCTCCTCACTCTCAGAAAAGACAGCAACAGTAGCATCAAAACCAGCAACATGCACACGTGCGCGTGATTGGCCACAAATGAAAACACAGGAAAAAATGTTGGAAACCTATTTAAAGTACAGTCCAATAATCACCTAAATCTCAAATATCAGAAACATCTTTTTGCCTGCGTAAAAGGAGTGAAAAGAGTGGCTGCTGACCCGGGTCCAAACGAGCCAATCTTGCTGCTGACCATTGTCACCCCAGTGGCCTCTGTTGGGAACCGTCGCTGACCCCCTCTGCATTCACCTTGATGCTTCAGTCTTCCTCGCTACTTTGAGGTAGTCATTTATGACCCCGTGGCTTCCCTGGTCTTTTCCATGAGTCAGCTGGTGTTCTTGGTCCTTTTCGGCCCCCTGTCTCTATTCTCCATGAGGCAGCTCTCCAGATTCAGCAGAGGGCCGGATCAAGTTCCAAACTACGTCATAGGCTCCACCAGTTTCTGTAACAAACAAGACAAAGAACAAGCAGAAGGCATAGAAGAAGTGAAATAATTGGAGAGATTTGCTATCTGGTATTTGTTGTCCGAGGAATCATTGTTCGCTGGTGCCATCTTGACAGGTGTACAAAATTATAAGAGGCATGTAGGCCAGAAACTTTCTCCTGGCGTGGAAATGGCTGATATGAGAGGGCATAATTTTAGGGCGTTCGGAAGAAAGCGTAGGAGTGGTGTCAGAAGTACCGTAAATTTTTTTTACACAGTGGTGGGTTTGTGGAACGCCCTGTTATGGGTGGTGGTAGGGCAGATACATCAGGGACTTCTAAGAGAGTCTTAGATAGGCACATGGATGAAAGAAAAGTGGAAGGTTATGTGGGAGGGAGTGTTGGATTGATCTTGAAGGGTCGACAAAACATGGTGGATTGAAGGGCATGTACTGTTCTTTGTTGTATGCTTTGACTATGGCGAATGCACAACAGTGCTTTCTGAGCTTTCACTGGTGTTTCTTCATTAATGAGAGTTTTTAAGTGTTGGGTGGTATCACGGCATCAACATTAGCCACAGGGCTGATAGTGAAAGCAGCCATTAGCAAAACAGAAGCATGCAAAAAGAAAGGAAAAAAGATGCCCTGGAGTGGTTTTTTCAAGGCTTCCCTAGAGGTTCAAATAACAGTTTGAAAGTGCTCAGGCTTTGTGGTTTTTATGTCGCTGATCTCTCAGTCAGATTGCATTCTGGAAATGCTCTTGACTGTCAGTTATTTTCTGGAAAAGAATGCTCATGTTAGTTGTTTTTGCATGTAATAATAAACTTGGCAACAATACCTTTTCCAGCTTTCATCATCCTGCTTCATTGTTTTTCCTTAATCAGTGGCGTCACAGGTAGAGAGGGCTGTAAAGAGAGCTTTAGCACATTGACCTTCAGAAATCAAGCACTGAGTGCAGGAGCTGGGATGTTATATTGAAGTTGTACAAGATGTTGGTTAGGCCAAATTTCGAGTATTGCAAGCAGTTCTGATCACCTGTCTACAGGAAAGATGTCAGTATAAAGACAGTGTAAAGAAAAGTTACAAGGATGTTGCCAGGACTTGAGGACCTGAGTTATAGAGAAAGGCTGAATAGGTTAGGACTTAATAACCTGGAGTGCAAGAGAATGGGAGATTTTGATAGGTTGTATAAAACTGAAGGGTATAGATAGAGTAAAAGCAAGCTTTTTCCACTGAGGTTGGCTGAGACTAGAACTAGATGTGGTAGGTTAAGCATGAAAGGTGAAATATTTAAGAGGAATCTGAAAGGGAACTTCACTTAAGGTGGTGTGAATGTGGAATGAGTGTCAGCGGAAGTTATGGATGTAGTTTGGATTGCAGCGTTTAAGAGAAGTTTGGCTAAATACTTGGATAGGAGGGCTATGGTTCATGGGCAGGTCGATGGTATTTGGATAAATAACAGTATGGCACCGACTAGATGGGCCAAAGGGCCTGTTTCTGTCCTGTAGTGCTCTTAGGACTCAAGAGGCTACCCTCATTACTATCACTAGATTCCTACAATTAAGGCCATTTTTAATTCCAGAGAATACAGCCCCAACCTGTTCAACCTTGCACTATAACTCAAGTCCTCCAATCCCGGCAACGTCCTTGTAAATTTTCTCTGTACTCTTTCAATCTTATTTGTATGTTTACTTTAGGTCGGTGACCAAAACTGCACGCAATACTCCAAATTAGGCCCCACCAGCGTCTAGTACAATTTCACCATAACATCTCAACTCCTATACTCAGTACATTGATTTATGAAGGCCAAAGTGCCAAAAGATTTCTTTTCAACCCTATCTACCTCTTGTGCCATTTTCAAGGAATTCTGAATCTATTTCTAGATCCCTCTGTTTTACTGCACTCCTCAGTGTGTAATGTCTACCGTGGTTGGCCCTGGCAAAGTGCAACACTTCATACTTGACTGCATTAAACTTCATCTTTCTTTTTTCCAGCTCATTTTTATAGCTGACCCTGATCCAGCTGCAAGCCTTGTTGGTCTTCCTCGCTATCCACTACAGCCCTAATCTTGGTGTCATTTGCAGATTTGCTAATCTAGTTTTCTACATTATCATCCAGATTTGTAGATCTACCTTGTAGATGACAAACACCAATGGACCCAGCATCGATGCCTGCAGCACACCACTAGCCACAGACCTCCAGTCGGAGAGGCAACCATTTGCTACCAGTCTTTGGCGGCTTCTGTGATGCCATTGTATAATCCTGTTTACTACTGTACCTCATCTTGAATGCCAAGGGACTGAACCTTCTTGACCAACCGCCCATATGCGATCTTGTCAAAGGCCTTGCTGAAGTCCATGTAGGCAACATTCACTGCCTTGCCTTCAACTTTCCTAGTAACTTCCTCAGAACTCTGAGATTGGCTAGAGATGACTTGCCACGCATAAAACCATATTAACTATTCTTAATGAGACCCTGATTATCCAAATACTTGTATATCTGTCCTTTAGAATACCTTCCAATAAATTTCCCACTACTGGCCAAAAATTTTATGACTTACGTTTAGTCTTTCTCAAACAATGGAACGTTAGCTGTCCTTCAATTCTCTAGCACCTCAGCCATGGTTAAGGATGTTTTAAATATCTCTGCTAGGGTTCCTCAATTTCTACAGTAGCCTCCCACAGAGTTTGAGGGAATGTCTTGTCAGGTCCTGGGGATTTATCTACCCTGATTTGCCTCAACAGCAAACACCACCTCCTCTGTAATCTGTATAGGGTTCATGATCTTGCTGCTGCATTGCCTCACATTTATGGACTCTTGAGTCCATCTCCCAAGTAAATACAGATGCAAAAAATCCATTTGAGATCTTCCCCCATTGCTTTCGCTTCATGCGTAGATTACCATTTTGATCTTCCAGAGGACCAGTTTTGCCTCTTGCTCTCCTTTTGCTCTTAGTATGTCTGTAGAAACCTCTAGGCTTCTCCTTCACCTAGTTTGTTAGAGCAACCTCATATTTTCTTCTAGCCCTCCTGATTTGCTTCAGTGTCCTTTTGCATATCTGAGACTTTAGGACCTAATTTGTTCCTGCCTGTTTATAACTGCTATGCACCTCCTTTTTCTTAACCAGGGCCTTAGTTCTCTCAAACCAAGGTTCCTTAAATCTGTTATCCTTGTCTTTTATTCTGACAGGAACATACAAACTTTGTACTCTCAAAATTTTACTTTTGAAGGCCTCCCACTTATCAAGTACATCTTTGCCAGAAAACAACCTGTTCCATTGCACATTTGCCAGATCCTTTCTGATAACATCAAAATTGGCCTTTCTCCAATTTAGAATCTCAGATAGAGGACCAAACCTATTCTTTTCCCTAATTACCTTGAAACTAATGGCATTATGATCACTAGATGCAAAGTGTTCCCCCACATAAACTACTGTCACCTGCCCTGCCTCATTCCGTAATAGGAAATCAGGTATGGACACTCTTGTTGCGACTTCTATGTACTGATTAAGGAAAGTTTACTTAACACATTTGCTGAACTCTACCCCATCTAGTCCTTTTACAGTATGGGAGTCCCAGTGGTATACTTATTGTTGAGGGGAATACCCACAGGGGTACAGTGCACTGGTTACCTATTCCCTTTCCCTCTCCTGACAGTCACGCAGGTACCTGCCTTTTGCAACTTGGGGGTGACTACCTCCCTGTAGCTCCTACCTGTCACCTCCTTATTCTCCTATAAGAGTCGAAAGTCATCGAGCTGGAACTCTGGTTCCTTAACACGGTCTATAAGGAGCTGCAGCTCACTGCATTTAATGCAGATGGAGCTATTAGGGAGACTGGAGGTCTCCCAAAACTCCTGGATCTCTCGTAAGGAACATATCACTAACTCTGGACCCATTCTCAGTGCATTAGTTATGTACTAACAGGGGAAAAAACTTACTGGAAACTTACAGGAACAGTCTGTGTCTGTTCTTGTCCAAGCTAGTTGAGCCAAAGCCAGATCACTCTCATACTGCCCCACTCATACAATGGCCACTTCATTTACATCGCCTTTCTTTTTATTGGCTCAAATACTGACTCACTCTGAGACTTGCAGTTTCCAAATGCCTCCTGCCCTGCAAGATGTCACTCTCTTACTCACTACTTCAGTGTTTCTCTATTAAATAGTAATTTATTGCTCTGGTAAATCGTACATTTAGGAGCAGGGTATACAGGGATATCAGACACAGTGGTTGGCATGGCCAGGTTGGGTTGAAGGGCCTGAGCAGAATTTCTTTAGTGGATTGTTCATGTGTCCCTCTAATCTTAATATATTTGGAGATTTGGACCTTTTGGTGTTGACCTTGGCAGACAAAATGCTTGAGTGATATATCTTCTGTATGAATTTTTTAAAATTGCTAAAACAAATGAGTAAGGAAGGGAGGTGGCATAAGTGGATGGATATTGGCAGATAACTGCTTCTGCAAGGATTGAGCTAATTCCCTGTGGAAGCTTTGGTATGTGACAAGTTTAGCAGACAGTATGATGGGCAACCAACAGTTGTTTAATGGTCGAATGAAATATTTGGGTATTGAGCAGCAGGGCCATTTAAGGCTTTTAATCCATATAAAGTCAATGCACAGAGAAGAAATTCTGGGTTTAATTACGGTACCAATCTCTATGGTGTATAAAATCTTGAGGGCCATAAATAAGGTGAATTCACGGAGGCTTTTTTTTTCCTGGGCTGGGAAATAAAGAACTAGAGGGCATAGGTTTAAGGTCAAAGTGAAGAAATTTAATAGTGACCTGAGGTGCAGCTTTTTGTATGAGTGAGCTGCCAGTGGAAATGGTTGAGGCAGGTGTATTAACAATGCTTAGAAGGCACTTGGGCAGGTACATAGGAAAGGTTTTGAGCAGGGATTTCCCACCTGGGGTTCATGGACCCCTTGGTTAATGATAAGTCATTTTAAACAGAAAGGTTGGGTTATGGGTCAAAGCTGGTTTAAGGGCCAAATACAGGCATATTGGAACAAGTTTAGACTGGTGTCTTGTTTGGCATGGACCTAGTTGGACCGAGGAGCCTGTTTCCTGTTGTCTAACTCCACGACTCAGCTGACTTAGTTGATCTTGGCTTGAAGGCATCATAATGCTTTGGAGTGGTACGGTAGCATAGTGGTTAGGTAACGCTACCACAGGGCCAGCGACCTGGGTTCAATTCTTGTGCTGTCTGTAGGAATTTGTACATTCTCATCATCACTGTGTGGATTTTCCCTGGGTCTTCTGGTTTTCTCTCACCTTCCAAAAATGTATGTGCTAGTAGGTTAGTTTGTCACATGGGTGTAATTGGGTGGCATGGGCTTGTTGGGCCTGGCACTGTGCTGTATATCTAAAATAAATAAAATATCAGAACCTGGTTTATTATCACTGTTGTATATCATGAATAATAACATGGCAAAAACTGTTCAAGAGTGTTATAAATTTTTAAAAAAATGGATCTACTTATGAATATACTAGGGTAAAAGGATTGCAATGTTCCTTTTGAGAGTTGCACTTTAAGCAGGATTTTAAAGGAAAGGGTGAGTGGGAGGTGTTTTGAGGAATTTCTGGGGCTAACGTTTCTGGCAGCTGAAGGTGCAGCCATTAGTGCAGTTTAAGTTTGGGGATGTTGAAGGACAAAATTAGAGGAAGTTGGATGCTTATGAGAAAATAAGAGGGAGGGCAAGGAGGAACGTGAAATGAATGAGAATGTAAAGGTGATTGGCTGTCAATGCTTTTTGATGTCCTTTGATTGAGGAAGGTGTTGTAGAAATGAATATTTTTAAATAAACTTTGATAATTGGCCTCACCTTTAGGTTGGAAGAGAAGTGTTGTTTGGGAGACTTGTGCCTATTCACAATCTGCTTAGGTGCTTGTAGATCAGGTACAAGTAGTATTAGGCTCTTACTGGGTTAAATGGCTAAAAGTTGCTTGCTTTCTGGGCAGCACAGTAGTGTAGTGGTTAGCATAACACTTCTCAGCACCAGGGATCGGGCTTCAATTTTCACTGTTGTCTGTAGGGAGTTTGTACGTTCTCCTTGTGACCATGTGGGTTTCTTGGTGCTCTGCTTTCCTCCCACATTTCAAAGATGTACAGGTTGGTAGTTGTGGGCATGCTACGTTGGTGTCGGAAGCATGGTGACACTGCTGGGCTTCTTGCAGTACATTCTCTTACTGTGTTGGTCGTTGATGCAAAGTGACACAGTTCACTGTTTTAATGTACATGTGACAAATAAAAATAATCTTTAATCTTTGTGGCCTTCTGGAGCTTGAGGTCCTGGAGGCCGACTGCTGCAGGCATGACCATGATCCCAGTGTGAGTTGCCTGTGAATGGAAACATGACAGTTGTAAAGGAAAAAAGCTGTTCAGGATTGCTAGCGTTCAATGAAAGCAATGCCGAGTCACCTGTTGCGTGTTGCAGTATGCAGCAATGGAGAGATGGAAATAATTCAAAACCCTGCAACTTAATAGCACAAACGTCAATGAGCGATTCTCAACAGGTGGTTGGAGATCTCCTTGCTCAGAAGCAAAATGTTTAACTAAACCAGCAGAGGACTGGAATGTTTATGTTCAGGGGGAAAAACTCGATCATTAATTTTGTATGCTCAAGTCCCATTTAAAGGTGACATCCAGACCATAAAAGGGAAATTCAGGGAGGGCCTGCTTTGCATCTGCCATTGCCTCTTTGTCTCCCTATCTCTGTACCTTTAGCACGTAATGTTCTGCAATTCTTGCCCAGGGACATCTGCTCATTTTTCATGGTTGCAGTGATTCACTTCTCTGTCCAGTGATGGATCCAGGCTGTAATTTGTAGAATTTGTACTCTGTGGGAAGTGTGCTGATGGGAACTGTGTGTGTGTGTGTGTGTGTGTGTGTGTGTGTATATGTGTATGTGTGTGTGTGTATATATATATATATATATATATATATATATAAAATATGTGTGTGTATGTATATATAGTGTGTGTGTATGTATATATAGTGTGTGTGTGTGTGTATATATATATAGTGTGTATATGTATATAGTGTGTGTATATATATATGTATATAAAATGTGTGTATTTTTAATATATATATCTTTCAGCTTTTATTACTGTGTATTAAATTATTTAATATTGATTTTGAAAGGAATATTTTAGGCGCTCAAACTCAGAATCAGGTTTATTACTGTACAACACAGTGCAAAAGTCTTGGGCACATATATGTAGCTAGGGTACCCAAGACTTTTGCACAGTACTGTATTTATCAATGTGGAGCAGAGAGCAAGTTTGTAAATCTGGCAGGAGCAGAAGTTGTTGGGAATGGCGAGGGTGGAGTGCTGCGGGAGGGGTATGGGACAGGAAGCAGAGAAGTGCTACGAGTGGGGGGTGTTGTGGGTGCAGATACACTCAGCCCTGAGGTATCAGGCAAGTTCATTTGATTCCAAACAATTGTTTTATTGATCATTACAGAATGTCTCCCTGGTGCTTCCTGTTTTCTTTTTTCCCCCTCCTCCATGATCCATCCTCTCCCTGTCCCCCTTCCCACTCTGTCCTTGACAGAGTCCAGTCATGAAATTTGTTGTTTTTTGTGGCAGAATTATAGTACAATACATAAAGTTACAGTATTCAAAAATATTAGGCACCCTAACTCTATATATGTGCCTAAGACTTTTACACAGTACAGGTGTCCCCCAGTTTTTGAACGTTCGCTTTACGAAACCTCACTTATGAAAGACCTACATTAGTACCCTGTTTTCGCTTTCAGAAGGTGTTTTCACTGTTACGAAAAAAAATCAGCGCGCAATAAAAGGCAGCACGTGCCCCGAGCAGCCGCTCTCCCCCGGATTCGGAACTGCATTCTCGCCAGCATTGCTTAAACACGTGCCTGTGAGCAGCTGTTTGCAAGATGAGTTCTGAGGTATTGGAAATGCCTGAAAGAGCTCGTAAGGGTGTTACACTTAGTGTAAAACTAGACATAATTAAGTGTTTTGATCGTGGTGAACGAAGTAAGGACTAAGTGAGTTTGGCTTGTGGAAGCTGACGAAGATGATGTTGAAGAGGTTTTGGCATCCCATGACCAAGAACTGATAGATGAAGAGCTGATGCAATTGGAAGAGGAAAGGATAACAATCGAAACCGAATGCGGTAGCGAAATGAACGTGAAGCAACTGTATGAGATTTTCGCTGCAATGATAAAGTACGACTTTAATTTTGAAAGGGTACGTAGGTTTAGGGGATATTTGCAGGATAGTTTGAGTGCTTACAAAGAACTGTATGATAGAAAAATGGGTGAGGCTCAGCAGTCAGGCAAGACTTCCACATCAGCCACAGCAGACGACGAACCTCGACCTTCGATATCGAGGTGGGCAGTCATAGGAGAAGATGAGCCACCTGCTCTGATGGAAACGATGATGAGATGACACCCCAGTGTCCCACCACCCCAACACCCAGGCCGCCGACTGATACATTGCTGCGAAGCATGCAGCGGTAGCTGGGAGGCACACAGCACATCTTTAAGAAAAAGGCCGAAATAAACAGTCGGGCGGCACCTAATTAATTAGCATGTTTATTTCGGCTTTTTTCTTAAAGATATGTTGTGTGCCTTCTGGCTACCGCTGGACACCTGCGTGTTTCGCAGCAATGTATCGGTCGGCAGCCTGGAGGGTGGGGGCCACTGCACCAGCCCAACTTGCGATGACTCAGTCTAACACACCATCATCAGTGTGCTCTGCGCTGTCTTCCCGATTCCGGTAAGTGATACTACACTGTACATACATTATTTCTACTTTATATAGGCTGTGTATTTTTACGTGTTATTTGGTATGATTTGGCAGCTTCATAACTTAAGGTTACTGGAGAGAGTGTTTTTGCCAACAGCGCTTGCGTGAGATTTTCGCTTTGGCGAACACTGCCGGCAATGATTGTGGAAAAGTATTTCTACTTTATATAGGCTGTGTATTTATCATATTATTCCTGCTTTTACTATATGTTACTGTTATTTTAGGTTTTATGTGTTATTTGGCATGATTCGGTAGGTTATTTTTGGGTCTGCGAACGCTCACAAAATTTCCCCATATAAATAAATGGTAATTGCTTCTTCGCTTTACGACATTTCGGCTTACGAACCGTTTCATAGGAACGCTCTACCTTCGGATGGTGAGGGAAACCTGTACTGTATGTCATGAAATTTGACATCATAAAATTATAAATTACAATGAGAATATAAAAATCAGTACTGCAAAAAGAGTAAATCATGAGATGGTGTTGATGGTCCATCAGAAATCTGATGGTAGAGAGGAAGAAGTTGCTAAAATATTGAGTGTCTTCAGACTCCTGTACCATCTCTCTGGTAGCAATGAGAAGAGGGCACGTCCTGTGGTGGGGATCCTTAGTGATGAATGCCATCTTCTTAGGCATAGCCTTTTGAAGGTGTCCGTGATAGTGGGGAGGCTAGTACCCATGATGGAGCTGGTTGAGTTTGTAAACCTCTGGAGTGTTTCTGATCTTGTGTATTGGAGGTTCCCTGCCAGGCAGTGATGCAATCAGTCAGAATGCTCGCCACTGTTTATCTGTAGGAATTTGCCCAATCTTTGGTGGCATACCAAATCTCCTTAAACTTTTTATGAAATATAGTTGACTTGTGGTACTGACTTTACATATTGGTAGCTTGAAATCTGGCAGTTAATGGGATGTGAAATGCTCCTTGAACATCTGTGCTTCTGCTGTGGAAAAGGGAGGGAGGGGAAGTGCATACATTGAAAGCAAAACAGTAAGTTAGTTCTCTGCTTGATTAAATGGCAGTGATGTGGCTCCTGACCTATTGTCATTTGTAGTGGGAAGCGGCACAGTATAGAATAGAGAGGAAATTTACAACTCCCAATACAAACTAATAACCTTTATTGTGATATTGATATAATTATAACATTTTAGAAATATCTATCTTTTTTTAAAAAAGTACTATCATTTTCAAAAATCAAGGAAATTCTCTATGATATCCTGGCCAGCTTTTATCTCTCAGCTATTAGCATTTAATAAGGAATAAAAGATGTTGCTGGGATTGTGGACCTGAGTTATAGGGAAAGGTTGAATAGATTAGGACTTTTTGTCCCTGGATCTTAGGAGAATGATGATAGAATTTGATAGAGGTGTACAAAATTGAGGAATAAAGATAGAGGTATATGCAAGCAGGCTTTTCTGTGTAGGTCAAGTGAGACTAGAATTAGAGGTTGTAGTTTTTAGTGGGGAAAGGTGAAATATTTGAGAGGGAACTTCACTCAGAGGGTGGTGCAAGTGTGGAGTGAACTGTCAGTGGAAGTACTGGATGTGCATTTGAGTGCAACATTGAAGAGAAGTTTGGATAAGGACATGGATGGGAGGGGTATGGAGGGCTGTGGTCCAGGTGCAGGTCGATGGGACCAGGCTGAATAACAGTTCAGCATGGACTAGATGGGCCTAAGAACCTGTTTCTATGCTTAGTGCTGTATTACTCTATAATTGTGGCTACTTTTCTGAAGCACTTCATTGTCTGTAGTAAGCTATGGAGCATCCTGAAGTCATCGAGAAATGCATGTCTTTATTTTACATTAATGTGATATTTGTTTGAATTACTTAGCCCCCAAAAAATGAGGCTGAGCCAACATGCCAATTTATGCTGAATCATCCATTGATTTATGACTGCATCTCTGCCAATGTTTGTTTCACTTTAGTGCTGTGTAATCCTGTAACCAAACCAGCGATTTATTTTGTTAACTTTTTCTGGTCCATTTTGAAATAGCCTCAATGTTAAAATTGTGATTTTTGAATTAGTTTTGCTGGTAATGTTTCCTTGGTTGTTGCTGGTCAGGCTCATTTTGTTTTCAGAGATGTGAATTTGTTTTTAAAAGTGTGGAACACATTCACATGTTTACATAGGCCATATTTCAGCCACTATATTGAGTATAGTTTACAACCAATTGTGGATGTGTTTTGAGGTGTTGTGGAGGGTAAAATAGAAGATACAGGTAATTTATAGAAACCAATGATCTAATCATTTATTGGAGTGATGTTGGCTGAGGATTACATATTGGCTGGTTACCAAGAAGAACTCTATTTTCTTTCATATTGTCATGGCATGTTTTCCACATACCTGAAAGGTGATTCAGAACCTTGGTCTAAAGTTTCAAAAGTAAGACAGTAAAACTTAGTGTTAGCTTGAGATGGTCTGTTTTGGGCTGATACGACCGCAAGACAAAGGAGCAGAGTCTGCTCCACCATTCCATCATAGCTGATTTTATTATATCTCTCAATCCCATCTCCTGCCTTCTCCCTGTAATCTTTGACACCCAATGATTTGGCATCCACAGACATCTGTGGTAATGAATTCTGCAGATTCACCACCCTCTGGCTAAAGAAATTCTTCCTCTTCTCTGTTCTAAAGTTCCTCTATTCTGAGGCTGTGTCCTCTGGTCCTAGACTCTCACGCTAGTGGAGACTTCTTTCAGTCCCACTTCTTGGAGATGCAGTAGGTGGTGCGGTAGGTAGATCAAAATAGGACATACATGGTAAATGGTAGGGCAATGAAGAATGCAGTAGAACAGAGGGATCTAGGAATAATGATGCATAGTTCCCTGAAGGTGGGATCTCATGTGGATAGGGTGGTGAAGAAAGCTTTTGGTATGCTGGCCTTCATAAATCAGAGCATTGAGTATAGGAGTCGGGATGTAATGTTGAAATTGTACAAGACATTGGTAAGGCCAAATTTGGAGTATTGTGTACAGTTTTGGTCACGAAATTATAGGAAAGATGTCAACAAAATAGAGAGAGTACAGAGAAGGTTTACTAGAATGTTACATAGGTTTCATCACCTAAGTTACAGAGAAAGGTTGAACAAGTTGGGTCTTTATTCTTTGGAGTGTAGAAGGTTGAGGGGGGACTTGATAGAAGTATTTAAGATTGTGAGGGATAGATAGTGTTGACGTGGATAGGCTTTTTCCATTGAGAGTGGGGGAGATTCAAACAAGAGGACATGAGTTGAGAGTTAAAGGGCAAAAGTTTAGGGGTAACATGAGGAGGAACTTCTTTAATCAGAGGGGTGGCTGTGTGGAACGAGCTTTCAGCAGAAGTGGTTGAAGCAGGTTCGATGTTGTCATTTAAAGTAAAATTGGATAGCTATGTGGACAGGAAAGGAATGGAAGGTTATGGGCTGAGTGCAGGTCGGTGGGACTAGGTGAGAGTAAGAGTTCGGCACGGACTAGAAGGGCTGAGATGGCCTGTTTCCGTGCTGTAATGGTTATGTGGTGCATGAGGAAGATCTGTGTCCCAACAGAAAACAATGCCATGGAAATTCCCTGCCGTGGACCAAGAAAGGAAAAGCAAAGACCTGTTGTTGCGTGTAATCACTTGGAATGCACTGCACAAAAAGTTAGTGCAATCTATTTCAAAACTAACTTTAAAGAATGATTTGGGTACAAATTTTGGAAAGTAAATTATTTGAAGGAGAGTAGCAGAGTGGGGCTAGTAGATAACTCTTCAAAAGAGCTAGCACAGCTACTGTGCCCAAATGGCTGCCTTCTACACTGCTAGTTTGAATTGTGAATTTTCTGCCTTCATTAATCATGATGTGTTGGTGAAGGAGCCCTGGCTATCCTTCTCTGCAAGAACATTGACAGTACAAAAATCAAATTAGTTGGAGGTTGATGTATTAAGTGCATGTTAATGCTTGACTTGTATGATTAGTTGAACATACATTGAGCTTGCTTGATTGGTTGCCAAAGGTACTTTAGAAGAAAGATGGTGTCCTGATGAAGGGTCTCAGCTTGAAACGCTAACTGTTTATTCCTTTCCATGGATGCTGCCTGACCCACTGAGTTCCATTAACGTTTTGTGTGCTACTTGAGATTTCCAGCATCTGAGGAATCTCTTGTGCTTATACTTCAGAAAAAAGGGGGGGGAAAAAAAGTACATTATGCGCAGTGTGTGTGTGTTGGCTTGTAGTCTTGGTTCACTTGTCTTTTGCAACTGCTGCAGATTGCATTGAGATTGACGTGTGGCCACAGCATAAACATTAGGGGGGAAAAAAATTGGACAAGATGTAATTTTGAGATGTCAGCTGCTTTGTGACATGCTTCAACCTGCATGGTGAGAACATGAGAGAACTCGGTGTGGAGGTGGTTTGAAAGTGGAAGTTTGGCTTATTAGACATGTTCCTCCTGTTACATTTCTCTTTGACCACCTGAAGTAATTTAGTGAAACTTCAGGATATCAATTTAACATTACAACCTTGCATTACTTAAACCTGACTGGTTGTACGCTACGGGTACTTCATCTAACAGTTCAGGGTCCTTGTTATCCTATACTTATTGTATATACAGCCCAACATAGCTTCAGTGTGTGCAGTGAACGCACTATGCCACCTTGTTGTATCCTCTTGTATTTCCATATAAAACACTATTCATGTAAGGACAGCTGCTGGGGTATTGACAGATATTCTTGGGACTCTTCTTTATTTTAATGTCTTTAGAAATTCCTGACTGTTCTGCTTGTCATTCTGTTTACACTTTGCATCTTGGTACTTTTTACATTGAGGAAGAGAACTGGTGCAGAGATTTACTAGGATTCTGCCTGGGTTAGAGAGCATGTCTTGAGGATTAGTTGAGTGAGCTAGGGCTTTTCTCTTTGGAGTGAAGGAGGCTGAGAGGTGACTTGATAGAGGTGTACAAGATGATAAGAGGCACAGATAGAGTGGACGGCCAGAGTCTTTTTTCCAACGGCAGAAATAGCTAATATGAAGAAGCATTAATTTTATGGTGATTGGAGGAAAGTATAGGGGGATGGAAGAGGAAAGTTTTTTTTCCACAAAGGTGGGTGCATGGAATGCACTGCCGGGGTAGTGGTAGGGACATTCCGAAATTCTTAGATGGACACATGGATAATAGAAAAGTGGAAGGCTATGTAGGAGCGCAAGGTTGGATTAATCTTTGAATAGGTTAAAAAGTAGGCACATTGTGGGCTAAAGAGCCTGTACTGTTCTGTCTATGAAAAAGTGAAAGTGACCCTGAAATCCATTGTGGACTTATTTGTGGCAACAAGATATTTTGATTCCTGGATTTCAGGACGGCTACTATCCAGTGAGTACCTTAGCCATACAGTCTGTGTGGCTAATTCATTTGAAGATTGGTTGAAATTACCAAAGAATTTTTGGGTGCTTTAAATTATGAGGCATAGGTAAGGTGGATGATAAGTTTTTTCCCCCAGGGTGGGGAGACTAAAACTAGGGGACATGGGTTTAGGGCGAGAGGATTTTTCACAGGGGGTGCTGCCAGAGGAAGTGGTCAAGGCAGCTTCAATAAAACATACAAGGATAAGCAAGGTTTCGAGGGATAGAATCAAGTGCTGGCAAATGAGGCTAACTTGGATGGGCATCTTGGTTGGCATGGACTATTTGGGTTGAATGGCCTGTTTGCTGTACAACTGTGATTCTACAAAATATTGTGTTTAATTTTAAAATAACGGTATGTATTTTTTATAAATTGGTGAATCTGCGACCAGCCTAATTGTGTCAAAGGTAATCGAATAGTCTTGTCTTTGATATCATACTTGAATGTAACTAGTCAGGACAATAAACTTGTGAAGCGTGTGGACTGTAATTGACTCTGGAGTTTATTGTAAAAGGATCCCTTACATGCAGAGAGATTAGGGGCCTGCCACCTGTTGTCTTTTCAACATTTTCTTAACCTTTCTATCTACCGCTGCCCCCAGAACTGCTTCCATTGCTTGCTTCAAAGAATTAGGTTTGTTATTTGAAACTTTAATATGCGTTTCTCTTAACTTTGGACTCTGGGAATTTTCCTCTCTCCCCCCCCCCCCCATTATGGTTGAATGAACTTACTGTCTTAAACAGAAGTGAAGTGTAGTGCTTGTATTAGGTGTGGAGGTGACAGCTGTTGTTGCGTGTTCTTTCAAAAAAAAATTCCATTCTGGCACAAAATAAACTTTAGCAGTTGTTTTTTAAAGTAAAACACTGCGTCTCCAGTATCATTTCACTTTGTATTTCACCCTACCTTGCCTTGTCTTGTACAGTTTGAATCTTTTACTCTTGAAAATAGCTGTGAATATGAAACCAATTCAAAGTCAAATTTATTATCAAAGTATGTATATCATGTGCTACCTTGAGATTCATTTTCTAAAAGTCAATTCAATTTGAATAAGCGCATTATTTTGTTTTTAAAACTGGTGAATGCTTGAGCTACACAGATGGCAGACTCAACCTTATTAATATGACGAGAGGGACAGAGGCTGACCAAGAGGAGATAGGGACCACACTCCCTTGCCTCCTTGGATCTATCGTAATTTGTTATCCCGTCAACTGTCTGAGGATTGTACGGCGGGGAGGAGGAGAAGATCATGGTATCAGCAAGGATAAAATGATGAACAGGGATGGATTTGAGGTTAGAGGAAATGATCCTTTTGTCAGGAAATAGTCTGTGGCAAAAAGGGAGGAACATACTTGCATTTGCAGTGTGCCTTTTGTAACCTTAGGAAATCTCAGCAAAATTCTGCAGTCTCTAAAATGTTTTTAAAGTGTTTTCGGAAATGTGGCAGAGGATTTTGAAATGGCAAACTTCCACAATCAACTGTTTGTGATGTTGAGGAGCATGTATCGGCAAAGCCACTGGAGAATGGGCTCTTCTTCAATATAGGGCTATAAAATATTTTGCTCACACCCTAGGAAATGAGACGCAGTGTGATTAATGCCTTACCCAAAGCTTGGCATCTCTGACAGTGCAGCACTTCCTCAAGACTGTCCTTGAGTGACGTACAGTATAATGTGATTGAGTCTCTCGAGAGCCCATAACCTTCTGATTCATGAGAATTACTACTCACTAACTTTGCATGGGTATATATCCCACAGCTTAAATGAGCTTGGTTTGACTGGCTAATTTCAAGATGATTAAATTTGATATACTTTAATTGTTAAGTATCACTTGAAATTTTGGAGCTTTTAAGATTTTTCTTTTAATTTCATCATTGTATCCATTAGATGGGTGGGGGGGGGTAAGTTGTGTAAAATTAATTATTCATGAATTGGACTGTCTGGAGTGAACACTTTTTGGATTTACAAGATTAAGCTGGTTGGGACATAGGGCATGCAGGCCCTTCAGACCATGATGTGCCGACTTTTTAAAGCTATCTAAGATCAATGTAACCCTTCCCTCCTACCTTGTCCTTCGTTTTTCTGTTATCCATGTGCCTATCTAAGAGTTTATGTGTCCCTAATGTATTTGCCTCTCCCACCACCTCTGGTAGGATATTCCATGCACCTGTTATTGTGTTTATACTTGGCTCCAACCATCTTAAAATTATGCTCTTTTGCTTTAGCTATTTCCATCATGGGGAAAAAGTCTCTGGCTGTCCAATGTCTCTTAACATCTTGTACCTGTATCAAGTCACCTCTTAGTGTCATTCACTCCAAAGAAAAGCTCTAGCTCACTCAACTTGCCCTCATAAAATGTGCTCACTAATCTAGGCAGCATCCTCTGTACCCCCCCAAAAGCCTCCACATCCTTCCTATAATAAGGTGACCAGAACTGAACACCATGTTGTACCAAAGTAATTAAGCTGTTGACACTTGATCTCTTTTACCTGCACAAGTTGCTGGTTTCTGCCTGCTCCTGCCCCATCAAACTTGTATCTGCCTACTTGGACTGCATTTTGTCACCCATAGTTCAGTCCCTCCCCAGCTGCATCTGGGATACATCCCATGCCCTCCACCTCTTCAATGACTACTGGTTTCCCAGTCCCGACCGCTTCATTTTCACTATGGATGTCCAATCCTTATACACTTCCATTCCCAATCAAGAAGTCCTCAAAGCCCTCCACTACTTTCTGGACAATAGACCTCACCAGTTCCTCACCACCACTACCCTCCTCTGGTTGGTGGAACTGGTACTCACACTTAACAACTTCTCTTTTGGTTCTTCCCACTTTCTTCAGACCAAGGGCGTAGCTATGGGCACTCACGTGGGCCCCAGCTATGCCTGCCTCTTCGTTAGTTATGTGGAAGTCTATGCTCCAAACCTATACTGGTACTGCTCCCCAACTTTTCCTTTGCTACATTGACGACTACATTGGTGCTGCTTCCTGCACCCATGCTGAGCTCGTCAATTTCATCGACTTTACTTCAAACTTCCACTCAGCCCTCAAATTCACTTGGTCCATCTTAGACACTTCTCTCCCCTTTCTCGATCTCTCAGTCTCCATCTCTGGAGACAGACTGTCTACTGACATCTTCTATAAGCCCACTGACTCTCATAACTACCTCGACTATACCTCTCCCCACCCCGCCTCATGCAAAAATGCCATTCCTTATTCCCAGTTCCTCTGTCTTCGTTGCATCTGCTCCGAGGATGAGGCTTTCCGTTTCAGGACATCTCAAATGTCCTCTTTCTTTAAGGATCGTGGTTTCCCTTCTGCTATAATCAATGATGCCCTCACCTGCATCTCCTCCATTTCCTACACTTCGGCCCTCACCCCATCCTCCCGTCACCACAACAGGAACAGAGTTCCCCTTGTCCTCACCTACCACCCCACCAGCCTCCAGATCCAGCACATTATCCTCCACAACTTCCGCCACCTTCAACAGGACCCCGCCACTAAGCACATCTTTCCCTCTCCACCCCTCTCTGCTTTCAGCAGGGATCGTTCCCTTCGTGACTCTCTGGTCCACACATCCCTCCTCACGGATCTCCCACCCGGCACTTATCCCTGTAAGTGTAAGTGCTACACCTGTCCCTACACCACCTCTCTTGCCACCATTCAGGGCCCCAAACAGTCCTTCCGGGTGAGGCAACACTTCACGTGAGTCTGTTGGGGGTCATCTATTGTATCTGGTTCTTCCAGTGCAGCCTCCTGTACACCGGTGAAAACCGACGCAGATTGGGGGACTGCTTCGTCGAGCACCTCTGCTTCGTCTACTGCAACAGACAGGATCTCCTGGTTGCCACCCACTTCAACTCTGCTTCACATTCCCATTTGGATATGTCCGTATATGGCCTCCTGTACTGCCATGATGAAGCTAAACTCAAGTTGGAGGAGCAACACCTCATATACCGTCTGGGATGTCTCCAGTCCCTTGGTATGAACAACGAATTCTCCAACTTCTGGTAATCCCCTCCCCCTCTCTTCCCCATCCCAGTTTCACTCTGCCCTCCCCCAGCTGCCTGTCACCTCCCTCATGGTTCCGCCTCCTTCTACTACTCATTGTGCTTTCCCCTATTCCTTCTTCACCGTTCCTGTCTATCCCCTCCCCCACCCCTTGATCTTTCCCCTCACTGGTTTTTCGCCTGGCACCTACCAGCCTTCTCCTTCCCACCCTCCCCCCACCTTCTTTATTGCCTCTACTCTCTACAGTCCTGACGAAGGGTTCAGGCCTGAAACGTTGACTGATCGTTTCCACGGATGCTGCCCGACCTGCTGAGTTCCTCCAGCTTGTTGTGAGTGTTGCTGGTGTTTTGGCCAGTTTATGATTAACTTAGTACTACAGTGTGAAAGCAGATTATGACAGGTTTCCATTCCTGTAAACTGTGACCCAAGCTACTCGTAAGTCAGAAATGAATGAATGATCTGTGGGAGAGAATCCTAGAAACAGTGTTGACAGGAACGTGAACAGGTGTGGGAAGAGCGGCTGCTTCACTCACTCGGAGTGAGTCTCAGTGCTCCCAGCTCTGCTTGGCTCCACCCAGCCCCTCGTTGTTAGGAGTTTGGATGTGATGGTGGGGTTGAGTGTAAGTATTGGAACAATGGAACAATACCCTAGCAGGGATGACAGTGGAACAGCAATGGAAGGTGCAGGATCAGTTCGTTCCAAAGAGGAAGAAAGATAGTAAGAGGAGGCCGTGGCTGACAAGGGAAGTAATGGACAGTATAAAAATAAAGGAGAAGAAGTATAACGTAGCAAAGACGAGTGGGAAGCCGGAGGATTGAGAAACTTTTAAAGAGCAACAGAAGGTAACTAAAAAGGCAATACGTGGAGAAAAAATGAGGTACAAAGGTAAACTAGCCAAGGATATAAAGGAGGATAGTAAAAGCTTCTTTAGGTATGTGAAAAGGAAAAAAAATAGTTAAGACCAAAATTGGGCCCTTGAAGACAGAAGCGGGTGAAGTTATTATGGGGAACAAGGAAATGGCAGATGAGTTGGACAGGTACTTTGGATCTGTCTTCACTAGGGAAGACACAAACAATCTCCCAGATATAAGAGTGGCCAAAGGACCTAAGATAATGGATGAACTGAAGGAAATTTATATTAGGCAGGAAATGGTGTTGGATAGGCTGTTGGGTCTGAAGGCTGATAAGTCCCCAGGACCTGATGGTCTGCATCCCAGGGTACTTAAGGAGGTGGCTTTAGAAATCGTGGACGCATTGGTAATCGTTTTGCAATGTTCTATAGATTCAGGATCAGTTCCTGTGGATTGGAGGGTGGCTAATGTTGTCCCTGTCTTCAAGAAGGGAGGAAGAGAGAAAACAGGGAATTATAGACCGGTTAGCCTGACGACGGTGGTGGGAAAGATGCTGGAGTCAATTATAAAAGATGAACTTACGACAGATCTGGATAGCAGTAACAGGATCGGTCCGAGTCAGCATGGATTTACGAAGGGGAAATCGTTCTTGACTAATCTTCTGGAATTTTTTGAGGATGTAACTATGAAAATGGACAAGGGAGAGCCAGTGGATGTAGTGTACCTGGACTTTCAGAAAGCCTTTGATAAAGTCCCACAAAAGAGATTAGTGGGCAAAATTAGGGCACATGGTATTGGGGGCAGAGTACCGACATGGATTGAAAATTGGCTGGCTGACAGAAAACAAAGAGTAGCGATTAACGGGTCCCTTTCGGAATGGCAGGCAGTGACCAGTGGGGTACTGCAGGGTTCAGTGCTGGGACCACAGCTGTTTACAATATATATTAATGATTTAGATTAGGGAATTAAAAGTAACATTAGCAAATTTGCCGATGACACAAAGCTGGGTGGCAGTGTGAAATGTGAGGAGGATGTTATGAGAATGCAGGGTGACTTGGACAGGCTGGGTGAGTGGGCAGATGCAGTTCAATGTGGATAAATGTGAGGTTATCCACTTTGGTGGTAAGAACAGGAAGGCAGATTATTATCTAAATGGAGTCAAGTGAGGAAAAGGGGAAGTACAATGAGATCTAGATATTCTTGTACATCAGTCACTGAAAGCAAGCATGCAAGTACAGCAGGCAGTGAAGAAAGCTAATGGCATGCTGGCTTTCATAACAAGGGGAATTGAGTATAAGAGCAAAGAGGTCCTTCTGCAGCTGTACAGGGCCCTGGTGAGACCACACCTGGAGTACTGTGTGCGGTTTTGGTCTCCAAATTTGAGGAAGGACATTCTTGCTATTGAGGGAGTGCAGCGTAGGTTCACAAGGTTAATTCCCGGGATGGCGGGACTGTCATATGTCGAAAGGTTGGAGCGACTGGGCTTGTATACTCTGGAATTTAGAAGGCTGAGAGGGGATCTTATTGAAACGTATAAGATTATTAAGGGGTTGGACATGCTGGAGGCAGGAAGCATGTTCCCGCTGATGGGTGAGTCCAGAACCAGAGGCCACAGTTTAGGAATAAGGGGTAGGCCATTTAGAACGGAGTTGAGGAAAAACTTTTTCACCCAGAGAGTGGTTGATATGTGGATATATGGAATGCTCTGCCCCAGAAGGCAGTGGAGGCCAAGTCTCTAGATGCTTTCAAGAAAGAGATGGATAGAGCTCTTAAAGATAGTGGAATCAAAGGTTATGGGGATAAGGCAGGATCTGGATACTGATTGTGGATGATCAGCCATGATCACAGTGAATGGCGGTGCTGGCTCGAAGGGCCGAATGGCCTACTCCTGCACCTATTGTCTATAAGTATAATAGAAGTGCCCCAGTGCCACTTGGCAGCTAGCAAACCCATCCCCATCTGTCCTGCTGGTCTCCCAGTGGCTCCTTGATATGTACATAGTGTCCATGATTGTATCAAGTCTGCTGCACCATTCAATTAGGCCCTCTTCTCCCCTCTTACCCTTTCTCTTCTCACATGCCCCATCTCCTCCCTCTGGTTCCCCTCCTTCTTCCCTTTGATGGTCTACTCTTCTCTCCTATCAGATTCTCCTTCCAGCCTTTTAACTCTTCCACCCATCTAGTCTCACCTATCAGCTTGTACTCCTTCCCCTTCTCCCACCTTATTCTTCCTTTCCCTCTTCCTTTCCAGACTTGATGAAGAGTTTTGGCCTGAAATGTCAATTGCTCTCCATAGATCAGTGGTTCCCAAATTTTTTTATATACCATGGACCCCTACTGTTAACTGTGGGGTCTGACCATCCCAGGTTGGGAACCCCTGCCAGGGATGCTGCCTGACCTACTGAGTTCCTTTGCATTTTGTGTTTGACATTCAATTATGGCTGATTTTTCTCACCATCCTGTCAACCCTATTCTCCCACCTGTAACCCTCAACTCCCTTGTTATTCTAGAACCTATCATCCCTGACGTGGCTGCACAGCTTCTGTCACAGCACTGGATGTTTGTAACCTGGGCAGGACTTTTACTGGCTGTTAGCTCCTTGTAAGTGTTAATGGAGAACAACAACAGTGATAATGATTGGGTTAACTCTGAGTTGCTTGTGCTTACCAGAGGGATCAGAATATAACCTAGATGACTCCAGCTCTGAAAGTGTGTTAATCCTCAGCATTATGGACTGCCAGTGCCCTCTCCCCAGGGCGTAAATGGCTACGATGAAAGGGCATGTCAGAGGATCGTGTTTACACAGTGTGTAATGCCCTGCCAGAGGTGGTGGTAGAGACAGACACATTAGACATTTAAGAGACTGTAGATAGGCATATGGAGGATAGAAAAATGGAGGGAGGAGTTAGATTAATCTTGGAGTAGGTTAAAAAGTCGACACAACATTGTGGGCCAAAGGGCCTTTACTGTGCTGTAGTGTTCGTTTTAGTGTCTTCCAACAGTGCTTTACTGTTAGCCTAAACTCTGATTTGAGTCTCTGAATCTACAATGTTGCTACCTACTGACCCAGAGTCGGCAGAATATGAAGGCAATTATTTGTATATATTTGGCTGCAGTTGATGTGGGGCATGTGGAACTTTCAAAGATTTGTGCACACCTGTCTTCATGTTCGTGTATTGTGCCTGTCCATAATATTCCAGATTCAGAATATGATCTCTGTGCAATCAATGCATGCAATCTGTAGTGAAAATTACTGATCATTGTAAGTAATGGCAGGTTGAACCTTTCTATTACAGTGAGACTAAGAGTAGAGTACTTTGAGGCCAAATGACAGCCTCTCTGAGGCGAGATTGTCAGCTTGGGTCTACGTTGCTAGGATGCAGTGCTAATAGCCTCTTTGATTATGCCCCTGGGCAGATACTCCATGAGTTTGTGCAGCTGTGTAATCTTAATTTGGGGAAAGAACTCTCTTAGAAGAACTGTTTGCATAATTTTGTTTGATCTGAAACTTCGGTGGAAAATGAGGTTAAAATGTTGAGGTATATTTGTATTTTGTAGCTATGCCTTGAAGTGTGCTTTGGACAGTGTGGTTCTATGAGGTGACAACATGTCTTTGTCTCTCTGAAGAGAGTTGTGTCCTCTTACTATGTTCTCCAACTCACTGTAGCCCCTCAGTCAGGAAAGGTGCAAAGTGCACTAAGGTGACTGGGTTGGGAGAGGTTCCTGCTTTGTGATGCACTACACATCCTCTGCATACACCTGTCTTTGACCAACATGAAAGATTTAACCTTTGCTCGATTCAGTTGCTCTGCGCTGAGAGGTTGCTTACAAATGTGCAAATCACTGCAAAGGCTGTCTTTGGCTACTCCTGCATTCTTCTCTTTCATATAGATGGTCCTCTCACAGGGTCTGAAATGACTCGGATGCCCATCCTCCAGGACATTAGTGTTAACTGTGCTGACAGTGAGCTGATGAGCACCATTGAGGCAGACTTCACTCACTATGACCCAACCAAGGTCCATTCACTAAGCTTATGTGCATCATACCGACCATTGCGCTGTTCATATATCTTGTGTGCACAGATGGTACCTCTGCCAAGCAATAGAAGAGTCAGGTTGGGGGAGGAAGAGAGTGGTTCTTGCTAGCTATGTCCTTAAGATGTGAATGACCATGTTCAGCTTCATGAGTTGGGATTTTATGCCTGGTGTTGGGAATATGGTCACAAACAATGAGAGTTGGCAGAGGTAAGCAGACCTTTCCCATTGACTCCGCGACAAATCCACTGGCTCTGTTTCCGGCAACTTCTGATGTTCCAGAACATATCTTTAGAGCGTACAGGGAAGTAGCTACATCTGATGGATACTCAGCTGACTCCCTGCGATGCTCTGCTGTGGATGTGCTGGAACTGGTAGTAGCCTAAGCTGCTTGCCTTGAATTTACAGCTGCATCTGGGTTTAATTCTTCTGAAGTGTCAGTAGGTTGTTCCGTTTCCTGACGATCACTGGCGCTTACTGCACAGAGTTCCCATCTATGTTCTGCGATTATATTGTTACTGTTTCTCCAGTTCTCCTTGCTACCCTCCTCAGATTGTCCACCATTCTCCAGATGACTGTCTTGTCCACATTTGGACTGACTCTGCTTCAGGGCTTTTCTGAATAGTCTCAGCATCTTACTCAAATTATTGACTAGTGGTTATTTGTCACTACAGCCTGGTGCAGTGTGAGCAGTTGGTTCTGCGGTAGCTTCTGTTGAAAGGTGAGTAGCTGATGCACTCGGTGTCCTGTTCAGCCCTTGTGTGCTGTTAAGTGATGAATACCCAAGTTGGATGACCTTGGGCACCTCTCATTTTCTCCTGAAGAGGGTTCATCTTTCTTTGGGTTTGAATCTGAAACAGACGATGAAAGTTCAGGAGGGGGACTGGGTGAAAACTTTGTGAAGCATGGCAAGAAGTTGGTTCCTATCTTTGCTGCTTTGAAGTGATCCCTAGCAGCCAAGTCATGTTAGAGGACTTGCACCAGTGGTTGGCTCTTCATTCACTTTCCCAGAGAGGCAACCACTACTGTCCATCAGCTGCTGTGTCATACACCTTTGCCTCTGTTGAGGCAGCCTTAGCTTCACGCTCCTCTTCCAGCGCATTCATTGTAGCCTGTACACGAGCTTTCTCCATGTCTGTACGTGCTATCTCAATGTCTACGTGAGCTTTCTCCATTAGCATTTCAACTTTGCACTTAACATATGCTGCTCTCATTCTTGCCGTTTCAGTTTTGGCACAGGTCCGTGCTGCAGCAATGCTAAATGGGATTTTGCTTGAGCATCGCAAAGGTGTAATTGCACCATATTCTGACCTAATTTCCTGGGCTTGGCGATCAATGTTGCTTGGGTCAGAAGCTAACTTTGTGCCATACGACATTTAGGTGTCTCCAGTCCGTGGGCAATGCCTTTGAAGACAAGTTATCTTTTCTCCCTACTGCTCTTGCAGTGCATATGTACAAGGCTAGATAGGGAGTTAAACACCTCCTTAAAAATCACCTGAGCCGGAAGCTTTCTTCAAGGTTTTTAAATAAGGAAAACCTTGTGAAACTGCAGTAAGTTAAGTGAAGTACATATTAAATTCAATACAGTATCATCGCATGCCTGAATATACTACCAATTTTTCTCAGTGTTAACCAAGGTAATACACACGTGCAACATTCCATAACTATGCCCTGTTGACCAGAGTGAACTCAAGGCACAATGATAACTTAGTAGTAATAAACAAATGAGCATAATACTTCCTTCAAGGTACATCTAAATATTTACCAATATTAAGAAAGCTTAAGACTCACAGATATTGCTGTTTCAAGGGCAAATAGAGTGGATGGCGATGGATGTCTTTCTACTGTGTGTGCTTCTAAGTCAAAATGCAAATTATCCTGGGCAGGAAGTGATGTTCATACAAAACGAACTGCATACAAAATGAACGGTTCCTCTAGCAGCCAGAACAATTCAGTTACAAAATAGTGTAGTGCAGGTAGATGATAAGGTGCAAGATCATAACGAGGTAGGTTGTGACATCAAGATTTCATTTTGTTGTACTAGCAACCATTCCATAGTCTTAAAACAGCAGGATAGAAGCTGTTCTTGACACTGTCTGTATGTGCTTTTGAGCTGTTGTATCTTCTGCTTGATGGGAGAGGGGAGAAGAGAGAATGGCTGAAGTGAATGGGGTCTTTGATTATGCTGGCTCCTTTACTGAGGCAGTGAGAAGTGTACAGAGTTTGTGGAGGAGAAGCTGGTTTGCATAATGTGCTGGGTTGTGTCCATTAATTCTCTGCAGTTTCCTGTGGTCAAGTGCAGAGTGTTTGGCAACCCAAGCCATTATGTATCTAGTCAGAATGCTTTCAGTAGAAATCGGTAAAGGTTAAGGGGGACATGCCAAATTTCTTAAGCTTTCTGAGGAAATAGACGTTATTTGGTGAGCATTCTTGGCTGTGGCATCTATGTGGATTGGTGAAGTTGGTGAGAGAAATTGCCAAGTGTGTCGGAGTGGTAACTTTGCATACCTTGCATGAATTTTAGTTTAGAGCCAAAAGAAGCTTTAAGGTGCATCTCTGAAGTATGTGTGTATTTTAAATCCATTCTAGAGCATTGGGCGTCCAAGGATGGCATGTGTTGGTTGGCAGCATATTATCTGTATTCTGTTTCTGCCAATGCCTGTAAGGAGTTGGTGTGTACTCCTCACGTCTGCGTGAGTTTCCTCTGGATATTCTGGTTTCCTCCCGTATTCCAAAGACTTACTGTATGGTCTGGGTTAGTAAACAACTTGCTAAATTGGTACCAGAAGCATGGTGACACTTGCAAGCAGGCCTCAGCACATATCAGACTGTATTGGTTGTTGATACAAAGTTCAGAGTATATTTATTATCAAAGTTTATGTACAGTGTACAACCTTGAGATTTGTCTTCTTGCAGGCTACCACAAAACAAAGAAGCGTCGTAGAACCATTCTAATGAAAAACCCCACACAAGACCATCATACGTGCAAAAAAAAATCAAACAACAAAATACAAATACCACAGAATGTTAAACATCAACCACATAGATCCCTAAAGAGAGTCCATAACCACAAATGGTTGAGGCGATTGAATCTTAACAGTGTAGGCCCTAAGACTGCTGCACCTACTGGCAGCAGTGAGATGGACGCTGGTCAAAAGCAGGCGGATGGCACTGAACACCTGTTTGTTTTCCTCTCTCGTCCTCATTGATTTTAATCTTGCTCATCGCTTTAATCGGTGTAGAATAATGGAGCTGAACACAGATTCATATTCTGCCATTAGGAATTGACATAATGTACACCCCCAGTGATGGCCATAGCTTCTCTCCAAGTTGAGTACCCCAGGAGAATGCAAAAGTGCAAGATCATTAGGTGTGCCCAAAAATGTATTCTCAAAAAAGGGAATTTACAGGCTGCAGTCGATCACAATTTGAAAGTAGTTGTAGAATGTTTAGAAAAGTATCCAGTAGTTTTGTAAGCTGATTGCAAGATGTCATCGTTGGCCACTGAGGTCGTCTTGCCAAAAGTTATACATGTAATAAATAAAGGTAATCTTTAATCTTGATGAGATTCAGATTTATTTATCACGTGTATGTTGAAACATGCAGTGAAATGCATAATTTGTGTTCAATACTGTACCTGACTGCTGAGTATTCTCAGTATTGTACCTGAGATTTGGGTACACACATGTGCACACACAGCATTTAGTGTAATGCTGTTACAGCACCAGTGACTTGGGTACATTTTCTGCCAAGGTCTGTAAGGTGTATGTTCTCCCTGTGACCATGGGGTTACTTCTAAGTGCTCCGGTTTCCTAATTGTTCCAAAGATGTACGGATTAGTAGGTTAATTGGGCCCGTGGGTGTAATTGGGTGGCATGAGCTGGTTGTTGCCATTCTGAAACTCTAAAATAAATATCACTTATAAACACTCCCAGATTTCTCAATACAGTAATTGCTCCTGTATGTCTTCAGCCAATCTGGCCTCTGTCCAGCAGGACTGAACACTGAGTGAGGGGACTGTTTGATAATGTAAATGGGCCATGAAATACATGTGCTGTTTGCTCCTAATCCCCTCCTAACAACTGGTTTCATGTGAATGTGGGTCTACTTGAATTTTAAACAGATCCCAGTTTTTGGCAAGTTTTAATGATGAGGAAACAAGTATTTTCTGCTATAAATTTGAATTAAAAACTCTTTTCATCCTCGACCACCAACCTCATCCTCCCTCAACAACCCCATCTTCTAATGAAATGTAAATAACCAAGGAGCGTGTGCTTTAGTTACTGGAAGGAAGTATTTTTTGTAGTTGTGGGCAATGCTCTCCAGCTGTCTTCCAATCAAAGCTACATTGTGCAATTAGGTTTCTTTCTCTGTCTCTCTGTCTCTCTGTCTCTCTGTCTCTCTGTCTCTCTGTCTCTCTGTCTCTCTGTCTCTCTGTCTCTCTGTCTCTCTGTCTCTCTGTCTCTCTGTCTCTTCTCCTCTTCTCTCTCTCTCCCCCCTCCCCCCCCCCAGGCTCAGTTCTCTGTAATGATTCAGCGTGATTGGGTGAAGAATGTTAGTTACTCAGGGCTATCATAATGTTTCCCTGTGGCTTTTTGCAGATGATTAGTGCATAATTCTTATAACTTCATGGAGTCAGGTATCGCTGAAGAGTGGTGTAATATAATGTATAAAACATTGAGGTGTAACTGCTTAGTATAGCACTATCACTCTTACTGCTTTGTGTAGCATTAAATTACTGTTTTTCTTTAGGATTCATATTTTAACTAGTGTTCCTTATCTTGATAGATTGCATGCATCAGCTGTATCTGATGTAGACACCAGTTTTGCTAGCAGTGCTGCAACAGAATGGTAGCATAGTGGTTAGTGTAATGGTTTACAGCGCCAGTGATCGGGGTTCAATTACTGCTACTGTCTGTATGGAGTTGTAAGTTCTCTCTGTGACCACGTGCTTCCTGTGTTTGGGTTTCCTCCCATATTCCAACAGTGCATTTCACTGTAGGTTTCAATGTACATGTGACAAAGGAAGCTGAGTTTTTTTTTGGATGTTATCCTTGGGGAATGAACATTGAAAAAGCCAATACTATTGACCTTGTATTGTCTTGATGAAAGGTTTTGGCCTGAGACGTTGAACCATTTACTCCCCTTCATAGGTTCTACCTGTTCCTCTAGCATTTGTGTGTGTTACTTTGGCCTTGTAAAAGGAAAACTTTTTAACTGGAAAAGTTTTTGAAGAATTTGAGGAAAAATTCCTATGAAGAAAAACTTGTACAACTGTATTAACAATTGATTATTTTCGTTTATATGTTGTTCAGTTTGCAACAGAACTAATCTCATTTGCTTCAAATTAGATGCTATTCTTTGGTTAACTATGTGCAAAGGACTTGTTAGCCTTCAGCTATAGGCTTTACATTTGAGTGAACGGATCTTCCTGCACCTATACTTTTGGAATGTGCCTGAGTAATAAAAAGCAAAGCTTTATTCGGACGTAAAGCATTGTATTTCATGGTTTTAAAAAATCCATTGAAAAATGCCATTGTACATATTTATGATCAATAAATCCAGTCACTTAGTATTTCTTATAGTGATGGCCTGCCTTGGCATCTGACTCAAGGTGTAGCACAGCAGTGAGGTTACTGGACTGGCATCCAGAGACCACGGCCCCTCATCCAGGAGCACGAGTTGACACCTACCACTCAACTGGGAAATTAAATCAGGAACAAGAAGCTAATGCGTGAACTTGAACTTCCTTATAATTGTAAAACCACCAGATTGTCATAAAAGTTCAGCTAGTTTAAAGATGTCTTTCAAGAAAGGAAATCCATCACCTTTATCCTGTTTGACTCGACATGATCCCAGACCTAATGGTGTGGTTGACTCTCTATGAATATATCCATTTAAGGGCATTTAGGAATAAAGATAAAGATTAGCTTTATTTGTCACATGTACATTGAAATATACAGTCAAATGCATCATTTGTGTCAACAACCGAAACAGTCTGAGGATGTGCTGAGTGGGAAGCCTGCAAGTGTTGCCACACTTCCAGCACCAACATAGCATGCCCACAACTTTAATAACCCTAACTGTATGTCTTTGGAATGTGGGAAGAAACTGGAGCACCAGGGGAAGCTTGTGGTTACAGGGAGAATGCATACATTTCTTAATGACACTGGCAGGAACTGAGCCCTAATTACTGATCTCTGGTGCTGTTAAGTGCTGTGCTACCATGGCACATACTGTAGGTGTTCAAGGCTCCCCACCTCCATTCTCTCAACTTTCTGTAGGAGCACTGTTGAGGGTGTCCACAGTATCCACATGCAGAGAATGAGTAAATGCTGGGCCACTTCAAAATTGAGTTAAAAGTTAACCATATTGCTGTGGACCGAGTCACAGAGATCATATTGATTATTTTTATCCCTGAAGATTGTTAAAGAAGAAAGGCAAAGTTTTATGGCAGCTCAGTTTTGCATTTATCATTACTGATGTTAAAAACGCAAAACTCTTCAATACCCAGATCCTGGACTGACACCAACCTACTGTGTCTATTGTCTTGTTTATTATTTATTGTAATGCCTGCACTGTTTTGTACACTTTATGCAGTCCTAGGTAGGTCTGTAGTCTAGTGTAGTTTTTGTGTTGTTTTACGTAGTTCAGTGTAGTTTTTGTATTGTTTCATGTAGCACCATGGTCCTGAAAAACATCGTCTCGTTTTTACTGTGTACTGTACCAGCAGTTATGGTCGAAATGACAATAAGAAGTGACTTGACTTGGCAAGTGATTCTGCAGGTGCTGGAAATCCAATACACAAGTTGCTGAGGAATGCAACAGCTCTATGTTCCTGCAGTTGTGATGTTTGTTTTACTCTAACCAAGAGAATGATGGTAACTGCTCAGTTACTGCCCAGTGACACTGGCGTCTACAACCATGAAGTGCTTTGAGCAGCTGATAATGGATTGTATAAAATCCTCCTTCCAGCTACATTGAATCCTTTCCAGTTTGCCTACCGTTCAGACTGGTACACTGGTGATACCATAGCCTTAGCACAACAGTCTATCCTATTCCACTTCGAAAATGATGCCTTGTACGCCACGGTATTCAGTGACTTCAGCTGAGCGTTTAACATGGTCTTCCTCAGAGGCTGGTGGATAAACTCCTTGGGACTTAACATCCTTCTCTGTAACTCCATTTTGGACTTGAAGGAAAGACCCCAGTCAGTCTGTGTTGGCAGCACCATCTCAAGCTCTATTATGCTGTCATTGGTGCCCCGCAGGGCTGTTCGTGCTGCTGGCATGACAGCACTTCATCAAGTTTGCTGGTTGGTCTCATGAACAACAATAACTTGGCATATAGAGGAGGTAAAGAGGCTTGTTACATGGTGTGAGAACAGCAGTCTGAGTTGCAATGTGGACAAGACAAAAGGGATGATTGTGGACTTTAGGAAGACGCAGGTCAACCACCCTCCACACTCTATTACATCCTGTATCAATGGCTCTGCCGTGGACATAATGAAGAGCACAAAGTTCCTTAGTATGCACATAACGCGTGACCTAACTGCGATTTTCTATATTTCCTGAAGATATTGAGATGTGCAAGGCTCGCCACCTCCATTCTATCAACTTTCTGCAGGAGTAACATTGTGAGTATTCTGTCTGGCTGCATCATTGTGTGGTATAGAAGCTGCAAGGCATTGGACTGCAACACTACAGAGGACAGTTTTTAAAAAAAAACACCAAGTATCACGGGTCTCAGTCCCCTCTATTTGTAACATTTACTAGGAGCATTGTACCAGTTTCCCCTGGGATCAATAAAGTATGACTATGTAGATGAAGACCCGGCACATTGCTGAGGATCCCTGCCATCCATCCCACAATCTGTTTGACCCACCACCATCAGGAAGGAGGTACAGGAGCATCAGGTCCAGGACTGTCAGACTGACTAATAGTTTCTTCCCTTAGGCTGAGACTGTTGAATACCTTGCTACCACTGAGGTCTTAACACTAAGTCAGTGAGCTGCTTACCCGTGCTGCTCACTACATGCACTTTGAATTACAAAAAAGAGAAAATCTGCAGATACTGGAAATCCAATGCAACACAAAATGCTGGAGGAACTCAGCAGGCCATGCAGTATCTATGGAAAAGATTAGGCAGTTAATGTTTCGGGCCGAGACCCTTCATCAGGACTGTAAAGCAAGGGGAAAAGTCAGAATAAGAAGCTGGGAGGAGGGAAGGAAGTACAAGGTGGCAGGTGATGAGTGAAACTGGCAGATGTGGAGGGGGGGGAGTAAAGAGCTGGGAAGTTGATTGGTGAAAGAGAGAAAGGGCTGGAGGAGGTGGAATCTGACAGGAGAGAACAGAAGATCCCTTCCCTATCTTCCATGGTCTTTTGTACTCCCTCCCATCTCCTGGTTTCACCTATCACCTGCTGCCATGTACTTCTTCCTCCCCTCCTCCCACCTTATTCTGACTTCTCTCCTTCCTTTCCAGTTCTGGTGAAAGGTCTCGGCCCGAACATCGACTGTTTACTCTTTTCCATAGATGCTGCCTGGCCTGTTGAGTTTCTCCATCGTTTTGTGTATGTGTGTTGCTTTGCTCTTAAATAAGTTAATGAATTATAATTCTGTGGTAATATTTTGTTTTATGTGCTGTGTGTGATGTTTTGTGTGTGCTCCATGAGGAACGTTGTTTCACTTGGTTGTGTGTGTGTATATGTATATATGTGTGTACAGTTAGGTGAGCTTGAACAAGCTTGATTGAATTTTATATTTCCGGCTGCTCTGTACTTGTCCCAATGGCTGTTTAGTCCCATCTTTCCTGTTACTAATTTAGAAATTTAACCATTACACCCAAGTAAACAACAACAAATCACTTTGAAACAGTGCCTTTAAGGTTTTTAAAAATCCCAATTAGTGCAGACACAGTAATTGTAAACTAAATACATTATGAAGAGCTTAGCAAAATTGTTCTCTGTGAACTCATTTGAGTTCTTGCTCAACTTGGGCTCATCAGGTTCAAATTTGTTTAATTGTCTTTTAACCATGAATACAGTCAAATGAAGTAACATTCCTCCGGAGTAGAGGTGCAAAGCATAGTACTAACAGTCATGCCCAAGGCACGTATAGCACATACATTATAAGATAGCAGTAAACTTGTAACACTCAAGAAATGTATAATGTAGCTTGAGTCCCTGAGTTCATGGATGTTGTTGGCAAGAACAAGACCATAGTATTTGTAGACAAAAGCAATCCAGTTAGTCTTTCACTGAGCAACACTGGAGGGCAGCACTAACACAAACGTGGATGCCACGTTACATCACTTCCAGTGTCACCTCTTCTGGTGACTGCAGCAGGTGACACCATGGCTTGAGGCCTAGTTCGAGCTACATGGACTCGGCCATGCGGCTCTCCTGCTGTTGGTCCTGCCAATAAACCAGTGAACTGGACTTGTAGTAATCCAGGTTACCAACATCCAATGGGGTCTTTTGATCATGAGAAAAACAACTAAGACAATCACTTGCTGTTAGTCTGCACACTGCTTTCATGCACCAACTCCGATGCCCCTCTGTACCAGGCAGCAGCACAGTCTGCACCAAATGCAGCTCCTCTGCCAATGAGCAACTTGCTAATGGAATAGGCTTGCAGTACTTGAAGTGCTTAATGTCCAGCAGCGTTGTGATTGTTAAAAAAAAAGTTTAAAAAAGACGGTAATATCTTTGGCCCCTGAGAGGCTGTTGCATCCAAGTGTGCTGCCATCTTAGTGAAAGAGTAAATTGTACTTCATTTCAAGTCTATAAGACCATGAGACAGGAGCAGAATTAAGCCATTCAGCTCATTGAGCCTGGTCCACCATTCTATTATTTCTGATTTATTATCCCTCTCAACCCCACTCTTCTGCCTTTTCCTCATAACCATTGAAGCCCTTACCTATCAGGAGCCTGTCAACTTCCACTTTAAATATGCTCAATGACTTGGCTGCCACAGCTGTATGTGGCAATGAATTCCACAGGTTCACTGGCTAAAGAAATTCTTCATCTCTGTTCTAAAGGAATATCTAGGAATTCTGAGGCCCTCCTGGCCTAGATTAGCATAAGAGCATTTTAGACTAATTAATCTGCAAAAGATATTAAAGTGTTTTGTGGATCCGGTAAAGGTGGTACAGATATGGAAAGGTGTACTGTTGAAGAGAGTGCATGTATGGGGTTTGATGCAGGTAACATGAGATTTTGAGCAACAACCAATCTGGTGGAAGAACTCAGTGGGTCAGGCAGCATCGGTGGGAGAAAAGTTGTTGTTGACGTTTCGGGTCAAGCCGCTGAATTAGTCCTGATGCAATGTTTGGAACTGAAACTTCAACAATTCCTTCATTCCAATAGACGCTACTCAATATGATGAGTTCATTTTATTTAGCAGAACAGGCCCTTCAAGCCCAGTGAGCTGCACTGCCCAGCAAACCATCTATTTAACATGACCCTAATCACAGGACAATTTACAATGACCAGTTAGTGTACTAACCAGTACGTCCAGAAACTGGAGCACCTGGGGAAAACCCACTTGGTTCACTGGAAGAACGTACAACCTCCTTCCAAGTGATGCCAGAATTGAAGTCAGAACCTTGGAATGCCCAGAGCTATAGTAGTGTCGCACTAGCCGCTATGCTACTGTGGCACCGGGAACGATAATTCACTAGTGAGTTCTTCCGGCAGATTGTTTGTTACTCCAGTTCCAGCATCTGCGGTCCCTTGTGTTTGCCATGGAATCTTTACATCTGTCTGTGCCACAACTCTTATGGGGTGTGCTTGATGGGAGGATGTTGTTTTAGTCTGACACTTTACAGCACCAACATTTGGGGTTCCTGTCTGTAAGGAGTTTGTATGTTCTCCCTGTGACCACATGGGTTCCCTCTGAGTGCTTTGGTTTCCTCTCATGTTCCAAAGGCATTAGGGGGGGGTTAGTAAGTTGTGGGCATGCTATGTTAGTAATGGAAGCATGGCGACACTTAGCAGGTTGCAATCTGCACGTCTTCAGACCATGTTGAATGTTGACACAAATGACACATTTCATTTATTATGCTTCTATGTTTGGATACACATAACAAGTAAAGCTAATCTTTAATTCACTGGTGCTCAGGGGGCAGGATTAGAGATGAGTTTTTCATCATCACTCTGACGCTGTACCCAGACAAGTGCTTGATACTAAATCCGGTTTCCTGAAAAGTACAAATTCTGTTCTCTCAAGCTGACATTCTAAACTGAGTTTTTAATATATAAAAACCCCAAAGGATGTACTATGGCTTTTGAATGCAAAATTGATCTTGGGGTATTTCTGAGAAGTGTCATGTGAGGTTTGTCTCTGAGGTTTAATGCTCATTCCCTGACCTGGTTGCTGTGTTAATGTGTCAAATACAAGAGGAAGGTGATGTTGAATGCACTGCGAGTTGTGTTGTGATTTGAGCTGTTGTAACGATTTGGTTTCATTGCCTGATGCAGAGGTTATTTCATACTCCAGTGTGCAGTGAAAATGAAACTCGCTGTAGTGTAAATTGCTTGCTACAAAAGCACTTCAACTCGTGTAATTCAATCACTGATTCTGTAAATGGAACGGAACTGCCCCCACACACTTCTGCTTGGATGGCATCATCACACAGAATAGAACTGGCTGGAGTACCTCTGAAGGACGTAATGCACTGCGGTGGTTCTGATGAATCTGCTGTATCTTGCGAGGCATTGCTGTTGTGCGTTACATAATCTGAGTTTGTTGACGGTGCTCTATTGCCTATGTGTATGAGCCACTTCTCCTGTGCTCTCCCTCCTGAAACAACTCACTGTAAAGAGTGAAGATGCATGTATTATGGTAAAGATGTGTATTTCGTGGCAAGATAATGAGATCACTTTCTCTTCTTGACGGTGTTATTGCTTCCCAATTCCAGACTTTCCTGGATCTACTGTACAACAAGAGTTTATTAAAATCAGAGCAGACCCTTGAGCCTGCTTTACCATTATTCCATCTTTTAGCCCTATTGCTCCACCATTGCTAGTTGTCTTCAGCTGCCAAGGCCCTAATGCATTTGTTGTGCACTGCACTGTTATTTAATATGCTCCTTACAATTAAATTCTTCAACTAATCTTCTGTTCATCTGCTTCAGTATCTCCTTAGATATTGGTAAATTGGTTTATTATTGTCACATGTACTGGGAACAGAGAAAAATACCAAACATATAGATCATTTCATTACACCTGTGCATTGACGTATTACAAAGGGAAACAATAACAATGCTGAATAAGGTGATACAATTGTGGAGAGAGTGCAGTGCAGGCAGACAATAAAGTGCAGGTCAATGTCCAGATAGATTGTCAGGTCATGAGTTTATCTTATCGTACTGAGGACCATACAAAGAATTGAGGAATACAAATTGAAGAGAGCCAGATGGAGTTGAGGTATGAATCTTCCGTCAACTAATTTGATTCAGATTCATACTTATTAGATGTACCTTGACATGCAGTGAAGTGTATCGTTTGTGTTAACAAACAATACAACCTAAGGGTGTTCTGGTGGAGGCCTGCAAGTGTTGCCACGCATTCTGGTGCCAATGTAACATGTTCATAATGTTCAGCAGGACAACGTAAACAACAGCAGCCAAACAAGCTCCTTTGCTTCCACCCACGTGCCAACTCGCATGCAGACGAGCCTCCAACCCAGGACCAGTGGTCTGAGCCTCCAGCTTCCAGTAGACTTGTGAATTCAGACATCGAACCTCTGACTTCTCCAGTGGGCTTGTAGATGTCCAAATGATTGAATATTCTTTTCCTAGCAGAACAGGTAAAATCCCTCCCCACCATTACAAGGAGTGCTTCCACAAGAAAGCTGACCTACAGCTCAGAACTGATTACACAACCTATGGACTCACTTTCAAGGATTTAACAGCTCATGCTATCAGTATTGTTTATTTATTAGTATTTTGTCTTTGTGCATTCATTGTTTGTCTTTGTGGTTTTTCATTGATTCTGTTGTATTTCTTTGAGTGCCTACACGAAGGTGAATCTCAGCATAATGTATGGTGATTGTACTTTTGATAAATTTTCTTGAACTTTGATATTGGTGACTAGGTTCAATTCCTACAGCTGTCTTTAAGGGGTTTCTATATTCTTCATATATCTGTGTGAGCTTCTGTTTCCTCCTTCATTGCAAAAATGTATGGGTTAGTAGGTTAATTGATCACATGGGTGTAATTGGGCAGTATGGGATTGTAGGGCTGGATAAGTGGCTGTGTAGGCCAAGTCATTGGGTATATTTAAAGCAGAAGTTCATGGGTTCTTCATTATTCAGGGCATTGAAGGTTATGGAGAAAGACAGGAAAAGAAGGGGTGGAGTGGGGTAATAAATCAGCCATGATGGAACAGTTGTGTGTGTGTGTACACTCACTCACTCTTATACCACCAGTGACCTGGGTTCAGTTTGGCCGCTGACTTTCGTGTCATACCAGGATTTCAGTTAGTTGATCTGTCAATTTGTAATTTCTGCATTTTCTTATAGAAAATTTGATACTAAAGAAAATTGTATGCATTATTACATTAGCAACAGGATATGCCTTTAAATATGCTGAAAGGCTCTGCGGTTTGACTTCAGTCTTTAGTGTCACCAATAGAAGATGCATTGATTGGCAGCATTGATCTGAACTTTCCTCCACTGCGCAAGCCTGTGAAGGATTCCCAGGTGCGGTGCTCCTCTGTCTAGTAATTAAAGCACATTATTATCAGCAGGGCTGGTTTTAAATCCCACCCTCCCCCCACGACTCTAGAACCTGTTTGAAATAGTGATTACTTAAAGTCCACATGTCTAAAGGAAGTGGCTGCATCAATGGTGCCTGATGGGGTGAAGGGGGTTGGGGCATTGCAGGGAAGGAGAAGACTTCACTCTTCTCAGTACGTGTTATGTGACAAAGCCATCATGCTGACATAGTACTGGATGTATTAGTCGCATATATTATTGAATGAAAGCAGTCATTGAATTTTGTGCTTAAGATTTTAAGATTGGCTTTGTGTCACATGTACATCAGAACAGAAGAGTAGAGTAAAAGGTGTCAATGTATGGCTTGATCTTTTTGTGCAAGTGACCAACACAGTTGGAGAGCTCTGCTCAGGGCCGATGCTTCTGGTGCCAGCATAGTATGTCATAACTTACTAACGTTAACCTGTATGTCTTACGAAAGCGGGAGGACACCAGAGCACCCAGAGGAAACCCTTGTTGTCATGGGAGAATATACAAACTGCTTACAGAATGTGGTGGGGTTGAACTGCATTTGGTGATCGCTGGCACTGTAAAATGTGCTAACTCTTACGTTTCTGTGCTGCCTCCTTGCATTTCATGGCCTTTCACAGCCTCTGACTTTATTCTTGACAGCCAGTCTCTAGTGTAGTTGCTATTGTAGTGCAGAAAGATGTAGTAGCTAATTTTAACAAGAAAAGCAAAATAGTGAAGAAGTTTTCATGGGTACATTCACTGTTTAGAAATCTGGCAGTGGTGAAGGAGCCTCTTCCTGAAACATTAAGTGTGGGTCTTCAGGCACCACCTTCCTCCAAAGGTAGTAATGAGAAGAGGGTATGTCCTGGATGGTGAGAGTCCTTAATGGATGCTGTCTCCTTGAGATATCCGCCTTTGAAGATGGCATGGATGGTGGGGAGGCCAGTGCCAAGGATGGAGCTGACTGAGTTTACAACTCATTGAAGCTTTTTCTGATCCTTTGGATTGGCACCTCCATACCAGTTGGTGATATAACCATGGTGATATGCTGTCCATGATACATCTGTAGGAATTTGTTGGAGCCTCTTTTGGCTTGGCTCGTACACTTAAATCTCTGAATCTAGAACCCATAACCTTGAGTCTGTAGTGAATATCCTGCCACTGAGCCATGGCTGACCCCTTGGTAAGGTGTTTTAGTGCTGCTGAATGGTATATTCCAATTTTAGAAAACAGTACCATGTAGGCATAATTTTGTTCTTTGTAGTTTCTCTCTACTATTTCCAGAAACACTTGTCACATCCAGACCTTCTATATTGGCCTGTCATCCACTTGGTCCCACTACATGTGACCTCCTCTTGCTACTGTTCAAGTTAAGAAAATTCATCCTTACAGTATTCACAAATCGCTACCCAAACATTGGAGCCACAGAATAAAATTGCTGAGTTTGTGTGGTTACGTTATTTCAGTGCCGGTGACCCTTGTTCAGATCTGCCACTGTAAAGAGTTTGTACATTCTCTCTGATCGTGTGGGTTTCCTCCCGGTACTTCAGTTTCCTCCCGGTACTTCAGTTTCCTCCCACATTCCAAAGATGTAGGGTTAGTGTTATTGAGTTATAGCTTGCTATGTTGTTGCTGGAAGCATGGTGACTCTTGTGCGCTGCCCCAGCAAAATTCCTGCTCATTTGACTTGATGCAAAATTGACTCATTTCATTTTGACGTACGTGTCAAGTAAAGCTAATCTTTATCTCACATTGCCCTCGATTTTTCTTTCATCCATGTGCCTAAGAGTCCCTTAATGTCCCTAATGTATCTGCCTTTACCACCTTCTGTGGCAGCATGTTCCCCACACCCATGACTTTGTAATAAAAATGTTACCTCTGACATCTCCCCTATACTTTCCCCCAAACACCTCAGTTACGCCACATAAAATGTTTTGATGTATATTTTTTGCAGTGCTCTTAATTGTTTTTATTTGCTTCCATAGCTCTTGCCCTGTTTTCTGTTTGGATTTGGTTTGCAAGGTTCTGGTTATTCACCTCTGTTTGAGCATGGTTGGAAGGGTGGACTTAGTTATCAAGAAGAGCAATTCTATCACTTTTTAGATGTCATAGGAGCATAGGAGTGGGAGAAAGCTGTTTGCTTTACCATTCATTGAGTTTAAAAACCCAGCATTTTAATTTTACTTTTGAGATACAGCATGGTAACAGGACCCTGCAATCCAACAAGCCCCTGCTGACCATTTACACCCATGTGACCAATTACTCTACTAACCTGTACATTTTTGTGGGAGGAAATCTGCGGGAGTGGAAGAAGCTGTTCCTAAGTGTGTGTCTTCAGGCTCCTGTTCCACCTCTGTATTGGTAGTAATGAGAGAGGGGCATGTCGTGGATGGGGAGTGTCCTTCATGCTGGATGCCACCTTTTTGAAGCACCTTCTCTTAGAAGTGTTATTGGTGATGGGGAGTTTGGTCATGATGGAGCCAGCTCTGTGCACCTGCAATGTCTGTGTCTCTGTTGAATGACTCTATTGCAAAGCCTTCTCAAAGTATGTTCACTTTTGAAGATTTCCTCTTGTTTCGGGGTCCTGATGCAGGGTCTGTTCAGTGGAAGCAGATTCAGTAAGTAAGACAGAAGATGCTGGTTGTGAGTAAGCATGTTAGCTATTTATTTACAAACATTCAACCAAGCATCTAAGTTAACAAGTTTAAGTGCCCCCCCCCCAAGTTACAGAACTGTGACACTAAACATTCAATAACAATAACAATCTAGAGGCAGGTGGATACATTAGGGAAAATTTAAGAGACTCCTTATGTATAGACACATGGATGAAAGAAGAATGGAAGGTTATGGGGGAGGAGAGGGTTACATCTCAGAGTAGGTTAAAGAGTTGGCATAACATCATGGGCTGAAGGGTCTGTACTGTGCTGTACTGTTCTTATGTTGCACCTCACTGTACTGATATGAAATGATCAGTCTGGAGGGCATGCTAAACTTTATCACCTCAGTATGTGTGACAATAGTGGAGTGACTAAATGACCACGACCTGCCATTGTTCTTTTGTTACTCACCTTGCTCAACACTTCGCACTTGCAGAACAATCTGTGTTACGTACATGTATATAAAATAAATCTGAGCAGTGCCTTTTTTGAAATTAAATCTTGCTGGTAAGTCTGGGTTTATAGCCTCCTGCTCATTCTCCACAAATTGCGAATGTGTATGTGCCTTGCTGGGCCACTTTAAAAAATGTTAAAGAATGAACTGTTATTGTGAAACTCAGAACAGGTTTATTATCTCTGACTTAATTTTGTGAAATTTATTTTGCAGTGGCAATACAGTACAAATATATAAAAATACTATAAGTTACAAAATAAATGACGCAAGGCTCAAAATGAATGGTGAGGCAGTGTTCATGGACAATCAGAAATCTGGTGGAGGGGAAGAAAATATTCCTGAATCATTGAGTGTGGGTTTTCAGGCTCCTGTAGCTCCTTGATGGTAGGCATGAGAAGAAGGCATGTTGTGAATGGTCAGAGTAATTAATGATAGATGCTGCCTCCTTGAGGCATCACTTCTTGAAGATGTCCTCTATGATGGTACCTGTGATTGAGCTGGCTGAGTTTACAACTTCCTGTCACCTCTTTTGATCCTGAGCATTGGAGCCTCCATACCAGGCAAGCGGTCAGAATGCTTTCCACCAGGCATCTATAGAAATTTGCAAGTGTCTTTAATCTACCGAATCACCTCAAACTCATGAACTCTAGTCACTACATAGCTTCAAGACCAGAGGGATTAGTGAAACAGTTGGATTTTTTCAGATGTTATTGCTATTGGTGAACTTTTTGAGTATAGATGATTTTGGTAATGAAAATCTGCCCTTGCAGATATTCAGATATTGTAAATCATCTGGTTATTCTTTCTGTCAGGGAATGAGATTTGCTCTCAAGCCATTTAGCTCAGTTTTTGTTCTTAAACTCTCATTTGTTGGTGCACGAGTAGATGATGTGGCTCCTTGTTACAGAAAATTGCAAAATAGTTCTTCAGCCTTACAATACTTGGTCTTTGCATCTTCATAATTGCACATTCCCCATTAATTTCTCCATTATTAGTGGTTGTTTCCGCAGTTGATTCAGGTTCAGCGTTTCCCTCAATCACTTTGCCCTTGCTTTTACAATTGCGAGGTAGTCTGACAGAGGTGTTGAAAATCATGTAGGAGAAGAGAACTTTTTTTCTCTTGGACGTAGGATTTGAGAACCAGAAGATTGTTGGCAAAGAACAAAAGTAATATGAGGACCACTTTATAACAAAATGGGATTATTGGAATGCTGTACCAGGGGACCAATGCAACCAGGTTCACTTGCAAGGATATGGAGGGAACTGGATAAGTATCTGAAAGGAATTTGCAGGGCTATGGGGAAGGAATGGAAAGTGTGATTAGCTTGGCTGTTATACAGAACTAGCCCTCTGTGACCTGTGGTTCTGTTTCATGATGTAAAAGGCCCAATATCTATTTGGATTACACGTGACTACTTTTGCTGTGTTTTTTCAGAACTCTGAATTCAAGTTTCATAGTATGTGAAGCTTTTGCCACTCAAGTCCTTGTTTTATAAAGATTAGCTTTATTTTGGGGGCTGTGGTAGCGTAGTGGTAAGCATAACACTATTATAGCTCAGGGTTCAGATTTCAATTCCAACACTGTGTGTCAGGAGTTTGTATGTTTTCTCCATGAGTGCAAGTGTTTCCTCTAGGTGCTCTGGTTTCCTCCCACAGCCCAAAGACTTGCTGATTGGTAGGTTAATTGGTCATTGTAAATTGTCCTGTGATTAGGCTCGTGTAAAAAGGTAGGTTGCTGGGTGGCGCAGCTCGGAAGTGTGGAAAAGCCTTTCCAGCCCAATCTCTAAATAAAGAAAATAAATTTATTTATCATGTTCATTGAAACATCAAATGACCAACACAGTCTGTGAATGTGCTGGGGGCACCCTGTAAGGGTGGCCATGCTTCCAGTGCCAACATAGCATGCCTACAATTTACTAACTATTCTTTGCACTTAATAGTGGGTGGTCCAAAATATTGCAGTGTTCAGTAAAATATATATTATACTGTATATATCTTGTGTGTGAAGTTGTATATAACTGATGCACAGCTTGTTTTCTGGGTGTAAATGCCAAATATTGCAGTGGTTGGGATGTAAGTATTGAATATTAGGTTTGGGTTTGAATTTACTTTTGTGTGGCTTGTGAACATGTTGAGGTGTAATTGCGGAAGTTGCATGATTAGAGATTTAGGATGTGATTCAACATGACCCATGGTAATCAGATTCAGTTTAAAGCTGCATTAAGTGCTCGCTTTCTATCTGAGTAATTTGTAGCAGAAAACCTTAGTAAGTGGTGAATTGGACGGAGACCCACTTAACTGTTTTTACTTGAGACATAGCCAATGAAATGTTTGGTGTGAATGTGTAGCTTCTGCCATGGTTGTTCAAATTACAGCCAATTTCAGATGATGAAGACCTGCATTTCTGTAAAAACCTTCTATGTTCTTGACATTTCCCAAAGCAACTTAGTACCTTCTGAAACGCCATTTTTGTCATGCCAGAAAGGGGCAGCCAGCCTCTTTACAGTGATCTTGCACAAATGACAATGTAATTGAGTTGACATCACATCTGTTTTAACTATTTTAAGAGATAAATATCTGGCCAGATCACAGAACTTCCTTGGTTGTTTTCAAGCAGCACTGAACTCTTGCATCCACTTGAGAGCAGAGCTGATGTCAATTGACATTCCAAGAAAAGACACCAGCCTGGACTTGAATCTCAATAATAGAGCCTGAGGTCTTTCTCTAATCCTTGGACACAAGGGACTGCAGGTAGTAGAATCAGGAGTAATAAACAATCTGCTGGAAGAACTCCACACTTTGGAGTTTAACCCAGAAAAGTGTGAAGTGATTCACTTTGTAGGTTTGAATTTGAAGCCAGAATGCAGGGTTAATGGCAGGATTCCCAGCAGCGAGGAGGAATAGGGAGATCTTGGGGTCTATGTCCATAGATCCCTCAAAAGTTGCCATGCTAGTTGATAGAGTTGTTAAGGTGTATGGTGTTTTGGTTGCCATTAGCCACACTAATGTTGCAACTCTAAAATTTTAGTTTAGACCACACTTGGAATATTGATTTCACTTAATATCACTTAATCAGGAGGCGGGAGGAGAAGATGGCGGTGCGACGCAGTGCGCGCAGCTGCTCCAAAATGATATCGTATTTGTGAACTAGGATGCCGTGCACAATCCTGATTTGATGAAGACAGACATGAGCAGCACGGAGGAACATCTGGAGAAACTTCTGAAATGCCTGCTTCGCTGCCGCTGCTACTGTGCGATCGAGAATCTCCGGAGGGGAAGGCCCCAAATCCTCGGCTTTGCCTATTGCCTGTTGCCGGGGCCAGGGTTGAAGTGCTTGGCAGAGATGGTGCCGGTGTTGGAGAGCTGGTCGGAGGCTCGAAGTTTTCGGACGGACTTGGAGTCGGACTGTGGTCGGGTGCTTTCAGGGTGCTGCATTGGCAAGTTCGTGGCGCTGGAGGTTCATGGCAGGGAGTTTCTCCCTTCAACCGTCTGTGTGAGATGATTGGACTTTCGAGAGACTTTGAGACTTTACCGTGCCCATGTTCTGTTCTTCTATCAAATTATGATATTGCTTACACTGTTGTAACTATATGTTATAATTATGTGGTTTTTGTCAGTTTTTTTAGTCTTGGTTTGTCTTGTGTTTCTGTGATATCATTCTGGAGGAACAAATTGTATCATTTCTTAATGCATGCATTACTAAATGACAATAAAAGAGGACTGCGTGTCCTCATAATCTAATTTTTGGTCACCCCATAAGGAGGTGGAGAAGCTTTAGGGAGGGTGCAGAGGAGATTTGCCAGGATACTGTCTGGATTAGAGTATGTTTTATGAAAATAGGTTGAGCAATCCAGGGCTTTTCTCTTTGGTGCGAGCAAGGTGATTTGTTAGAGGTGTATAAGATAAGTTGCATAGGTAGTGTCTCTAATATGCTCTAATGAACATCCTTCATATAATGAGGTGACAAGAACTGAACTTTGATCTATGGATGTGAACCCCAGGATTCCTCTGTCCTTCCTGTAAGAAAGATTTGTTTACAGTGGGAAGGGTAGAGCGGAATTCAGCAGTACCTTGCTTGAGATCGAACGCCTTTGTCAGAGAAGCCTGAGAGAGGTGCCAAATGTGGTGGACAACTTTATCTTGGACATAGGCAGTGAAAAACTACTCGATAGATGTCCATAACCAGAGGGTAAAGATAAAGATGAGCTTTATTTATCATGTGCTGTTTTTTTGCATCAAATCAAATCAGCGAGGATGTACTGGGGGCAGCCTGTAAGTGTTGCCATGCTTCCAGCGCCAACATAGCATACCCACAACCTACCAACACTAACTGTGCAACTTTGGAACGTGGAGGAAACCCACAGGATCACGGGGAGAACGAACAAAATCCTTACGGCAGTGGTATTGAACCCCAATGACTGGAGCTGTAAAATGGTACACTAACTACTGTGCTGCCCCAAAGGTATAGGTTTAAGGAAAAGACAGTAGGCTTAGAATGGATTGCAGCAACTTACTTTCACCGGCGGATGGTTTAAATCTGGAACAAACTGCCTGAAGGGGTAGTTGGAGTCAGGAACCCTCTCTGTGTAGGTGAGCATTTCAGTGAGGTAGAATAGGATGTATTGTGAGGGCTAGATTCTGGGCTTGGTCTGGTTGGCTGCTTGGTTGTGTTATTTATTATTGTCCCATGTACCAAGATTCAGTGAAAGCTTTGGCACTTCTGATTCCCATCCACGCAGGTCATTCCATACATAAGTACAATGTGGTAGTAATCAGGATAACACAATGCAGAATATAGTGGTACAGTTACAGGAAGTGCAGCACATGTAGACATGGAATTTGAATTGGGTTTAATATAAGAACATAAGACATAGGAGTAGAATTAGGCCTTTGGCTCATTGAGTCTGCTCCTCCATTTCATCTTGGCTGATTGTTTTCCTCTCAGCCCCAGTCTCCTGCCTTCTCCCCATATCCCTTCATGTCCTGACCAATCAAAAGTCCATAAACATCTGCCTTAAAAATATCTTAATTATATATTATCACTGACATACAGTATGCCATAAAATGTTTTGTAGCATAAGTACAATGCAATACATAAAATACAATGAGAAATGTATTAAAACAAATGCGGAGACACAGCAAAATAGTGTAGTGTTCATAGATTCTTGGACCATTTAGAAATCTGAAGGTGGGAGGGGAAGAAGCTGTTCCTAAAACATTGAACCATGAGTCTTCATGCTCTGAACCTGCTCACTGATGATAGTAATGAGGGCATATTCTGGGTGGTGAGGGGCCTTAATGATGGATGCTGTCACCTTGAGGCACTGTCTTTTGAAGGTGTCCTCAGAGGTGGGTGACATGGATGTGATCGGCCAGAGGGCCGGTTTCTGGCTGGCTGTAGGACTCCGTGAAGTGTGGGTGCCAGTAAATGATGTAAAGAAAATGCATCCAAGCATTTTCAAGAAATTGACAGAAGTGTAATTGGTTGAATTTTGTCAATGTACTGGGGTATAGTGAAAAACTTGTTTTGTTACTGTCGATGCAGACCATTTCATGACAACAGTCCATTGACGTAGTACAAGGGAAGCCAATAAAGAATGGGGAATAAAGTGTTCAAGGTGCAGAGAAAGTGCAGGTAGATGATAAGCTGCAATGCCATAACGAGGCAGAAGGGATAAAAGAGTAAGTTAAAAACAAGGTTAGAAGTGTAGCAGTTTGCGCAGTGATCTACAGTGCCTGCTGTAAGATCAAGGTTCAGTTCCTACCATTGCCTGTAAGGAGTTTGTTTGTTTTCCCTATGATTGCATGGGTTTCCTCCAGGTGCTCTGGTTTCATCTCTTATTCAAAAGACACATGGGTTAGTAAATTGTGAGCATGCTCTGTTGGTGTCAGAAGCATGGTGGCGTTTACGGCTGTCCAGCACATCCTTGGACTTTCTTGGTTGTTGACACACATGAAGCATTTCTTTATATGTTTTGATGTAGACATGACAAAGATAAGGTTCTTCTGATGAATGAGTGAAAAGCTTTCTGAGGATAAAACTTGGGAGGATAAGTTGAGCAGTAGCATGTGGATGGTAACAGGAAAAGTTGTACTGTGTTCAGCAATGCAGGACAAATATTTTCTGTTGAAAAGAGCTCGCTAAGCACGAGGTACTATGAATGATAAATATGGGAGCAGTTGAGACTAAGCAAAGAGGCAAACATTAAGTGCGTGGACAGCAGAGGCATGAAAGGGAAATTAAATTATCAAGGAACTTAAAATAGTAAAATATTTTACAGACCATAGAAGTGTGGGTTGGGATGAGAATAGGGTCATTAAGGGTTAGATGGTAATTACAGGGAGTTGGCACAAGTATTGAATCATTATTTCACTTCCGTATTTACCAAGGAGATGGAACGAGCTGTCATGTCAGTGAACGATGAGATAACTAGTGTTTAAAATAGAGAAAGGAGATAGTTTAAATTAGTGAATCCAACTTGGAGTAGAAAGACCTTGGTCCAGATGGATTGTATCCAAGCATTGTAAGAGAATCTGAGGAGTAGATAGCAGGGGCATTGCTACATTAATAGTGTTGTGCCAGAGGATTGGTGGAAGGCTGATGTAATACCTGTATTTCATAATGGGGATAGAACATGTTGTGGAGGCAATGAAACAGTCAGGTTAACAGTGGTGCTAGGAAAAATTATAGAATTCTTACCACAGGTGAGAAGAGGTTACCTGGTAGTATAGCGGTTAGCTCCATCATTTTACACAATCAGCGAGGTTCAATTTTTGCTGCTGTCTGTGAGGAATATGTACGCTCTCCCTGTAACTGTGGGTTTCCTCTGGGTGTTCTAGTTTTCTCCCGCATTCCAAAGGTGTATGGGTTAGCCTTAGCAAGTTGTGAGCATGCTACACTGGTGCCAGAATTGTGGCGCCACTTGCGAGCTGTCTCCCTAGCACATCCTTGGACTGTGGTGTTTGTCGACATACATGTGACAAATAAAGCTAATTTCTTTGATCTCTTTTAAAAGACGAATCATTTTCAGAATCGGATTCATTATCACTGACACTTATTGTGAAATGTGTTGCTTTGTGGCACAGTACAGTGTAATATAGTTACTGTAAGCTGCAATAAGAAATATAAAAAGGAAGTTCAAAAAGAGCAGGAGAGCAATGTCGTGTTCATGGATTCGTGGACCATTCGGAAATCTGGTGGAGGGGATGAAGCTGTTCCCAAAATGTTGACTGTGTATTCAGGCTCCTGTAATTCCTCCCTGATGGTAGTAATGAGAAGAGGGCATGTCCCAGATGGTAGGAATCCTTAATGATGGAAGCACTATAATGGAGAGCGTGGATTTTAAAAGCCTCGATCAATCTTACTGAACTTTTTGAGGAGCTAACAGAAAGAGTAGCTACAACAGTAAATGTAATTGATCTAAATTTTTAAGGGCTTTCACAAAAGCACCCATAATAACCAGTATATAAACTCAGAATGTAACATCAAGGGACACATAGAATTGATTCAGGACAAAGCATGGGTTTAAAAGGTAACTGTTGATGGTGGAAGTTAGTGGATGATGCTGTTCCACAATGTTCAGTCCTGGGATCGCTGCAGTTCACATTTCCGATTTTAATCTCTTGATGTCATCTGCAGATTTAGAAATTGTTTTCTTTTATTTCATGGGGTAGGGGTGTTGATTGTAAACACAGAAGAACTGCAGAATGTTACAGGTGGACGCAAATAAACTTACAGAATGGGTAAGTCATCGCAACTGGATAAATGCAAGGTAGAACATTTTGGTAGGAAAAACAATAGATTTTTTTACTTAAAGAAAAAATTGAGTTTTGGTAACTTTGCAGCCAAAGATCTTTGTATGGAAATGCACCAATCACTGCAAGATCTTTTTTAAAATAAACCTTTTGATTTGAAGGATTGAAGTAAAAATGCTGCTTTGAACAGTATGGTACAGGAACAGGCCATCCGGCCCACAATATTGTGCCAAACCAACTAAAAAGCAAATCAAAAACATCCAACACTAATCCGTCCTACCAACACAATGTCCATATCCCTGCATCATCCTTGCATCCATGTGCCTATCCAAATGTCTCTTAAAAGCCTCTAATGTATTTGCCTCTACCACCCTACCAGGCAGTGCATTCCAGGCATCCACAACTGAGTGAAAACAACACTCCTCCCTGCCCCCCCCCCCCCCACCTCCACCTTCAATGCATGCCCTCTGGTATTAGACATTTCAACTTGGGAAACAGATATTTCCTGTCTACCCTATCAATTGCTCTCATCATCTTTAACCTCCATCAGATCTCCCCTCAGCCTCTGCCACTAGAGAAAACAACCCAAGTTTATCCATCCTCTCATGATTGCACATCTGGGTCAAACTTGCTCAAAGCTCAGAGGTACTTCTGGCTGCCTCATATTAAGATCATAGGAGCATCAGAGTATGCAGGTCTTTGGATGAAATCAGAAATCAGAGGATGAGCTCGTCAGGAAAGATGACCAGAATAGACTGAGAACAGGTTTCTCAGAGCTGGTGTATCTGAGATTCTTAAAATAATGAGCAACTTTGACAGAGTGAGTAAGGAGCACATTTCCACATCTGTGGAGCTGTGCATTTAGAAGTCATCTACTTAAGATGGTCACAAGCGATCGATAGGCAATTCAGAAGAAAGTTTGGAGAATGTAGAATTCTCAGCCACAGGGATTGATTGAAGGGAATCTGTAACAGAGGAGGTAATGGAGAATAATGCTGTAATGTTTGGAATAGGTTCAAATGGGCATAAGTTGTAGCGTGATTTGATTTGACCAAATGGCCTGTCTATGGTGACACAAACGACTGCAGATACTGGAATCTGGAGCAACACACACAGAGCTGGAGGAACTCAGCTGATTAGGGAAATGGACTCTCAATGTGTTAGGGAAGAATTATCATCTGGGCTCCACTCCAGATGATGGGTCTCAATCTGAAATGTTTGTTCTCTGATCCTCTTAGGTGCTGTCTGAACTGCTGATTTCATTCAGCACATTGTGTGTCCCTTCTGTGCAACCTAGGTGTTGAGCAAAATGTCCCAAAGAAAAATCTCCTGGATGGTGTAAATTTGGAGTAAAAAGTGAGAAAATGCTGTAAATGTGTGGAGAGATAATTGGACTTGGTTCATTATTGGCACATGTACCAAGATGTAGTGAAAGGCTTGCCTTGCATACCATTCGTACAGATCAAATCATTATGCAGTGCATTGAGGTAGAACAGGGTAAAGCAATAACAAAAGTGTACAGCTTCAGAGAAAGTACAGTGCAGGTAAACATTAGGTGCAAGATCATAATGAGTAGATTGTGACATCAAGGGCCCAGAACTCACTCACCCTAACTCTTACTAAACCATACATCTCTGGAGTGTGACAGGAAACTGGAGCACCTGGAAGAAATACACATAGTCACAGGGAGAACATAGATACTCATTACTGACAGACAGCAGAAGAAATTAAACCCTGATCTCTTGATTGCTAGTGCTTAAAAGCATTGCACTAACCACCCTGTCCTATACAAAGAAATGGTTGGAACAATATTTCAAGCGATCTATACAGTTCATTTCAAAAGCATAAAGCACTTTGATGTAGCACAAGGATACTTAAACCAATGCAACTAAAAACTGCAGCAGCATACTGGAAATCTTGGGTCTTTTATCATTGTGGGTACTAATGTGTGCTGATGTCTATCAGGACTGTTTAACAAAACAAAAGCTCCTCAGGACTTGTTTTTTTTTCATCTGTTTTTACAAAGCCTTGCCCTTTGCTCTGGTAGGTCACCTTTCGTATTGGTAAGTACCCTGACATCAAGTCTAGACTTGTTCCTTCAAAATCTGGCTGTGTTGGATGACTGGCCAGCTGCTCTTGGCAATTATTCTGCATTGGAATGTTTGATGAGTTAAGAGACATGGAAGAAAGAGGTGAATTGGAAAGTGCAGCCTGTGTAAAATGGTGTTCCTCTGAGGTATGCAGAAAAATGAACCTCATCTACATTTTCAAATCTTTGGGCTGTTGATTTACAATGGAGTGAAACAGGAGCTCCATTTGCTAAATTTTGCAGCACAAAATTTAAGTGCCATTAGACAACTGGCTTCTTTTTAAAAAAAAAAGTTCCAACCTTGGAGCCCTGCAAATTATTTCTTTCTGTACATTTTGAAAGTTACTGTTGAATCTGCTTTCGCTAGGCTATTAAGTTTATCCAAGATCATTACATGATGCATCTTCTCATCTTTTCACCATTTTTGTAGTTGCCCTTAAATTAGTTACTTCAGATTACTGACCCTCCTTTGTTCTAATTTATATCACCAACAAAAAAAAAGCATTTTTAATATAGAAACCAAGGTGGTGTTAATTTTAAGCCATCTAGCAGGATGTTTGGTGTATGGGGACTGTCAAATCCTGCCTTTGTTTGGGATTGTGAGAATTACTTGTAGCTCTATGTTTGTTTTATCCTTTTGAGTTTGCAGGTTATGCTGCATACACGGACTGAATGGCACTGCACTTGTGTGGAACTGCAATGATTAAAGTAATGCACAGCCCTTGTTCTGGTTTGGTTTTGTTTTAATTTATTATTTAAAATAAAAACCTTTTTCTGCTGAACCTGCACTGCCTTGGTGAACACAGATTACTTCGATATTTTGTGGATAGTGAAGGTGTTGAGCTTACCGGTATTTGGACATTGCCTCTCCTCAGGGAAGGTGAATGCCCTGTAGCAGGGGTATTTAGATAGTCCTATGGAGTTGAGGATGGCTTGCTTGCTTTCAGTTCTGTGGATTCTAAGATGATAAGATAGAGGAGCAGAATTAGGCCATTTGGCACATCAAGTCTGCTCTGCCATTCCATCATGTTATTATCTCTCTCACCCCCATTCTCCTGCCTTCTCCCCGTAACCTTTGCTATCCTTATGAATCAAGAATTTACAAATCTCTGCTTAAATGTACCCAATGACTTGGCCTCCACAGCTGTCCGTGGCAGTGAGTTACACAGATTATTCACCCTCTAGCTAAAAATTCCTCCTTGTGTCTGTTCTAAAGGGATGTCCTTGTATTCTGAGGTTGTGCTCTCTGGTCCAGTTCCCTCACTACTGGAGTCATCCTCTCCAGATCCAGTCTTATCCAGGCCTTTCAATATTTGATAGGTTTTAGTAGATTTGTCCCCCCACCCCCCAAGATAGCTGCTGAGGTCTGTGGGATCAGAGGATCCTCACAATTAGGTTAGGAGGCATTAAGTCAAGTGGGTAGGTTGTTCAGAGTCTGTGAGCCCTCCGCCATTCCCTCTGGGTCAGTACATAGTGCCTTCCTGAATGCTTCTCCAATTTGAATCCACTGGTCACAGGCCAGGTGAGTTCTGTGAATCAATTTTTGTTTTGGAAAGCTTTGAAAAGATCCTTTTGAGGCATTTTCTAATCCCTTGATGTTCTCTCTGTGATGGTAGAGTGCTTGTAGAAAAGGTCCCAATGTGCCTGGTAGGTTTTCCTTGGTAAGGTTTCTTGGTTGGGAGTAGCCTGGCTGAGTTTTGTAGGTGATGTGATGGATCATGTAAGGAAGGAATGGTCAGGGTAACGGATAGACTACTTAGTTGTTTTGATTTAGAGGTATGGCATAACAGGCCCTTTTGGCCTAATGAGCCTGTGCTGCCCAATTACACCCAAGTGACCAATTCATCTACTGACCTGTGCGTCTTTGGAATGTGGGGGAAAACTGGAACGCCCAGAAAAAACCCACGCAGTCATGAGAAGAATGTGTACTCCTTACAGATGGTGGTGAGAGATGAACCCTAATTGTTGCTGGTGCTGTAATAGCATTACTCTAACTGCTATGTTACAATGCTGCCCCAAATTAATCCATCAAGAAAAGAAAATTCTCAATCTGAAACATAGTTTGTCACTCCATTTCCTGTTTGACCTGTTAAGTTCTTCATCTTGTGTGTTGCTGCAAATTCCAGCCTCTGCTGGATCTTGTATTTATGTACAAGATGATCAGTGACCTGGCAGTGCCAGTGAACGTCAAGATGCTTAATCTCTTGCTGGCATTGACCATTCCTTGCTAAGTATGCAGTGCATGTTAAATGTTTTCTATTATCCTGTATGATGTTTGAGATTTACTGTTTGCAGGCATAGTGTATCTCTTTTGGGAAATTGAGCTTGTCTCTTTGAGTATGCATAGACACAGATCTGGCAAATTTCATCAAAAAAAAGCATATGTGAGGTTTAGGAAGTTGAAAACTAACTAACCCTGGAGGAATATAAAAGGAGCAGGAATGAACTTGAACAGAGAATCAGGAAGGCTAAAAGGGGCTGCCATGGAGCACTGCCACTTGAAATCAGCATCCATCATCAAGGACCCCACAATCCAGGCCATGCTCTCTTCTTGCTGTTACTGTCAGGCAGAGGTACAACAGCCTTGGGTCCCACACCACCTGGTTCATTTATTATCCTTCAGCCATCAGGCTCATGACCTGGTGTGGATAACTTCACTCACCATAATTCTGATCTGATTTCATAACCTATAGCAACACACATCAAAGTTGCTGGTGAACACAGCAGGCCAGGCAGCATCTGTAGGAAGAGGTGCCGTCGACGTATCAGGCCGAGACCCTTCGTCAGGACTTGAAGAGGAGGGTTGAAGACGGGAGAAGGGGTCATCGGTGGGGGTGGAAGAGTCCTTGCCGAAGAAGTAGGCTTGGAGACGGAGACGGCGGAAGAAAAGTTCCGCATCATGGCAAACACGGAACTCGCTGAGGTGTGGGCGAAGGGGGACAAACGTGAGGCCCTTACTGAGAACAGAGCGTTCTGCCTCCGACAGTTGAAGGTCGGAGGGGATGGTAAAGACCCGGCACGGATGAGAGCTGGGATCAGAGGGGGGAGGGGGGAGGCTGGGGGTGTCAGTGGAGAGGGGAGGGTTGGGGTGAGAGGAAGATGGAGCCTCCGAGGGCCCAGGAGTTGACGGTGCGATCTGAGGAAGACAGGGCTGCGGAGTGGTGGTGGGGGAAGGGGAGACGGGAATCACAACAGCAGCACATAAAGACCCGGCCTGGAGCTCAAGGCTGGAATCTTGAGAGCTGGGATCAGAGGCGGGAGGGGGGAGGCTGGGGGTGTCAATGGAGAGGGGAGGGTTGGGGTGAGAGGAAGATGGAGCCTCTGAGTACCCAGGAGCTGACGATGGGATCTGAAGGAGACGGGATTGCAGGGTATTGGTGGGGGAAGGGGAGACGGGAGTCACAACAGCGGCACATAAAGACCCAGCCTGGAGTTCAAGGCTGGCGTCGCAGTTGGTGGTTGCGCAATCGCTGTGAAGGTGTCTGTGGTCGTTGCTGGAGTCCGGGTTTTGAATATGCCCTGAGGTGTTGGAGCCGCCGAGATCAATGGCAGGAGCCGCAATCTGAAGTTCATATCTGCTAGCGTCGGGGCCGGCAGGCTCTGGAGTCCGTAGATGTAGGATCTTGCGATCTTTGCCTAACATGACAAAGTCAAAAAAACAGTGATTGCAGGCGTGAATCCGACGGAGGATGAAATAACGGGTAGGACTATTACAGACGGCGAAGAAAGTGTTCCGAAGGTGTGGAAGGGTCTGGGATAGGGACACCAAGTACCTCCTCATGGCGGAGAGAGTCGCCTTCAGAGCTTGACGGGAGAAGCGGCGAGAGGCAGAGTCAATAAAATGTGAGTACCTGGGATCCTCAGAAGGTCCAAACTGAGAGGCTTGGAAACGAATCCTAAAGCCAACTGGAGTAAGTTGGCGACGGAGGCACGTTCCAAGAAAGGATATATGGCTGTGATAGCGAGTCTGAGTCAAAGTGTGGTTGAAAAGTTGAAGAGCCGAAGAAATTACAGATGGGGGGCAGTGAGAGATGGTTTCACTGAACTCCCGTCGAAGAGACGATCTAAACTTCTTCGGTGTAGGCATCACCGGAAGAGGCTTCGCAGTAGTGTTGTTTGCATTCATAACCTATAGACTCACTTTTGAGGACTGCAATAGACAATAGGTGCAGGAGTAGGCCATTTGGCCCTTCAAGACAGTACTGCCATTCACTGTGATCATGGCTGATCATCCACAATCAGTACCCTGTTCCTGCCTTCTCTCCATATCCCTTGACTCCGCTATCTTTAAGAGCTTTATCTAACTCTTTCTTGAAAGAATCCAGAGAATTGGCCTCCACTGCCTTCTGAGGCAGAACTCGTGTTCTCAGTATTTGTTTATTAGCAATTTGTCTTTAGTTTTCATTAATGCTGTTGTATTTCTGTATTTTCCTGTAAATACCTGCAAGAAAATGAATCTCAAGGTGGTAAAATAGTATACTATGAGATGTTCCTGGCAAGGCAAGAAGAATTAAGGAAAATTGCAAGGCATTTTATACATTAAAAACAAGATGGTACTACAAGAGGATGAGACCAATCAAAGATGAAGGGAGAGTTTGTGCTGGGAGGCAGAGCAAGTAGATGCAGTATTAAATAAGTACTTCACATATGTGTTCACCAAGGGGAAGATTCTGGAGGACGGTGAGATCAGAAAGGAATGAAATTCTGGGTATCTTAATATCAAGGAGGTGGTCCCTCTTGGATATATTCCAGATTATTGAGATGGACTTCAGTGAAACATCCGTAGGCTGTTCAAAATGTTTAAGACAAGAGAGACAGGAGCAAAATTAAGTCATTCCAACATGGCTGATTTGTTATATATCTTGACTCCATTCTCTTGCCTTCTCCCCGTAATTGTTGACACCCTTACTAATCAAGAACCTGTCAACCTCCACTTTAAATGTACCCAGTGACTTGGCCTCCACTGTCTGTGGCAATGAATTCCACGGATTCACTGCTCCCTGGCTAGAGAAATTCCTCCTCATCTCTGTTCTAAAGGGAATAGTCTATTCTGAGGCTGTGCCGTCTGGTCCTAGACTCCCTCACTATAGGAAACGTTCTCCCTGTCCACTCGATCTATGCCTTTCAATATTCAATAGGTTTCATTGAGAACATTCCTCATTCTTCCAAGCTCCTGCAAGAGACCCAGTCATCAAACACTCCTCATGCATTAACCCTTACATTCCCAGAATCACTAAGGGGAAGGTTGTGGAGGACAGAGGAATATGTTGACGAAGGCCTTTGTGTCTTCTTTCTCTCTGGCAGACAGCAGAAAGACCTTTCAGTAGTTTTTGTTCATTCCTGTCTGGTTTATCTCTGGAATCAATTGATCCTTTCACACGCTCCTGATAGTTCTGCTTGGATGATGAAGCAGGGTTGCACGGTAGCAGAGCGGTTAGCACAACGCTTTACAGTACCAATGACCTGGTTCAATCCTGCCGCTGCCTGTAAGGAGTTTGTCCATTCTCCCCATGGTCGCATGGATTTCCTCCCACAGTCCAAAGACATACTGGTTGGTAGGTTAATTACCTATTGTAAATTGTCCTGTGATTAGGCTAGGTTTAAATTGGGGATTACAGGGCGGCGCAGATCAAAGGGTTGGAAGGACCCATTCAGTGCTGTATCTCAACAACTATATCTTTTTAAAAAAAAAGAATATCAAGTGGCAGTACTGAGGGAGTACTGCATTTAGAGGTGTCCCATTTAAGATTTAAAAATTAGCTTTATTTGTCACATCTACATTGAAACATACAATGAAATGTGTTATTCTGGATCAACAACCAGCACAGTCTGAGGATTGTGCTGGGGGCGGGGGTGCAGCTTGCAGGTGCTGCCATGCTTCCAGGATATCATAGCATAAAGGATCAACTTTATTTGCCTTATAATGTTCACATGTTTGGAAATTGCTGTGGAGTGCTGGGCAGGGCGCGACATGCAACAGAAGGCAACAACATTCAACAAATATAAAAACTAAATAATTATATGAAAATAAAGTTAGAGGTTAAAGTACAGATGTGGAATAAAATGTGCCTAAATACACAAATGTCCACAAATTGCTAACTCTAACCCATACATCTTTTAAATGTGGGAGGAAGCCGGGACACCTGGAGGAAACTTGCATGGTCACAGGGAGAATGTACAAATTCCTTACAGACAGTGGCAGGAATTGAACTTCGATCTTACTGCTGCTGCTGGGAAGCATTATGCCAACCATTACAAGCAGATGTAAAACATCCAAAAGCAAGAGTTCCCAAGTGTTGATGGGAATTCTTACTTTTCTTGAAATGAATGATAAACATTTTGACATTACTGTTTGGCGACTTGCTGTGGACAAATTGTCATCCTACATTACAATAGTGTCTGCATTTCAGAAAAGGACACCATTGGCTTTACGTCTAGAGGTTGAGTAAATTGCTTCCCAGTGCATGTTGCTTTACCCTGCTCCTCCCTTTTCCACCTTATCAACCCCGGAGCCATTCCATTCCATTCAATGTTCCTCAATTAACGATCCTCCTGTTCCATAAAATAGGGCTGCCTGCTGCAATTGAAAATGTTTTTGTCGCTCATGTGTCTCTTGGCTAAATCAAAATAGTAACGCAATAAGATATTGTGTTCTGAGGATGGGTTGAGTGAGCTAGGGCTTTTTCTCTTTGAAGTGAAGGAGGACAAGAGGTGTCTTGATAGAAGAGTCCAAGGTGATAATAGGCATAGATCGAATGAACAGCCAGAGACTTTTTTTTTCCCCCAGGGTGGACATGGCTAATACGAAGGGGCATAATTTTAAGGTGATTGGAGGCAAGTATAGGGTGAGTCAGAGGTGGTGGTGAAGGCAGATACATTAGAGACTTTTAAGAAATTTAGGTAGCACGTAGATAAAAATTGGAGGGCTATGTATTGAATTGACTTTATTTCTTGCATCCTTCACAGTAAAAATCTTTGTTACATCTCCATCTAAATATGCAATCATAGTAATTTATAAAAATTTATAATAGAACAGTCAATTTAACATAGAAATACACTCAAATCAATGTGAGTTAATCAGTCTGATGGCCCAGAGCCTGTTGGTCCTGGCTTGGCTTTTATGCTGCTGTAGGAGGGAAAGGTTAGATTGGCCTGTACTGTGTTATACTGTTCTGTGTTCCATATAATTATATCAGTGGCTTGGTTTATAAGGTTTTTCAAGAATATTAGTAGCCAATGGCTATTGCTCTTGTGTAGATACAAGATGTAAGCTTAGCAGTGAAGCTTTACCCTGGAGGGTGAATTGGCAGATCTGAAGTTTCTCTTTGTGCATCTTCCAACTGAGGTTGAAGTGGCAGAGAAGAAAAGAGCAGCAAAAAAAAAGATACCGGGGGAATTTCTAGCATATTGGGCAGCATCTGTGGAGGGAGGTGGGCAGTTGATGTTTCTGGTCGAGGGCCTTCATCTGGACTGGAAGATGGAGAGGAGGTGAAGCAGGAGCCAGAAAGGTGGATTCAGGCAGAGGAGGAGGGAGTGGGAATAGTGACAGAGGCTGTAAGGTGATTGGTTGATGTGACAAAGGGCTACAGATGGAGGGTTGTTGGGTGGATACTGTGGAGGGCCGTCAGAGGTTACAGCGGGACATTGATAGGATGCAAAAATGGGCTGAGAAGTGACAGATGAAGTTCAACCGAGGTAAGTGTGAGGTGGTTCGTTTTGGTAGGTCAAATATGACAGAATATAGTATTAATGGTAAGACTCTTGGCAGTGTGGAGGATCAGAGGGATCTTGGGGTCCGAGTCCATTGGACACTCAAAGCTGCTGCGCAGGTTGACTCTGTGGTTAAGAAAGCATATTGTGCGTTGTCCTTCATCAATCGTGGGATTGAGTTTAGGAGCCGAGAAGTAATGTTGCAGCTGTATAGGAAGGATATGGAAACCATGGGAAGGGTGCAGAGGAGATTTACAAGGATGTTGCCCGGATTGGGGAGCATGCCTTATGAGAATAGGTTGAGTGAACTCGGCCTTTTCTCCTTGGAGCGACGGAGGATGAGAGGTGACCTGTTAGAGGTGTATAGGATGATGAGAGGCGTTGATCGTGTGGATAGTCAGTGGCTTTTTTCCAGGGCTGGAATGGCTAGCACAAGAGGGCACAGTTTTAAGGTGCTTGGAAGTAGGTACAGAGGGGATGTCAGGGGTAAGTTTTTTACGCAGAGGGTGGTGAGTGTGTGGAATGGGCTGCCGGCAACGGTGGTGGAGGTGGATATGATAGGGTCTTTTAAGAGACTCCTGGACAAGTATATGGAGCTCAGAAAAATAGAGGGCTATGGGTAACCCTAGGTTATCTCTCAGGTAAGGATATGTTTGGCGCAGCTTTTTTGGCCGTGGAGCCTGTATTGTGCTGTAGGTTTTCTGTTTCTATGATGAAAGTGGATGGGAGAGAAAGATGGAACATGGAATTCAGAGAGACCATAAGACAAAGGAGCAGAATTAGATTGTTTAGCCCATCAAGTCTGCTCCTCCATTCCATCATGAATGATTTATTATCCCTCTCAACCCCATTCTCGTATCTTCTTCCCGTAACCTTTGATGTCTTTAATCAAGAACCCATCAACCACCATTTCAAATATATCCAACCATGATTTGGTTTTCACAGCCATCCAGGAGTAGGGCTTGCGGCTTAACTTGACTCAACACGGGAGACCTCACCCAGCCATGACACAGTAGGTTGATGGCTCTTTCTTGATTCTGTGGCTTGTGGTGCATCATGGCTGTTCTTAATTGGTGGAGTGATTTGTCTGGTTAAGTCCGATAGCAAACGAGACTGCTCCACTCTGAATAGTAGAGGGGGTCCTAGTGGGGGTGTGTGGGTGATGGGCAGATGAAGTGGGTGGCGGGGGTGGAGGAAGGAAACAGGATGATGGTGATTAGGTTGGGTGTAGGAGGAACTAGGCAGGTCAGAAGGAGAGAGAAGGGAGAGTAGGAGCAGGTCACTTGAAACATTGAAATGTACTGGATTCTTTGTGGGAGCATTCATGGCTGATCCAGGTTGGAATTAAAGATTTCCACTACACTTCTCATGTTTTGGTGTATTTTAGGGTCAGTGAAGCTCCCTTTGCAGTAAATGTTGCTGTTATAATTTAGGATTTGCACTCATTTCCCACAAATAAAAATGAGTTTTATTTGTCCTGTTTATTGAAACATGCAATGAAATGTATCGTTTGCATCAAATCAGGATTATCCTGAGCAGACCTCAAGCGTCGCTACGCTTTCATTGTCAACATAGCGTGTCCATAAACTCATGAACCCTAACTGGTATGTTTTGGAATGTTGGAGGAACTCCACGCATTCATAGGATGAATGTACAAACCCCTTACAGACTGCACCGGGAATTGAACTCCGATCTTGCAGTCAGCACTGTAAAGCGTTATGCTAACCCCTACACCACTGAGTTGCAGTACAGTCTTGAAATTAATATTAATAAATGTGGGCTAGGGTAGTTGGTGGGATTTCTCACTTGAAAATGGGATCTTTTGTAATTAAGCAGCAGAGCATTGGCTCAGTATCTCAATGGAGAAGTGGCATTGACATTAGTATTCCAGAAGCTGGCTTCTGTTGCGGAGTCTGGAGTGAGCCTCAAACCGATAATTTTTTTTTATTTGACCTGACAGTGCTGCTAAGGCATAAATAACACTCGTGACAGCTTAGTTACTATAGATCTCAAGTGTCCCTGGACTAGACATAATTGACATAATTTCATTCATTTTCCATTGACTCTTACAGTAGTTTGGAAGCTTGAGATTGTAATGAAATATATATTTTTAAAAAAGCAGGTGAGTGTTATGTCTCATTGCAACACTTTTCTTTGCCCTTTGTGCTCTTTACACACTTCTGATGAAGGGTCACAGCCTGAAACATCAACTGGTATTCCCTCCCATAAATGCTGCCTGATCTACTGAGTTCCTCCAGCAAAATGGATGGTTTGTCATCTTGAAGAATGATTAATCACATGGCAAATACTTTGAACACCAAGTTTCTTGCATCCAATATGAGTTGGGCATTGGTTGAGTGATGCAAAGTAGGGACTTTTCCTTCAGCCCTCCATGATATCTTGGACCTCGGGGTTACGTTCTGGCCAAAGTGCGTTACACACACATTGAGATTGTCAACACCAGACCCTGCCAATAATTTTATCTCCATGCTGCGGTTTGATGATCTGTATATATTGGTGATATAATTAGAACAGAATATAGTTCCTTTTAGTGGACTGGCCTGATCCTTTTAATAGAACCCCTTTTTATAGTCCAACCACGCTGTCTACAATGTGGCTTCCTACACCTTAGACACACACACATGCACCCTCTCTCATATCCTTCAGTCTATTCAGTCCATGGTGCTGTGATTTAAAAATTATATTGAATTGTCACATGTGCCCACAGCTTGCTAATCCTAACCTGTATGTTTCTGGGATGTGGATGGAAACTGCCGTACTCCGAGGAAACCTACACAGCCACAGGAAGAATGTACAAACTCCTTACAGACAGCAGTGGAGTTAAGCCCAGATCACTGTCACTGTAATGGTCTTATGGTAAAGTGTTGTTTTAACTACTACACCACAATGCCACCTATGTTTCAATGTCCAGTTACTGTATGGCCCAGAACGAAACTGAATTCATACAGTACCTCAGATCCCAAAGCAATTTACAGGCCTTTGAAGCTTAGTGATGGAAACATAGAAAACCTACAGCACAATACAGGCCCTTTGGCCACAATGCTGTGCCAAAGATGTACTTTAGAAATTACCTAGGATTACCCATAGCCCTCTATTTTTCTAAACTCCATGTACCTATCCAGGAGCCTCTTAAAAGACCCTAATGTATCTGCCTCTACCACAGTCGCCGGCAGCCCATTCCACGCACTCACCACTCTCTGCATAAAAAAAAAACTTACCCCTGGCAATCCCCTCTGTACCTACTTCCAAGCACCTTAAAACTGTGCCCTCTCGTGTTAGCCATTTCAGCCCTAGGAAAAAGCCTCTTGACTATTCACATGATCAATGCCTCTCATCATCTTTATACACCTCTTATCAGGTCACCTTTCATTCTCCATCGATCCAAGGAGAAAAGGCCAAGTTCACTCAACCTATTCACATGAGGCATGCTCCCCAATCCAGGCAACATCCTTGTAAATCTCCTCTGCAGCCTATCTATAGTTTCCACATCCTTCCTGTAGTGAGGTGATCAGAACTGAGCACAGTACTCAAAATAGGGTCTGACCAAGGTTCGATACAGCTGCAACATTACCTCTCTGCTCCTGAACTCAATCCAACAACTGAAGGCCAATGCACTGTATGCCTTCTTAACCACAGATTCAACCTGTGCTGCAGCTTTGAGTGTCCTATAGACTCAGACCCAAAGATCCCTCTGAACCTCCACACTGCCAAGAGTCTTACCATTAATACTATATTCTGCCATCATATTTGACCTACTGAAATGAGCCACCTCACACTTATCTGGGTTGAACTCCATCTGCCACTTCTCAGCCCAGTTTTGCATCCTATCGATGTCCCACTGTAACCTCTGACAGCCCTACACACTATCCACAACACCTCCAACCTTTGTGTCATCAGCAAATTTACTAAGCCATCCTTCCACTTCCTCATCAAGGTCATTTATAAAATTCATGAAGAGAAGAGGTCCCAGAACAGAGCCTGAGGCACACCACTGGTCACCAAACTCCATTCAGAATATGACCCGTCTGCAACCACTCTTTGCCTTCTGTTAGGCAAGCCAATTCTGGATCCATAAAGCAAGGTCCTCTTGGATCCCATGCCTCCTTAATTTCTCAATAAGCCTGGCATAGGCTACCTTATCAAGTGCCTTGCTGAAATCCATGTACACTACATCTACTGCTCTACCTTCATCAGTGTGTTTAGTCACATCCTCAAAAAAAAATTCAATCAGGCTCATAAGGCACAATCTGCCTTTGACAAAGCTGTGCTGACTATTCCTAATCATATTATGCCTCTCCAAATGTTGATAAATCCTGCCTCTCAAGATCTTCTCCAACAGTTTACCAACCACTGAAGTAAGACTCACTGGTCTATAATTTCCTGGCCTATTTCCTTTCTTGAATAAGTGAGCAACATCTGCAACCCTCCAATCCTCTGGAACCTCTTCCATCCCCATTGATGATGCAAAGATAATTGCCAGAGGCGCAGCAATCTCCTCCCTCACCTCCCATTGTAGCCTGGGGTATATTTTGTCCGGTCCCAGTGACTTATCCAGCTTGATGCTTTCCTAGAGCTGCAGCACATCCTCTTTCTTAATGTTTATATGCTCAAGCTTTTCAATCCACTGTAAATCATCCCTAGGATTAACTAAAGAAATTTGGCTCTCAGCAGTATACAGAGAGATCCCACATTTCTTGCAAAAATGCTGTGAGATTATTTGCATCCCTGTGGGGAAAATTAGGTCCTAATTTAACATCTCCTCTGAAAGGCGTAAATTCCAACAGTTTTATAACAAAAGTGCACATTCTCAAAGTGTTCCATAAACATGAGATTCTGCAGATGCTGGAACTTTTGTGCAACATACACAAAAGGCTGGAAGTGCTCAGTAGGTCAGACAGCATCTGTGGAGAGGAATAAACAGTTGACATTTCGGGATGAGGGATCTGTCGGGATACTGCGTGACCTGTGGAGTTCTTCCAGCATGTAGTTTGTTCCTCTCTCCATAGAATTTATCCAAATGGAGTTCTTTCAACAAAGTTAGTCTCATTCATTGGCTTGGGAATAGTTGAGGGAAGGGGAAAAAGTAAGATCTGTGTTTGTGTGGTGGGCACTGGAGGGGAAGCAAAAGCAGTTACAAAGGGTTGAACGCAAACAAAAGGAATTCTGCAGATGCTGGAAATTCAAGCAACACACATCAAAGTAGCCGGTGAACGCAGCAGGCCAGGGTTGAAGGCTTGTTTGTGAGGGGGTGGGAAAGGGGTTGTTTTACTTTTGCTTTTATAGTTCCTTGTTCTGCTGAACATTGTGGGAATGCTGTTTTGGCACCAGAATGTATGATGACTCTTGCTGTCTACCCCAGCACATCATTGGGTTAAGAGATTGAGAAATTAGATTGGCTTTATTTGTCATATGTACAGTGAAATGTGTCATCTGTGGAAAATCTTATTTGCGAGAACTGTGCTGGGCATGCTATGTTACTATGCTTCTGGCGCCAACCCAGCCCCTTGTGTCTTTGGGATATGGAAAGAAATTGGAGCACCTGGAGGAAATCCATGTGACCATGGAAGAACGTATGCTCTCCATACAGACAGCAGGAATTGACTCCTAATTTTATAGCTGGTGCTATAAAATGTTGCGTTAGTCACTATTTTGCTATGCATTTCACTGTTTTGATGAAAATGCAATAAATAAATGGTGGTGATGGAGAATCAAAGAGACAGCTAAAAGGAAGTGGAGAATAATGTTACCACTTCTGCTGTCACCACCCTCTGAAGAAATTCCCCCTCGTGTTCCCCTTAAACATTTCACCTTTCACCCTTAACCCATGACCTCTAGTGTCACCCAACCTCAGTGGAAAAATTCTGCTGATACCTACCCTGGCTATACTCATAGTTTTGTATACCTCTATCAAATCTCCCCTCATTCTCTTGCACTCTAGGAAGTAAAGTCCTAATCTATTCAACCTTCTCCTAACTCTTGGTAACATCCTTGTGAATCTTTTCTCCCTACTTTTTTAAACTTGTTTTTCCTGTAGGTTAGTGAGCTGAACTGCACAGTATACGCTAAATTAGGCCTCACCAACGTCTATACAACTTCATCACAACACCCCTATTGCTACGAAAGCACACTGAGTATCCTGATCAATTCTTGCCTCTCTAAGTGCAGATTAATTTTGTCCCTTACAATTCTACCAAAAATTTCACTGATGTTTGACCCACTGGCCTGTAATTATCCTTTCTGCCCTTGAGTAAAGATCCCATATTTGCTGCCCTCCAGTCATCTGATACCTCACCTGTAGCTAGAGCAGATTTGAGCATTTCTGTAAGAGCTTCAACATTCTCCTTTTGTATCCTGACTTATTTGCCTTTTTGTGTTTAGGGTTGATGTATCCTAATCTGATTGGTAATGCACGGAGGACAAAAAGTGTGTTCTCTATTAATAAATGTAAAGTGGGGCCAAAAGATGTATTTAAAGCCCAGGTTCTAAGTGTGGATTCAAACAGCTTAAGATAAAAGCCCACCCCTCGATCTTTCATTGCGTGCTTGTGTGGTGCAGCTGTTGTGTTTCCATCCAGGATGATCGGCTGCCAGTTTTTGCTCCATGCTGATCTAAATTTGAACCTCGTGTTCAGAATAACCTGTTGAAAGGTCCAAAACCAGAATGCCTTGTGGAGCCTCCTTTCACATTTCATGCAGCTGAGATGATGGTGATCACTAGGAGGGGTTTTCTCCTTTCCAGATTTACAATTTTCTAGTGTACCTTAAATAGAATTGCAGAACATGGAGTTACATCGTGTAATCAGGCCATTCAGCCCAACAAATCTATCCTATCTCTTCACACGTCACCTGTATCTCCTGGTACATCGTTAAAGCCTTACTTTCCTTTCCTCTCGTCTCCCCGCACTCCCTCATTTTCTTGACTGGCTCATGCTCCTCCCTCCCCGCCCCCGCCACCCCCACAGCTCTTAGCTGAATTGATTTTCTCTGTACCTAGTCATAGAGCTCTGCAGCAGAGAAACATGCCCTTCTAGTCCATGCTGAACTGTTCTGCCTAGCCTAGACCACCCACTCCCCACCCCCCATCCATCCATGTACTTATCTGAACTTCTCATAAGTGTTGAAATCAAACCAGTGAGAAATGGCACCTTCTATTTCCAAGCATGAATTAAGATGACGATCATCATGAAATGTGGTCTGACGGAAGGATTCCACTACACCAGTACTGGTAGTTGATTTTTTTTTTTGTCCTATGGAGGAACAAAACTTTGACTCTTTGGGCAGTCTGTTGTAGTCAATGCACAATTCATTGTAATGTGGGGGGTGGTTGGACAAGGGCACTACCAATGTTTACAGCATATAGAACAGTACAGCACAGACCCTTTGACTCACCATGTTGTGCTGAACATTTATCTTCTCTAAGATCAGTCTAGCTCTTCCCTGCCACATAGCCCAACACATTTCTTTCATCCATGTGCCTGTCTAAGAGTTTCTTAAATGTCTCTAATGTATCTGTCTCTACCACACTACTGGCAGGGCATTTCACAGACCTACCACTCTTTTTTTAAAAAAATACAAACGTAAATAATAAATTTACCAGATTCTCTTCTGCTCTCTCCCCCCACCCCCCCATACCTTCCTCCAGTCACCTTGTATATGACCCCTCATGTTAACCATTTTTGCCTGGAGGGGGTGGAATGTCTCCAGCTCTCCACTCTATCTTTCCCTCTTTATCATCTACACATCTAACAAGTTGCCTCTCATTCTCCTCCACTCCAGAGAAAAAAGCGCTCTCAACTTATCCTCCTAATTTCTGTCACTGACGATAAGGAGTTTTTGTATGTTTTCCCTGTGACTGCATGGTTTTCCTCCAGGTGCTCCGGTTTCCTCCCACATTTTAAAGCCGTATAGGTTAAAGTTAGTGAGTTGTGGGCATGCTGTGTTGGCACCAGAAGCATGGTGACTCTTGTAGGTTATACCCAGCCTTGTCGTTAATGATAATGCTGCATTTCACTGTTTTGATGTACATGTGATAAATAAAGCTAACCATTAATCTTAATGGTGTTGGACCCCTTCCAGCCATCAATAATAGTAGTTTGTGCTGTGTGCTGAGTAGTCTTTGATTCTCCATTCCACTATTACTTACTATTTTCCTTCTCTTCTCTCATTGCAGTGGAATCATGTCTGGATCATGTTGCACAATCTTATAGTGTTTTTTTTATTTACTGCGCAGAAACAGGCTCTTCAGATCAACTTAAATAGATGTTTCTGTCATGTGAATCTCTCCTTCATAGTTCAAAATAAATTTATCAATGCGCATGTGTCACCATATTATAACCCTGAGATTCATTTACTTGTGGACATTCACAGTAAATACAAGAAACACAATAGAATCAATGAATGACCGCACCCAGCAGGAGGAACAAATAACCAATGTGCAAAAGACAACGAACTGTGCAAGTACAAAAGGGAAAAAATATTCATAATATATCAGCAATAAATATCGAGAATGTGAGATGAAGAGTCCTTGAAAGTGAATTCATGTTCCCTCCACCCATCAACACTTTAATATATCTTTCTGTATGATGGGCAGGCTCGATGAGCCGAGTGGATTGTTTCTTCTCCTATGTCTTAATAGTCTTACTCTGAAAGCACAGCCCCCAAATCTAGATATCTCCATAAGTGGAAAATCATCTCAGCATCAACTGAATAAACTTTCTGTAAACTGCCTTTTAATGCTGGTAAATCCCTCCTTAAGTAGGCAAAAGCTGCACACGGTACTTCAGGTGAGGTCTTGTCAACACCCTGTACGGTTGTTGCTAGACTTTTTATTATACAGCATCTCTTTGACAATAAAGGCCAGCATTCCATTAGTCTATTTCATTATTTGCTCTACCTGTACATGCAGGCTAACTGTGTATGAAGGCATCCAGATCTCTGTACAGCAGTGTGCTACAGAGAACATAACAGTATTGCTCAGGACTAGGCCTTTCAGGACACATATCTGTAATAGCCATGATGTCAAATTAAATTAATACCATTGAATTGCTCATGGTCCAAATCACTCCACTTCCTGCATGTTCATGTCCCTATCTAAATGCTGCTTAAATGCCACTATGATAAATTAGCTTTATTTCTCACATGTACATTGAAATATACAGCAAAATGTGTCATTTATGTAAGATCAAATTAGTTAGGTTTGTGCTGGGGCAGCCCGCAAGTGTTTCCGGTGCCATCGTAACATACTTATAACTTGCTAACCGTATGTGTTGGAATGTAGGAAGAAACCAGATCACCCAGAGGAAACCCACATGATCACAGGGAGAACATACAATCTCCTTACAGTCAGCAGTGGGAATTGAACCCTGATTGATTGCTGGTACTGTAAAACAGTGGTACTAACCACTACACTACCTGTTTCCACCACTTACCCTGTCAGCACATTCCAGGTACCCAGCACTGTGTACAAAAAAAAGAACTTACCTGGCCATCTGCTTTAAACTTTGTTCTTGCCTTGAAGCTTTGTCCTCTCATATTTTGACATTTTCCCCACATCATGCTTTATTTGTCAGATCTGCATAAAGCTGTTTAATCCATAATTCCTTTGCATTAGTAGCATGTTTGTCTGCAATCGGCTCTCTCTTCTCTAAATTCAAGATGAATTCCAGCATTGACAGGTGTAGCAACCTCCTGGTTGCAGCTTGCCTATCTGAAAATGATCTGATTACCATAAGACCACAAGACATAGGAGCAGAATTAGGCCAACCTCTGCTTTAAATATTCCCAGTGACTTGGCCTCCACAGTCATCTGTAGTAATGAATTCCACTGATTTGCTACCTTTGGCTAAAGAAATTCTTCCTCAGCTCTGTACTAAAAGGATGTCCCTGTATTTTGAGATTGTGCCCTACTAGTCCTAGACTCTCACATCTACTCTATTTGGGCCTTTCAGTATTTGATAGGTTTCAATGAAATTTGCCCCTCATTCTTCTAAACTCCAGTGAGCCAGTACATGATCCACTGCTCATCGGGAGAATCAGAGGTGGAGAGGGTCAGTGACTTTAAATTCCTTGGTGTTAAAATTTCAGAGGATCTGTCCTGGGCCCAACAAGCAAGTACAATTACAAAAAAAAAAGTACAGCAGCGCCTCTACTTCCTTAGGAGTTTGTGAGGATTCAGCATGACATCTATAACTTTGACTAACTTCTACAGATACAGTATGTGGTAAAGTGTATTGACTGGCTGCATCACAGCCTGGTATGGAATTGCCAATGCTGTTGAACAGAAAATCATACAAAAAGTAGTGGATACAGCCCAGTCATCACAGGTAAAGCCCTCTCCTCCACTACATAGAGCACATCTATATGGAGTGTTGTCGCAGGGAAGGAGCATCCATTATTAGGGACCCAATCAGCCAGGTCATGCTTTCTTCTCACTGATGTCATCAGGGAGAAGGTACAGGAGCCTCAAGACTCTCATCACCAGGTTCAGGAACAGTTATTACCCCTCAACTATCAGGGTCTTGAATCCGACGGGATAACTTCACTTCACTTGCCCCATCACTGAACAGTTCCCACTACTTGTGGGCTCACTATCAAGGATGCTTTATCTCATGTTCTCTATTTATTGTTTATTTATTATTAGTATTGCTATTTCTTCATTTTTGTATTTGTAGTTTGTTTTGCGTACTGGTTGCCCATCCTGTTGGTGGGATCTTTTATTGATTCTATTATGGTATTGGATTTATTGAGTATGCCCACAAGAAAATTAATCTCAGGGTTGTATATGTAACATGTATGTACTTAGGTAATACATTTACTGTGAACTTTGAGTACAAGCCCAGAGTCATCAAATGCTCCTTATGCATGATACTTTGATTCCCAGAAACATTCTTGTGGCCTCCACTGAACCCTCTCCAACACCAGCACATCTTTCCTTGGATAAGGGGCTCAAAACTGCTCACAATGCTCCCAAGTGTGGTTTGACCAATGCCTCATAAGGCCTCAGTGTACTACTTTGCTCTTGTATTCATGTCCTCTCAAAATGAGTGCTAACATTGCATTTGCCTTCCTTATCACTGACTCGACCTGTAAATTAACCTTCAGGGAATCCTGCACATGGACTCCCAAGTCCCTTTGCACCTCTGATTTCTGAATTTTCTCCCCATTTAGAAAGTAGTCTATGCTTTTATTCCTTCTACCAAAGTGCATGACCATATGCTTCTCTACACTATTCCATCTGCCACTTCTTTGCCAATTCCCCTAAACTAGGTCCTTCTGCATGCAGTCCTTCCTCAGCACTACCTGCCCCCGTACTTATCTTTGTATTGCCTGCAAACTTGGCCACAAATCCATCAATTCTGTTAATCAAATCATTAACGTATAATGTGGAAAAGAAGCCCTCACAACTTTGATCCCTGCAGAAAACTACTGGTCATCGGCAGGCAGCCAGCCAGAAATGGCTCTTTATTCCCATTCATTTCCTACCAGTCAGCCGATCTTCTATCCATGCTAGTATCTTTCCTGTTACCCTGACATTTCCTGTCTTCATTTACTCCAATTTTGTGAGCATAATTACTTTGTTCCTGTAGAGTCGCAGAGCACTACAGTGCAGAATTGGACCCTTTGGCCCATCTAGTCCAGGCTTAGAACAGAGTTGAACCTGATTTGCTGACACCGAGTCATTACATTGACCACTATGCTGCCATGCCATCTCAGTAGCCGATAAACTTCAGTAAGTTACCAGGGCTGAAATTCCCCATTTATTTTGACTGCTTCCCTTTCTGAAGACCCTTTCATTTCAAATGTGATGGAGACAGTATGGGTTTTATATTTAAAAAAAAAACTTGGTCAGCAGTTGTCTTTATGGATACACTTCATGGTGGATTTCGGTTGGGAATTTAGCAGCTTTCTGGTCCTGGTAGCCAAGGAGCATCATTGCAGAGATAGGTCTGGTATTTCCCAAATTATTTGCAGCAGACCTCAAAGGATGCTGATCATATCTCTGTCTAGTGACTTATTTCTCCTGTTCTTGCTTTCTCTTGCTGCTGTTAACCTTAAGGCTGACTTTATCATTCACATTAACTTGATCAACAACCTCCAAAAGGCTTATTTTTCCCAAAACTGGCTCTGTAATCAGAATTCAAAGCAGGATTTTCTGGAATTTTGGTGCTCTAGAGAGTTGCTGAATAATCTAACCTATTGACGGAACATTTTTCATAAGGAGCAGAGCTCAGTTTTAAAAACCTGCTTCCTGACATCACTCCTGATTGGCTTGGCACCAATTCCGCATCCCTTTTTTTTTCTGAGTTAGTTTCCTCTAATCCTTGACCTAGTGTTGCAAAAAGGAAGTGATGGTGGTGTGTTTTGTCTCTTGCAAAGAGATATGAAGCCAAAGGATGCCTTTTGGCCCACCGTGTCTCTGCTGACTACTAAAACCACCATGTGGCTATATTGGTTTATTATTGTTACATGTACTGAGCTACAGTGAAAACCTGTTTTCCATGCCATCCAGACAGATGATTTCATTGCAATAGAATCAGGTGTGTTATCACTAACTTAGATTGTGATGTTTCTTATGTGGCAGCAGTACAGTGTGGATACCATGAGATATTGGAGCAGAATTAGGCCATTTAGCACATTAAGTCTGCTTTGCCATTCAATCCTGGCTAATTTGTTATCCCTCTCAACTCCTTTTTTTCTGCCTTCTCCTTGTAACTTTTGAAGACCTTGCTAATCGAGAATCTCCACTTTAAATATATGCAATGACTTTATCTGGTATAAGTTATAAAATTCGGAGCCTGAGGCATCCGTTGGTCAGGATTGACCATGGATATTGTGTCCTAGCTGTCTAGATGTGTAAGCCTGGGCAGTACAATATGGAGAGCAAGTCGTTGCCCATGTAGCAAGCTCCCCCCCTCTCCACGCAACTGATGAACCCAAAGAAACGACGGAGACCGATACGGTTTGGTACCAGCAGCGTCGCAGGAGTTGCCAGTCTGCATTGAATTCAATGTAGGACTCCAGCTCCAGATTTTTCCTTATGGGTTTACTCCCGAAGCCTTCCCTCAGGGTTTACTCCCGAATGGGTGTAGTTTAGTATCTAAGCCACACATGAAGGCCAGGAGCTGGACTTGGTTGTCAGAGTCTATTTGAGGCGCACGCCATTGGGAGCATTTAATAGGTAGTGGGAACTTGTCCTCATAGCCGACCATGGCTATAACAACCTTAAGGAAGAAAGTTATAAAATAAATATTACAAATAAAAAGGAATAATGAAGTGGTGTTTGTGGATTCATGGCAGCTCAGAAACCCGATGGTGAAGGGGGAAGTAGCTGTTTTGGAATCATTGTGTGTTGAGATAGTACAAGGTAGCACAATAAGAGTACACAACGAAGTGTTGCAGTTACAGAGAAAGTGCAGGGTGGCAGTGTGCAAGGTCAAAATGAGGTAGATTGAGGTCAAGAATCTATCTCATTGTGTTGGGGAACTATTGAGGTCGAGTCCATTTAGTCGTATTTTGTCTTATAGCAGTGGGTAGAAGGTGTCCATGGAACCTGGTGGTACGTGCTTTCAGGCTTTTTGTATTTTCTGTCTGATGGGGTGGGGGTGAAGGGAGAATATCCAGCGTAGATGGGGTGTTTGATTATGCTGGCTGTTTTACTGAGGCAGTGGAAAGTGTAGAAAAATTTCTCCTATTCATATACTTATCCGATACCATTACATCGATTGCTGTAGTGGGTTGAATGATTGCCTAACTTGGATCACCAGAAGTGTTGCTTTGAAATGTAGGCATGAGAAGCTTGCTGTAGAGGAGCACTACTGATTGAGTTGAGTCTGACAAGTGGTCATTGATGTTACTGTATTAGATGCTGGAGCCAGTCTTCAAGAGAGAAGGAAGAAAGTGAAATCCTAGAACCTGAAAAAGTTTAATAGAAAGCTTGATGTGAGTAAGTTTAGGTTTGACAGGTTTGTTCAGAGCCTAGTTCTGGTGTTCTGACCAAGACAATAATTTTAAGATCCCTGGCATTTAAGCTTAGTAGCTTTGAAAGATGTCTTGTCAATAAGAAAAGTTTGAAGAGCAGATTATACTTGAGGTGTTGGTTTGATACCATAAGAATTGGCAGAATCAGGCCATTTGGGCCATTCTGTCTGCTCCACCATTTGATTTTAACTATTATATTATCCTTCTCAACCCCTTCTGTTTTCTCCTAGTGACCTTTGAAGCCCTTGCTAATCAGCAGCCTATCAACCTCTGCTTTAAATTTTGCCAGTGACTTGGCTTCTACAGCCACCTGTAGCAAAGAATTGCATAAATTCATCACCTCTCACTAAAGAAATTCTTCCTCTTCTCTGTTCTAAAGGGACATCCTTCTCTTTAGAGGGCTGTGCCTTCTGGTCCTAGACTCTCCTGCTATGGGAAATATCCTCCACCTCCATTCTATCTCAGCCTTTCAATATTTGATAGCTTTCAATGAGGACCCCCCTCCCCCCGCCACTCTTCTAAACTCCAATGAGTATATGCTTAGAGCCTTCAAACGCTCCTCATATGTTAATTCTTTTGTTCCCAGGATCATTCTCTTGAACCTCTTTTGAACAGTCTCCACGCCAGCACGTTCTTCCTTGGATAAGGGGACACTCTCTAGCAAACAACAAACACTAAGTTGTATTAATAATACAGGAGATCCAGAGTAATACACAAAATGCTGGAGGAACTCAGCAGATTAGGTGGTGTCTATGGAGACGAATAAACAGTTAATGTTTCAGACCAAGACCCTTCATCCCGAAATCTCAGCTATTTATTCCTCTCCATGTCCTGCTCAGCTTGTCTTGCTGAGTTCCTGCAGCATTTGTATGTGTTGAGTTGTATTAATTTTCCCTGCTCTGCAGTTTAATATAAAATTCCTAGCAATGTTGAGTCCCAGACACTGACCTTGAATGTGGACTTGAAAAAGAAGTTTTTTTTGGCTGTCAGTGTCTTTGCTACACCCATGAGACTGGAGGCTACAATATTGTGCAGTCATGGTGACATTTTATGCCTGGTTGAGGGTTTGTGAAATGGATGACTTTTTACTTCCGACCACTTTGATTTCTCTCCCCCCCCCCCCCCCCCGCCAAATCTATTATGTTGGTTGCATAATGACAAGTGAGGTATATTCTTTACTGCCACAGTCTACAGCATTAAATTAGCTCAAAATCTTTGTCTGTGAGCGAGAAGACGGGCTGTCTGAACTTGTGGTTTGATCATTGCCCTGGAGACTCCAAATAGAGTCCAACATGAACTGGTGTGTCTCACAGGCTCCAGTTAATGGCATCTGACTGCATCACAGTCCTGGTTAAGTTTCTGGATCCAGGCGGCTGGCTTTGTTAATGCACCAACCTTTTCAATGAATCAATAGGATGACCAAAATACAGCTGGTGTTCAGTAGTTGGTGATAACTCAGTCATAGATTTTGACACTACTAGATGAGTAAAACCTTCAGTGGGCTGTGTAGCTTAATATTATTACTTGGAGTCAAAACTCAAGATGGTGCCAAACTGCAATATCCTTCCAGATCCTGGCTCTGACTTAGTTGTTTTTTAAGGTTCGCAGGATTAGTTTTGAGGATAGTGTGGAGAGTTGGGGGTCAGGTTAGGGTTTGGAGATGGGTGAGGAAGAATTAGAGGTCCAGGACAGTAAATGAAGAGTCAGAGACAGGAGCTGGTGTTTGGTGTCCAGGTTGGAATGCTCTGCAGTTGAAAGTGATCTTGGAGGTCAGGTTGACAAGTGATCACTAGGTCAGTGAGTCTTGGGTCAGTTCCCTACAGGTGCGGAGTCATGAGGGCCAGTAAGCTCCCAGTCACTGGGCTTGGAGGTCATGCGAGTCCAAAAGTTGAGGCCCAAAGGTCAAGCCTGTGATTGATGAGTCCAGAGGTTGATACCCGGAGATCTGTGAAGTCTGAAGGGCAAAGTCAAAGGTCAAAGTTCAGAATTCAGTGAGTCTGGAGGTAGAAAGTCTGAAGGTCAAAAATTAAAGTCAGTGGGTCTGGAGGTAGCAATGTGAAGGTTGGAGGCCTGATGTCTGAGTCCACGGCGAGACCAGGAGGCAGTTAGTCCTGCAGGTGGATGTGTGTGTGTGTGTGGTGGGGGAGTGAGAGAAGGGGCTTATTTTGCCATTGCTAACTTGCTGTTGCTTGATTTGTTCTGAACATTGACAGCATGTGTGGTGACACTTGCAGGCTACCTGCAGAACATCCTTCGGTGTGTTGGTTATAAGTGCAAACAACCCATTCACTATGTTTCGATGTACATGTGATTAATTAATACATCTGAATCGGGCAATGTATCTGCCCAGTGACCCCATCTTTTTTGTACTCAGACATAATAAGTTCAGTAGGCTAGATAGGATGAAACTCAGCTTGATCACAACCTTTTACCAGAGTGTGGAGCAGTGATCATTGGACGATGTAGACTAAGTATGAAATTTCTTGTTCCCCATTTACATTCTGCTTTTAGCCCCAAATGGATGAGCCTGATGGGACGCTTGAATTTAGTCAGGGCCTTCCAGGCCAAGCGATCCCCAAGTCTTTAAATGTTGAATCTTGCTTCCTTTTGCATATTGGTTGTTTTTCTGTTTGTTTTTTTGGTAAAATTCTGTTGTATTTCTTCCTGTGAATGCTGGCAAGAAAATTAATCTTGAGATAGTTCATGGTAATATACACAGTGGTCATTTTATTAGGTACATGAGTGGTCTACAGTGTGGTCTGCTGTTGCAGCCCATCAAGCTTTGTTGTGTTGTGCCATCTGTACTACTTCCCTTCTCCCACCTTATTCCAGCTTGTGTTCCCTTCCTTTCCAGTTCTGATGAACGGTCTCGGCTCAATGTCGACTGTTTGTTCCCCTCTACAGATGTTGCCTGACCTACTGAGTTCCGCCAGCATTTTGTGTGTGTTACTCTGGATTTTAAGCATCTGCAGAATATCTTGTGCTTATAAATGTGGTTTTGGTTGTGTGCAGGGTTGGGTAGAGAATGTGGAGGCTGCTAGTACAACTGAGTGCAGGAAGTGATTATGTTGAATGGAGATACACTTATTGTGTATGATATATATTGGTTTTGTTGATTTATTGAAAACGTATGGTTAAAATTATCTCATTCTCCAAGATTCTTGTCTGTTTTTTTGGCCTCTTTCCCCAAACATTACAGAATGGCTTAATATCCGTACTATGTAATGGGTGCTGGGAAGAAGGGCATGTCAAATTAATGACAGCTGGCTGAGGAACAGAGTACATCCCTATCTGTTGAATACCTTCTCTCTGCTGTGGGACATTACTTTGGACTGAATGTTGAAGTTCCGGACAACTAACTTTTCTCTGTATAATCGTGATTTGGTACTATAATGTCATGGAGGTAAAACTAAGACACAATTGCATTGCAGCATTTACCGAGCCAAAAGTCATGTAATAAAATAGACACGAGGTTCGGGTTAAACCCCTTTTGCCACCAGTACTTTAGTCTTTAGAAGGTCTTTGGAACATTACAGCAAGTTCAAACACTTTGGCACCAGGATGAAGTGCCAACCCTTTGATCTTGAAGTAGGTTAATCTAACCCTTCCCTCCTACATAGCCGTTCATTATTCTATCATCAATGTCCCTGTCTGAGAATCTCTTAAATGTCCCTAATGTATCAGCCTCATGACACCACTGGCAGAGTGCTCCACACACCCAGCACTCTGTGGGTGGGATGGGAAACTTTACAGTTGAAATCCCCCTTGTACTTTTCCCTAATCAACTTGGTCATACAACATGGAAATGGGACCAATGACCAACTAGGTCCACATTGACCATCAAGAACCCATTGGCACCACCCTGATGACAATCCCGTTTTGTACCCTCCACATTCCCATTAACTCACCCCAAGATTCTACCACTTATTCACACACCGGATAACTTATAGTGAGTTAAAGTTTATTTATCCCATGTACAGTATGTTGAAACATACAGTGAAATGTGTTGATTGTATTAACAACCGACGCAAGCCAAGGATGTGCTGGGGGCAGCTCACAATGTTCAGGTTCATATAACCTACCACAAATGAACCTACCAGTCTACACAGCTCTGGGATGCGGGAAGAAACTGGTATAGCTAGGGGAAACAGAATGTGCAGTTTCATGTTAACAGCTCCAGAGATCAGTGAACCTGGGTCTTTGCACCACTGCACCACACCATTCTGGTTACCACCTTATGTCATTCCTGTCAAGAGCATTTCCAGCTTTCTATCCTTCTCAAATTCTATTGCTTTGTCCAAACTTTTTGGCCACTTGTCCACATGTTTTGTAGAGTTGTAGGTTTTATAAAACTTTGGTTAGACCATGCTTGGAGTATTGTATTCAGCTCTTGTGGCCTCAATATAGGAAGGATGTGGAAGCTTTAGAAAGGGTGCAGAGAAGATTAGAGAGCAGGTCTTACGATGATTCGTTGAATGAGCTAAGGCTTTTCTCTTTGGGTAAAAGATGAGAGGTGATTTGAAAGATGTGTACCAGGGGCATAGATTGAGTGGAAAACCAGAGATTTCCTCCCAGGACAGAAATGACTAATATGAGGGGGCATAATTTTAAGGTGATTGGAGGAGGGATGTCAAAGGTAGGTTTTTCACACGGAGAATGGTAGATGTATGGAACACGCTACCAGCGGTGGTGGTAAAGGTAGATGCATTAGGAACATTTAAGAGACTCTTAGATAGACACATGGATGAAAGAAAAAAAAAGGGCTATGTGGGGGAAGGGTTATATTGTGTTGACATTGGGAAATGATCAGTAGGTGTAAGGAAGTGAGATCTGGATAATTATAGGTTGTTCGGAGAGTATATTATCAATGCATGTGAAGTCTAGGTTTGTCAGGAATACACTGTGGCAAGTAACCCAAAGTTGCCTGTGTGAGCATACTCCAGCAGTGAGGTGCAAAGAATTTTATTTGCAAGAGACATGGTGCTTAGCCAGTAGAATGGTGCTAGAAACTATAGGTTAATTCCTTGCCTCACGTTTTCCCTGTGGCAGTGTGGATTTTCTCCAGGTAGTGTAATTTCTTCCAACAGCAGAAGGCATACAGATTTTGGTCACTGAATTTTCCTAATGTCTGCGGGAGCTGTTGAGAATGTGGGGAGAACACTTGTGTAAGATTAGCAGAATAGGTAGTTACCATGAACCATGATAGGCTACTGTGTGGTGGCACAATAGAATAATGATTAGTATAACAATATTACTGTGCCAGTGGCCTCGGTTCAATTCTGCCACTGCCTAAGGAATTTGTACATTTTGCCCGTGATCGTGAGTTTCCTCTGGGAGCTCTGGTTTCCTCCCCACATCCTAAAGACAAATGGATCAGTTAGGGTTGGTTTGTTGTGGGCATGCTATATTGGCACTGGAAGCATGGTGACACTTGCCGACTGCCCAGTACATCCTTGGACTGTTGGTCGTTTTCATAAATGATGCATTTCATCGTATGTTTTGATGTACATTTGACAAATAAATCTTAGAGTATTAGAACACTACTGTACAGAAATGGTCCCTTTCAGCCCACCTAATCCATACCAAACTATTATTCTGCCTAGTCCATTAACCTGCAAGTAACCATACCTCTCCCATCCATATACCTATCCAAATTTCTCTTAAATGTTGAAATTGAACCCAGATACTCTTCTTCCGCTAGCAGCTCATTCCACACTCTCACCACTGAGTGAAGAAGGTCCCCCTCACGTTCCCCTTAAACATTTCACCTCTCACCCTTAACCAATTACCTCTAGTTCTTACCTCATCCAACCTGACTGGAAAAAGTCTGCTTACATTTACTCTATCTATACCCGTCATCATTTTATATACCCCTATCAAATCTCCCCTCATTCTCCTGTACTCCGGGGAATAAAAGTCCAAACTGATTCAACCTTTCACTATAACTCAACTCCCAACAACATCCTTGTAAATTTTCTTTGCACATTTTCAATTTTATTCTTCCTTGTAAGTAGGTGACCAGAACTAGACACAATACTGCGAATTAGGCCTCACCAATCTTTAAACTTTAGTGGTCAGCACAGACTCAGTGGGCTGAAGAGTATATTCTTGTGCTGCATCTCTTTTTGTCTGCAAATTTTTCAAGATGGTGATTGTGAAATGCTGATCACTGTTGGGTTAGCAGTTGTACTGCTGCCTCATTGCAGAGCAGCTTCCAATAGAGTATCTAGATAGTGTCGCACGTAGAGTTGCTGCCTTGGAGCACCAGTGAGTGGCTTCACCCCGACCTCTGTAATGCCTGAGGAGTTTGTATGTTCTCCCTGTGGCCATGTGTGTTTTCAAGTGGAACTCTGGTTTCCTCCCTCATTACGAAGATTGTGGGTTGAAATTGCAAATCAATTGGGGGTGAATAGCAAATAATCTTCCATACTTTTAGAAGTGTTTCAGAAGCAAATGTGGCAATTTTAAAGATAACGATTAGCTTTATTTGTCACACATTTATTGAAATGTACAGTGAAATGTCATTTGCGTTCAAAGACCAACGGTCCAAAATTTGTGCTAGGGGCAGCCTGCAAGTGTTGCCATGCTTCCAGGGCAAACGCAGCATGCCCACAGCTTACTGACCCTTACTAACCCATATGTCTGTGGGAGGAAGTGGTGAGAATGTACAAACTCCTTGCAGACAGTGATGGGAATTGAACCCTGATCACTGGTGCTGTAAAATGTTATGCTGCTGTGCTTCCTCATCCCAGAACTGAAATGAGGCAAATGTCCAGCTGATCTGTTGTCCATGGGAATGGTTTAGGGGAATATGGGCCAGGTACGTGTAAATGTGACTAGCTCATCTTGGCGGCTTGATCAGCATGAATGAGTTGTGCCATATGGCTTGGTATTTCCACTGTGTTAGTGGAACTATCGGGTGATAGGCTAATTAGTCACTCTAAATTGACTCTAATGCGTAGGTGAGTGGTAAAATCTGGGGGTGGGGGGGAGTTGATGAAAATGTCAGTTTGAAAAAATTAAGGTTAATAAAATTGGGTGGTGTAGTTATTCAGAAGGATCTGTTTCCTTGCTGTACCTCTTGATGACCCTGGCTCAAATTGTCCTTGGAGAGTTGCATTGTACTGTGTGAGTAGAGTCATGTGCTGGACTGGGTAAGGGTAGGTGGTTTCCTTCCTACTCAGTTGGGCGGCTTCTTGCGTTTAGTTTCAAGATCACTCTGCCAGCTAGCAAAACTAAATGTCCCCCAAATTTCCTCTTTTTTTTTCCCAGACATTCTTTAACTGCGTATTGTTATCTCAGATTTCCATTGAGAGTGCCTTCCTCCTCTTGGCAAAATCCCAGAGAGCATCTAACTTTCTGGACACTTGCAAGACTTAAATTCAAGGCCTCCTGTCTTCTGCTCTTCAATAATTGTGCATCAATTTTGGTTAAGTTGAAGACTGAAATTGGCATTCTGTTTGTGATATTAGCTAAATACTCAAAGTAAATTTACTATCAAAGTACATGTGTCATTATATACAACCTTGGTTAATTTTCTGGCAGGCATTTTCAGAAAAAAATAGAATAGAATTTATGAAAAACTATACAGAAAGACTGATGAACAATCAATGTGTGAAAAAGGCAAATTGTGCAAATAAAAAATAATACTGATATCGTGAGTTGTGGTTTCCTTAACAGTGAGTCTGTAGGTTGTGGAATCAGTTCACAATTGTTGGATGAAGCTATCCACACTGGTTCAGGAGCCTGATGGTTGTAGGGGAATAACTGTTCCTGAACCTAGTGGTGTGGCTTTGGTACCTCCTGCTCGATGGTAGTAGCAACAACCATGGCCTGGAACTGTTTACTTGTGGCAATGCTCTATGTAAACATACCCTATAGTGGGGAGGGCTTGCCTGTGATGAACTGGGCTGAATCCACCATCTTTTGTAGTCTTTTCCATTTTTGGGCATTGGGGTTTCCATGATGCAACCAGTCAGGATACTCTGTACTGTGCATCTATAGAATTTTGTCACATTGCATGCCAAGCCTACATTGTCATCTTTTTGATGACACTGGCATGCTTATCCCAGGACAGGTCAATGCTCCAACATCTAAATGATTGCGTCCCTCTGATCATTGTTGACAGGATTGTTCAGTGCAGTGACTGATTTTGAATCTATTTTGTTACTGCCACACAATATTTTTCCTGTCCATTGAATATAACAGGAGTAGGAGGAAAGAGTTTCAGTCCAAATCCTAAAGATTAGCTTTATTTGTCACATATGCATTGAAACATCAAAACATAGTGTATTGTGTCTTTGTGTCAAAAATCAAATCAGCTAGGATTGCGTTGGATAGCCCACAAGTGTCGCCATGTTTCCTGTGCCAATAGAGCATGTCCACAACTTACTAACTCTAATCATACGTCTTTGGAATGTGGGAGGAAACCACAGCTCTCGGAGGAAACCCACGTGGTCACGGGAAGAATAGACAAACTCCTTACAGTCAGTGGCAGGAATTGAATTCTGATCGGTGAAAGCCGGTGCTGTAAAGTGATATGCTAATTACTGCTTTACCATGTCGCCCAGGACTTTTGTCAGGAGGGCAGTGCTCCTGAGAGCAGCAGCCCCTGTCACAATGGAGTACCAGTCTGGATTAGGTTAAAATTCAGGGATTGCAATAGTGGAGATTTTATCCCCTGACCAGAGTTTAAATATTAAACCAGTTGTAGAAGGGGTGTAGGTTCAAACAATTTCAGAGATTGTGTGTACTGCCCATGGATGAGGCTGCCTGAGGAAATGGTGGAAGCAGACAGAAATTATTTTAAATAGAACCTAGAACATTACAGCACAGTACAGAACGTTTGGTACATGATGGTGTCTATTAAATAATTAGTTTATTGAGATACAGTGTGGAGTAGGCCCAACAGCTCTTTGTGCCTCCCTGCCCATCAACCCCTGATACTAATCCTAGCCTAATCATGGGACAGTTAACAGTGACCAATTAACCTACCAACAGGTGTGTCCTTGGATAGTGGGAGGAAACCGGAGCACCTGTAGGAAACTTGCGTGGTCATGGGGAGAACATGCAAACTCCTTACAGGCAGGGGCAGGAAGTGCTGACCCTTTAACCTAATCTAAATCAATCAAACCCTTCCCTTCCAGAGGCCACAATTTGAGAATAAGGGGTAGGCCATTTAGAATGGAGTTGAGGAAAAACTTCTTCACCCAGAGAGTTGTGGATCTGTGGAATGCTCTGCCTTAGAAGGCAGTGGAGGCCAATTCTCTGGGTGCTTTCAAGAAAGAGTTAGAGCTCTTAATGATAGTGGAGTGAAGGGATATGGGGAGAAGGCAGGAATGGGTTACTGATTGTGGATGATCAGCCATGATTACAGTGAATGGCGGTGCTGGCTTGAAGGACAGAATGACCTACTCCTGCACCTATTGTCTATTGTCTAACCCTCCATTTTTCTTTCATCCATGTGCCTCTTAAATATCCCTGAGTGTCCACCTCTACCCCCACCCCTGGGAGGGTGTTCCATGTACCATCACTCTTTATGGGGGGGGGGGAGAGAGAACTCCTACCTCTGGCATCTCTACTGATACTTTCCTCCAATCATCTTAACATTATGCCCCCACTCTATTAACAGAAAAGGTTAATTTAGTTTCTTTACCAAAAAATGCATAGAATTTTCTGTTGAAACACAGGAGTAATTATGCACCATGATGTGTGGTGAACGTGGCTAGTTTGGCAGGGGTAGGAACTTTGAACCTCATCCCTCTGGGGAGGAGTGGAGGTGGTTTGCTTATCCTCCTGTCTGAGTCTGTTGTAGACTTGTTGATGGAGCTTGAGAGGAAGAATTAATTAGCAACTCCCATTATTTTTGAAATGAGTAGTCAGATTTTAGAGGTCCTGAGGTTAGAAGTGATCTTTTGAGTTGGCCAACAGTGCTATTGACATAGGTGAGCTGAACCCAACATGCTGACTGTTTTCAGTGAGACCCGCCTGACCAAGCCCCCTTTGAGGGTGAGTAGAAAACTGACTTAAATGGATAAGAAATTGATAGAATTTTCATAATGAGCAGTGCCTGTGAAGGGGCCCAGTTGGCATTTCTGGCTGATGACCTTTCAAAGCCACTGATTTCATCTTGTGTGGATCAATGTTTATTGATCCTGAACTCCACAAGCAACAGTGATAACGATCAGATCATTTTTCTGAAAGTGTCGTTTGAGAGATGTGTGTAGGCCAGGATGTTAGGAAAACTAAAACACTGCTGTGTTTTTTAAAAAGATGTTTATTCAAGGGATATGGGCTTTGCAGGTTGAGCCAGTACTTTATTGCCAATCCCTAAAGATCAAGAATCAACTTTATTCACCGTATATGACAAGTTTTGAGCCCCTTGTCTAAGAAAGGATGTGATAGCATTGAAGAGGGTCCAGAGGATGTATATGAGAATGATTCTGGGAATGAAAGGGTTGATGTGTGAGGATTGTTAGATGGCTCTGTTTGTACTTGTTGGAGTTTAGAATAATGGAGGGGATTTCACTGAAACCTTTCAAATATGAAAGGCCTAGATAAATTGGACGTGAGAGGATGTTTCCAATAGTGGAGTAGTGTAGGACCAGAAGGCACAGCCTCGGAATACAAGGACATTCCTTGGGAACAGAGATGAGGTTAAATTTCTTTAGGCAGAGGGCAGTGAATCTGTGGGATTCATTGCCAAGATGGCTGTGGAGGCCAAGTCATTGGGTGTATTTAAAGTGGTTCTTGATTAGTAAGGATGCCGAAGGTTATGGGGAGAATGGGGTTGAGACAGAAAATAAATCGACCATGATGGAATGGTGAAGCAGACTGGATGGGCTGATTGGCCTAATTCTGCTCCTGTGTCTTATGGTCTTGTGGATCTAGATGTTTATTGATCTGGAACTCCACAAGCAGCAATGTGATCATGTGTAGATCATTTTCCTGGAAGTGCTGATGGAGAGATGTGCATCACTAAGGTTCAAGGGTCAACTTTGTTTGCCTCACACGTTTGCATATATTGGAAATTTATAAGATAACATAAATGTAATGCCCTGATTAAGATTTTACTGTGTGTTCTACTGGTAGTGTTTGGGTTACTGTTAAAGATGAGAGGTGGTTGTTCAGCTTAGGAATGTTGAGTCAGCCAATTAAGATGGTGGAATTTAGAGAAGGTTCTAGGGAAAACTAGGCAGAGGTTTTGAGGTGGATACTGGGGTGGATTGAGGTCTTTTCAGCGGAAGATGGAGAGAGAAGAAGCTAGAGAGAACTGGTCGTAGGATTCGATCCAACTGGAATGCACAATTCGATGGAGTCCAAGATGGGAAATTCTACTGGTGATCAGTGAATAGGAGTTGGTACCATGAGTGAAATGGACGCATCCAGCTTTTGGAAGATCTATGCTCCAAGCTTGTGAAGATTTGACTTTTTTAATTGTAATGAACCCTTTTGTTTTTCTCTATCTTTTTCTTTCTTTAATAACAGTTCCAGTTGACATTCATTAATACACCTTCTTTACAACTGAATGCTGTGTACAATCTGTTATTTCTTGGTGACGTATAATGCAAGTGGGCAATATTTACATGGTATTCGCTCAGGTTGGGGTGCGGGTGGTCGGAACATCCCAACTTCCCGATTTTGATGGAACTCAAGTTATACTGATCCTAGACACAGAAAGGTGGTTTTCTCAGCGCTGAGTCCAGTGGCAGTTAGTCCAGGGGCTAATGAGCCGTATTTCTATAGACGCCCAGTAAAAATAGGTTTCGTAAGAATAAAGAATTACAGAAAAATAAACTTGTAGGTTAAAGTACAGATATGAAATGAAGTATACACAATACCATGCATTTATAATGTATACAGCATTATGAGATATCGCTTACGGTATGGTGAAGTGACTGTGGGTAATACAGGGGTTTGGGGTGGTTAACTAGAATGGTTTGTTGCCCTTGAGCCACTGTAGTAGTTGAGGTGCAGATATACCGAAATGCTGTTAGGGAGGGAGTTGCTTGATTTTGAACTGTCGATGGTGAAGGAACGGCGATATATTTGCAAGTCAGGATGATGGGTGGCTTGCAGGAGTACTTTATGCATGTTTGACAAACTTGACTCTGATGGCTAGTAACAAGCACTAATGAAGATAGCATGACTAATTCAAGGTGGTGGTGATCTGTCTTCTTGAGCCTCTGCATCACTTAAGTGTGAGTACACCCACAGTGCTGTTAGGGAAGGAGTTCAGGGTTTTAGCCCAGCAAAAGTGAAAGAACAAAGATAACGATTGCAAGTAGTGATAAAGGGTCTTGGCCCGAAGTGTCAGTTATTTATTCTCTTCCATAGATGCTGCCTGACCTGCTGAATTCCTCCTGTGCTTCATGTGTTTCCCAGCATGTACAGAATTTCTTGAGTTTAAATTAGGATGGTGTGAGGCTTGGATGTTGAGGCTTGGTCATAACGTAGTGTGCCATGGGTTTTGATCCTTGCTAATTCTCTTTTCTTTTCCTTCTCAGAGATCATACACATTAATATTGGAAGCCTGGGACCAGGACAATGCAACATCTGGTGAGTAGCCCAACCTACAGAGGTATTTTTCCAACTTGTCTGGGCTCATGCTGCCTTTAAAATAAAAAAAAACACATCTGCATTCAGGATTGTGCTGGCAGCTTTTGTAAAGGTGTGTTATGTTTTGCATTTGCCAGGGGTAAAATAGATGTGGGGGTGGGGGATAGGCAATGGTTGGGGGTGGGTTTCCAAAAAGCAGTAGTTTTGAGAAGTTCAGACATGCAATAGATGGAAGTTCTAATTCCTAAAATGTTTTCTGATGACTAACTGTGCACACAGGAGAGTACATACATGCAATTTGAATGTTGTGCTTTAAAGAAAATGATTAACTACTGTAGGTAATTCTCCCCACCCACATCTTCTGTTTATTCTCTTGAAATGCATACCTGATTCCTAAAGTAACAGTTATTGCCAGTGGCAGTGTAAAAAAAATGCTTTACTCTGTATCTAACCTGTGGTGCATCTGCCCTGGGAGAGATTGATGGGATGATGTACAGTATTTAGGAGATCTGTTTGGTATCTAATCTGTGCTGTCTCTGCCTTGGGAATGTGATGGGGCAGTGTTGAGGGAGCTTTACCGTGCACCGTAGTGTAGTGGTAAACTCAGTGATCATTGATCAGGGTTTGACTTCTGCCGCTGTTTGTAAGGAGTTTGTACATTTTCCCTGTGACCACATGAGTTTTCTCTGGGTGCTCTGGTTTCTTCCTACATACCTAAGACGTACGTGTTAGGGTTAGTGAGTTGTGGGCATACTATGTTGGTGCTAGAAGCATGGAGACGCTTGCACGATCCTCACTGATTTGAGTAGATACATACAATGTGTATCACTGTATGTTTCGATTATTCATGTGACAAACTAAAGCTAAAGGATCAGTGCCTTAGGAAAGTGGCATCCATCATTAAGGATCCCCACCACCCAGACAATGCCCTCTTCATGCTTACCATCAGCAAGGAGGTACAAAAGCCTGAAGGCGCACACTCAGCAATTCAGGAACAGCTTCTCTCCCCCCACCCCCACCCCACCATCAGATTTCTAAATGGTCATTGAACCCATGAATACTACCTCATATTTTTATTATTTTTGTTATTTTGCACTACTTATTTTAATTTAACTATTTAATAAACATATTTTTAAGGTAACTCAGTTTTTTCTTTTCTATATATTTATCATGTATTGCATTGTACTGCTGCTAAAAGTTAGCAAATTTTATGACATATGCTGGTGATATTACATCTGATTCTGATTCTAATCGCTTCAGTTTACACACACAAGGGATTCTGCAGATACTGGAAATCCAGAGTAACGTAGCGCACAATGCTTGAAGAATTCAGCTGGTCAGGCAACTTGTTTGGAGAGGAATAAATAGTCGATGATTTGGGCTGTGACACCTCAGGACTGCTGAAGGGTCTCAGCTCCTCTCAGTGAATACTAACTGACCGGTGTTCCTCCACCATTTGTGTGTGTGTGTGTGTGACAATCACTTGATCTTTATCTCTAAACCATAATGTCCCAGCACTGGGATTGTGAAAAGACTGGGTAGTAGGAGTTTGTCTAATCTATGTTGCTTCTGTGTGTGAGTGTACCAAGAACAGTGAAAAGCTTCTAGTTGTGTTCTATTCAGACAGATTGTTCCATACACAAGTATGCTGAAGTTGTGAAAAGGAAAGCAGAACTCAAAATATAGTGGTACATGCTGCCAAGGGTGGTGGTACAGGCAGATACATTTGGGACATTCAAGAAACTCTTGGATAGGCACATTGATGAAAGAAAAATGGAGGGCTACATGGGAAGGAAGGGTTAGATTGATATTGGAGTAGATTTAAAAAGTCCGCATGGTAGTGTAACGGTTACCACGACATTATTACAGTTCAGGGTGTCGGAGTTTGGAGTTCAATTCCAGTCCTTTGTAAGGAAGTTTGTATGTTCTTCCCATGTCCATGGGTTTCCTCTAGGTGTTCCAATTTCCTTCCACAGTCCAAAGGCGGTTGGTTGGTCATTGTAAATTGTCCTGTGATTAGGCTTGGGTTAAATAGGTGGGTTGCTAGGTAACTCTGCTCATTGTGCTGGAAGGGCCTGGTCAGCACTATCTTTAAATAATAAAATAAGCATGGACTGAAGGGCCTGTATGGTACTACACTGTTCTACGTTCTATATTCTGCAGTGGTCCAGAGAAAGCGCAGGGAGAGGCACAAAGAGGCAGTACTCGCTGAAAATAGGTGAAGGGAGCTTTACTGTGTTAAACCATAAGACAGGAGCAGAATTAGGCCATTTAGCCATCAAGTCTCCTCTGCCATTCGATTAGTTGATTTATTATCCCTCTCAACCCCATTCTCCTGCCTTCTCTCCATAACCTTTGATACCCTTACTAATCAAGAATCTGTCAATCTCCACTTTAGATATACCCAATGACTTGGCCTCTACAACTGCCTGTGGCAATGAATTCCACAGATTCACCCACCCTCTGACTAAAAAAAAAAAAAATTCCTCCTCATCTCTGTTTTACAGGATGTCCCTGTATTCTGAGCTATGCTCTCTGGTCAAAGGCTTCCACTATTAACAGCCCTCTCCTCACCCACTCTCTCTATTGTTGTCCTATTGCACATTCCCAGACCAGGAGCAATGTAGGGGAGCTTTACTCTGCATTCAGCTCACACTATCCTGTCGTGTACCTGGATGTATTGAACTTTACACTGGTACCTTCTACATGGAGCTGCAAAAGGGGGTGCTGCAGGCAAGTATTTTCCTTCCCAGTGCTGTGCACTGTGAAGAATTGGCAAGTCTTGACCAAAAAATAAAGGAAGTTAAAGGAAGTCTTAGTTGATTGGGAAATAGTTGCTGAGATCTGGACAAAGGGGAGGTGGAGTAAATTAGATTGCTCTTTGTGTACTCCCTACTGAAGATTTCTTTAAAGATTTTATAATCAAGCTTTGAATTCAAGTTCAGAACTGGTTATGTACAAACAGAAGGAAGTGATACAAATAACAGATACAAACGTATTCAGAGAGAGAGAGGACAAAGGTCTGGCTTTCTTTCTGATCAGTATATTTGCTGATGGTTTGAAGGTTGGTAGAACTGTAGATCATGTAAATATTGTAGATTACAACAGGACATTGATAGGATGCAGACTGGGCTGAGAAGTGGCAGCTGGAGTTCAGTATGGAAGAGCGTAAAGTGATTCACTTCGGAAGGCCGAACTTGAAAGCAGAATACAGGGTTAATGGCAGGATTCTTCGCAGTGTGACAGAACAGAGAGGCCCTTGGGTCCATATCCCTAGATTCCCCCGTAGTTCATCGGGTTGTTAAGAAGGTGTATGTTAGTCGGGCGATTGAGTTCAAGAACCAGGAGGTAATATTGCAACTCTATAAAACATTGGTTAGACCCCACTGGAATATTGTGTTCAGTTTAGTTGGCTCATTATAGGAAGGATGTGGAAGCTTTAAAAAGAGTGTAGATGACATTTACCAGGAATCTGCCTTGATTACAGAGCATGTCTTTTGAGGGTAGGTTGAGCAAGCTGTGGCTTTTCTTTTTGAAGTGAAGGAGGATAAGAGGGTGACTTGATATAGGTGTACAAGATGATAAGAGATATAGATCGAATGAACCCCCAGCAACTTATTCCCAGAGCAAATAAAGCTATCATGCGGGGGCATGACTTTTTAAGATGATTGGAGGAAAGTATGGTTGTACTATTCTATGTTCTTGTAGCAATGTTGCAGTAAGAATGCTGCTGCTTATAGATGAATTGATTATGTTTAAATCCACTGAACTTGGAGTGGTGTTCTCCTTGGCCTATAGCAGATGTGTGCAGTTACAGTGGGTACAGGGTCCTGGCTGCATTTCCCATCTCTGAACAGGGGTTTCCGGTGTGAGGAGAGTTTCAGTCAATTGAGTTGTGCTCAGCCCTGCTGTTCTAAAGTGGTGAATGGTCTTGACGTAGATTGGCAGGGAAGCTGCAGCTGGAAGTCTCAGGATTACCCTGCAGCTGTTGGTGCTTATCGAGGGGGAAGGGGAACATGAAAAATGGAGGCCGCTAAAGTTCCTAAATACTGAATTTCATAGCCTGGGGCTGGGAGGAGTGAAGTGCCTAAATTTTATAGGGAGGTATTTTAGCTAGGGTTATATATACACAGAGTTATTTACAGCTAACTGTGTGTCATCATATCAAAAAGATGTCTTGGTAATTGCTGCTCTGGTTATAAAGAGATCCTATCAGAATCGGGTTTATTATCACTGATGTATGTCGTGAAATTTGTTATTTTGAGGTAGCAATATAATACAATGCATAAAATTTCTATAATTATAATTTATCTATCTATACTATACATGATTTTTTGCTTGTTTTTGCGCTATGTACATAGTGTAAATACTATAAATTAAATAAAGTGCAAAAAGAACAATAAAATAATGAGATATCGTTCATGGTTCATTGTCCATTTGGAAATCTGATGGAGGGGAAGAAGCTGTTCCTAAGATGTCATATGTCTGTTACAGTTTAGGTCATAGAACATGATACCTGTAAAGGTTGGCGTGCTCAGCATATTGAGACATACACATACATTATGGAGATGCAATTCTTGAAATGTTTCCACTGACCCTTGACCTACTGACAGTGAGCACGATTGTGCTTCATCCCAGGTTGACCCTGCTGCCAACCAACTTGTGTCTTTAACTGACCCTGAATGGGTGGTGGTTGGTTTGAGGAGATGTGATCTTGTGCACATTTTGAGAGTGACCACATTTGAAAAGTGAATTAGAATCGGGTTTATTATCAATGACATACATCATGAAATTTGTTGTTTTGCAGCAGCAGTATAGTGCAGTACATAAAGATCATGGCTATAATAAGAAATAAATGAAAAAAATAAGTATTGCAAAAAGATAGCAAAGTAGTGAGTAATACACACAAAATGCTGGAGGAATTCAACCGATCAGGGAACATCTAGGAGATGACTAAATAGTTAACAGAACTAGAAAGCCAGAATAAGAAGATGGGAGGAGGGGAAGGCATACAAGATGGATGGTGATAGGTGAGACCAGGTGAGTGGGTGATGGAGGGTGGGGGGGGTGGGGGAATGAAGTAAGAAGCTGGGAGGTGATAGATGTAAAGGGCTGAAAAAACATTCTGATAGGAATGGAGAGTAGGACCATGGGATTAAGGCAGCGGTCCCCAACCACTGGGCCGCAAAGCATGTGCTACTGGGCCGCGAGGAAATGATATGATTTGGCGATATGAGTCAGCTGCACCTTTTCTCATTCCCTGTCATGCCCACTGTTGAACTTGAACGCACGTGAGATCATCAGTGACCCAACGCAAATGACCCAAGACGTGCAAAGGAATGGGTCCGTGACCCATTTGTGGATGTCCCTGGTGAATCATCCATGTCAGCACGGGAAGAAGATCAACTCCTCGAGCTTGCAAATGTCGCTGGGCTGAAAAGTATGTTTGACATAACATCTCTGCCGGCATTCTGGATCAAAGTCAAGGCTGACTATCCTGAGATAGCTACAAAAGCACTGAAAACGTTGCTTCCATTTCCAACATCATATCGCTGCGAAGTGGAGTTTTCTGCAATGAATGCAACGAAAACTAAATTGCGGAATAGACTGGACATAAGGAACCCCCTTCGAGGATCAGTGTCTCCCATCACCCCGCGATAGGACCGTCTTGTTGTAGGAAAACAAGCCCAGGGCTCCCACTGATTTAGCGATATTGGTGTGTTGCAATGATTTTATATGTTCATACAGGGAAGATATGTGCTGTGTGTTTAATATCCAAACGTTACTTAAAATGTTATGATGCTATTGACTTACAAGTGACTTATCACTATATTCATGCGAAGAAAATATGCGCTGTTTTTAATAAATTCGTTAGATAAACCCTTTTAGAAATGAAATTGAGTGTATTAGCCACTTATAAGTGACTTATAGTTGACTTATCACCTGTATTTCGGTTGTGATTAACACCCCTAAGTAGGGTTGCCAACTGTCCCGTATTAGCCGGGACATCCCGTATATTGGGCTAAATTGGTTTGTCCCATACGGGACTGCCCTTGTCCTGTATTTCCTCCGCTAAGGTAGAGCGTTCCTATGAAACCTTTCATGCCGAAATGGCATAAAGCGAAGAAGCAATTACCATTAATTTATATGGGAAAAATGTTTGAGTGTTCTGAGACCCAAAAAATAACCTACCAAATCATACCAATTAACACACACACAGGTGCCTGCGCAATGCTTCATGGTAGTCTTTCTCGGGGTAAACACAACGCATTTGACTACTAGTCTTGTCCGTTGGCAACCCTCCCCTCCCCACTTTCTCCCCCCCCACCGGGTCAGTCAATAATAAACCGGTCCGCAGTGCAAAAAAGGTTGGGGACCCCGGATTAAGGGAATGAGTGGTGAGGTAGAGTTCATGACCTGTTCAGAAATCTGATTGTGGAGGATAGGAAGATGTTCCTTACAATATTGACAGTGTCTTCAGGTTCACGTACCTTCTCCCTGATGATAGCAATGAGAAGAGAGCGTATCCTGGGTGAAGTGACATTAAGGCAATTTGGGATATCCTGAGGTTGTGTAAAACTGCATGTTATTTTGGGAGGAAAATCTTGCTACAGGAGTTGGATTCTGAAATTTGTTAATGAAAATGAAATGGGAGGTTTTTTAAAGCTTTCAGTGGGTCATGAAAATAACCCACTTTCATTAAACATTTGTACTTATAGCATTTTCTGTATAGTATTGAGGTACAGTATGCCACAAAGGTGAAGTTTTTAAAATAGTGTTTGGAGCAGATTGATGGGTTAAGATCCCAGTACCTTCCGTATGTCTCATATTGATTTCATTGTTTTGGGATTAGGCCAGCACTTATTTGCCCCTCTCCAGTAGCCCTTGAGAAAGTACACTATTCCTCCATTAGTGGAGTGAGTTCCACATTTTGTCCCAGGAGTTGAGTATTTCAAATTCAGGTGGTGTGAGGCTTACAGATGAGCCTTTCATAGATACTACAGCACAGAAGTGGGCCCTTCAGCCCATCTAGTCCATGCCAGACTGCCTCATCCCATCGGTCCTCATTTGAACCAAAGTCCCCCATACTCCTCCCATCCATGTACTTGGCCAAACTTCTCTTAAATGTTACAATTGAACCTGTAACTCATTCCACACTCTCACCACTCTCTTGAGTGAGGGTCCCCGTTGGGTTCCCCTTAATATTTCACTTTTCATCCTTAACTTGTGACCTTAATTTCCACCTCAGTGGAAAAAGCCCATTTGAAGTTACCCTATCTATACTCTTGCCTCCATGATGGTATGCCTGCAGCTTTTGCCTTTGGCAGTGACATTGAGTAGGTGAAGTAAGCATTTTGTACAAGGTACATTACCCACTGGTGGTGGAGGGAATTAATGTGTATGACAGTGGAAAGGGTGCTGGTCTAGAGAGTGGTGAATCGGTGGAATTCATTGCCATAGGCAGCTGTGGAGGCCAGGTCATTTGGTGTATTTAAGGTGGAGGTTGATAGGTTCTTGATTATTCAGTGTGAAAGTTTGAGGAAAAGGCAGGAGAATAGGATTGAGAGGAAAAATGGATCAGCTAGGATGAAATGGCAGAGCAGACTTGTTGGGCCAAATGTACTAATTCTGCTCCTATATCTTGTAGTTTGCCTCAGATGGTGTTGAGTTTCTTGAGTTTTTAGAGCTGAACTTGTTCAGATAGGTGAAGAAATCCCATTAGCTCCTGACTTGCACCTTGTTGATGGTGGAAAGTCTTGGGGTGTCATTAATTGACCAACATGGCACAATATATCCAGCTCTTGAATTGTTGCAGGTTCAATTGAGTATGACCCCAGGATGTTGGTGGTGGGGGACTGTGCAATGGCAATGCAGTTGACTGTGGAAAGTAATTTGGTTTATTATTGTCTCGCACAAAGCAGAAAAGGTCTTTTCCATGCCATCCAGGGTGGCGCAGTAGTGTAGAGCGCAGTGCTTTACATTATATTAAGGTTAGATTCCTTCCTCTCTCTGTGAGGAGTTTGTATTTCTTCCCCTGACTCTGTGTGGGTTTCTTACGGGTGCTCCTGTTTCCTCCCACATTCCAAAGACAGCTGGCATTAGTAAGTTGTGGGCATGCTGTGTTGGTATCAGATCACTTTCACTTGCATATTCTTGCTGATTTGACTTGACGTGAATGACACGTTTCACTGTTTTTATGTACAATACATGTAACAAATAAAGCTAGTCATTCTTTCTAACCATGTAGATCATTTAATCACATGAGTGTATTGGTGTAGTACAAGTAAAAGGGACAATAGATTGCAGAGTAGTGTTACAGTTTCACAGTGACAGTGCAGGTAGACAATACGTAATTGCAAGGCCATGACGAGGTAGATTGTGAGGTTGAGTCCATCTTAACGTATCAGACGAGCCTAAAGTGTGAAAGTGTGGCAGAAGCTGTCCTTAACCCTGGCAGTATGTACTTCCAAGCTTTCTTATCTTCTGTCTGATGGGAGAGGGAGAAGAGAAAATGTCCGGAGTGGGTGGGGATTTGACTATGCTGGCTGCTATACCGAGGCGAAGAGAAGTGTTGTTGGTCCATCGGGGGGGGGGGGCGGGGGGAGGCTGGTTTCTGTGCTGTATCCACAACCCCCTGTAGTTTCTTGTGGTTGTGCTTTGATATTCTAGTTATTTTTACTTGTTTAGAGATGCAACATGGTAACAGGCCATTTTGGCCCTACGAACCCACGCCTCCCAGTTACACTTATGTGACCAATTATAACCTGTACAACCTTGGAATAAGACCATAAGACATGAGAGTAGAATTAAGCCATTTGGCCCATTGAGTCTAGCCCATCATCCCATCATGGCTGATTAATTATCCCTTTCAACCCCATTCTCCTGCCCTCTCCCTGGAATGTTGATGTTATTGCTTGGCACCTGTTGATTGAAGGTTCTTGCTGCTTAAATTTTCTTTGCATGCAGTAATGGACTGCTCCATTTCCTGAGGAGTCGTGAATAAAATTGAATATTGTTCACTGATGATTGAACATCCCCACTTCTTACTTGTAAAGCGGCTGAAGATGGTTGGGTCTTGGGCTCTGTCCTGAGTAACTCCTGCGGCCATGGGATGGAGGGTGGGGGGGGGCTTGTGGAGAAGAGGTGATTGCCTTCCAACAACCACCATTACCTGTCCTGTGTGCCAGGTGTCTCTCCAGCTGATGGGGCTTCATGACCACCTCATTTTTGCTGGGCATGAAGCTCATCAACTCTGAATTGATGCTACAACCTTTGGACTCACTTTCATGGTTTCTATCATGTTCTCAGTATTTATTTACTATTTATCTATTCCTGTTATTAATATATTGGCATAGATTGTCTTTGTTTGCACGTCGGTTGTTAGCCTCTGTGTGTAGTTTTATATTGATTCCATTGTATTTCTTTGTTTTATTGTGAATGCATGCAGGTAGAAGAATCTCAAGGTAGTGTATAATGACATATATGTACTGTGATAATAAATTTCTTTTGAACTTTGAGACTTGATGCCGCACTTCCATCAAATGATATCCATGTCAGTCTGTGTGCCTCCCCCTCAGAAATTTGGCTATTGGTCCAAGGTTTGTAGCTGGTAGCTACGTAGCTTCAAAGTTCGTAGCTGGGGTAACCTGGTGAAACCCAGATTGGGTCCAGTGAATAGGTCATCTATGAGTTAAATGCTGCTGTCAGCGTGTTCCATGGCTTTGAGTTACAGCTGACAGATGGGTCAGTAGTTAGTTTGATTGGAGTTGGCCTGCTTTCTGGGCAATTCTCCACATTGTAGGGTAGATACCAGTGTTGTAACTGTACTGGAACAGCTTGGCTCGAGGCACAGCTAATTCTGGAGCATATGCCTTCAGTACAACTGCTGGGATATTGTTCCATTGCCAATCAAGGATCAACTTTATTTGCCATGTACATTTACATGCACAGTGGATTCTGGTTAATTGGTCCATTGGTTAATAGGGGCAGCCACTTATTTGGGACGACTCTGAAAGAACAAAAACAAATCGAGAAAATAGCTGGGACTCCATTTGTTTATTTGGGACACTATGCTGCATAGTTGGAACAAGAGACTTGCTGAACTGTTTCGAACTAGCAACAGTTGCATGAACCTGTATAGCCATAAGACATTGTGCTATGCTTAGAGCAAACAGCTTTTAAATCGTGTTGTTTGTGTTTGTTCAAAAAGCTGTGATTTTTGTGTCTGATAGTTGGCGAGAAATAAGTAGCAAGACCATTTAGAATTATTTTGTTCAGTGGTTTCAACCATTCAGACTTGGAGATGGCAGAAACAGCTGAGTGAAAGTGAAACAATTGTCAATACTTCAGGTTAGGACCTACGAAGATCTGAAGGTATTGCTAATCACCTTGAATGTCATAATGAAAATGAAGATTTGGAGGAGGCAATTGTCAAGAGCACTGTATAAAGGCAGTCTATTATTTGCAGTAAGTATTTAATACTTAGAAAATAATAGTCTTTTCACTTACAGTCAATCAGAAAACTACAGCATGTTGGTTGTCTGTCATATCCAACGATGACAGTGAAACCTGTGTGAGAGTTAAAGTGGAAAAGCTATTGCACTGGGACAGTTTCACCCTCTCAACCTCAGAAATCCAGATCCAGTGGTATGAGTAGTCGTCATCCTTTGTTACAGTGGATAACCATAACTTTTTATCTGCCTTATCATGCCTTTTCTCTCCATGAAGTGTTGCAGTTCTGCCACTTTGGCTGTTGGATCTCACTGCTCGCCCAGTCGAACCAGAGCTAACTTCATATGCAAACACGAGGGATTCTGCAGGTGCTGGAAATTCAAGCAACACACATCACAGTTGCTGGTGAACGCAGCAGGCCAGGCAGCATCTCTAGGAAGAGGTGCAGTCGACGTTTCAGGCCGAGACCCTTCGTCAGGACTAACTGAAGAGCTAGTAATCTCTTACTAGCTCTTTCTTCAGTTAGTCCTGACGAAGGGTCTCGGCCTGAAACGTCGACTGTACCTCTTCCTAGAGATGCTGCCTGGCCTGCTGCGTTCACCAGCAACTTTGATGTGTGTTGCTGACTTCATATGCTAGGACAGGCACGTCTCAATTCTATCGGGGTATGAGGCCTTCTGGCTACCCTCACCTAGTTTAGCCTACCTGTTGAAATGGTGTACTGGGATGTGGCTGTTGTCGCATACAAACAGCTACTTGGAGTCACAGGTGAGAGCTGAGTGTCAAGTGGGAACCAAAGGTGAGTGAGCTGCCCCAGGATGAACATGACAAGGCACTTAACCAGAAGTGCCATTCCTCCCTGGACACCCCAGGCTTGGCAGATGAATTCCTCTGTCGATAACTAATGAGAAAAGGGCATGCCCTGGGTACTGGGGGTCCTTAATAATGGAGTACACAGTTTTATTGTACTGTAGTAGCATTGTACCCAACATTGTAGTCAGCCTTGGACAAAAATGGAGTAGCTCATAGAGCAGTTGCCACAGCTCTGGCGGCCTGGGTTCATTTCTAAGCTCCAATGCTGTCCGTGTGGAGTTTGCATGCTCTTCCTGTGACTGTGTGGGTTTCAGCCCACATCTGAAAGATGTACAAGTTGTTAGATTGATTGTCTGCTGAAAATGACCCCTCGTTTGTAGGTGAGGGGTAGGATTTGAGGGTGTGGGAAAGCTGATGAGAACGTAGGAAGAATAAGAAAGGACTGTATTGCATGGAGCATACTGCCTGTTGGAGGCAGAGACTTGTACAACATTTAAGAATTTAAACAAATAGCTGAATTGCCAATGTGTAAATGGCCATGCAGCTGACATATGTAAATGGGATTAATGTGGTGTCAGAGTTGATGTGGTGGGCTGAAGGGCTGAGTTTACAGCTCTGATGTTCACTCAAGCGTCAGTTACAGTGTCGTAATCTTGCCTGCACATTTAAACCAGCTGCTTTTTCAACGGGTAATCCTTTCACCAATGTGTTTTGCATAGCCTGAGGCCAGTTGTGTTTTTAAACATCAGTAAATTTGAGCAAGTAATACTGTAACTTGACATGAGACATTGCCAGACTTGTGTGGAAATGTAGCTTCCTTTTATGCCAGCTAAAATTTGTTAAATTGAAATATTCCCTGGTTTGTTGTAACTCTGCAGCAAGGCACATTGTTATTTTGTGCTGTAAAAATGGGAGGATGAGTGTTATTTGCAGCTTCAGCCAGTTGAATTTGAGGAGGTCCAAAATGACTTGCATTTCAATAGTCTTTCATAACCTTGGGCAATCCCAATGAATTAGGCTACGTCCACACTAGACCGGATAATTTTGAAAACGCCGATTTCACGTAAAAATGATAGGCATCCACACCAGGCGTTTTTCAAAATATCTCCGTCCACTTTAGAACGTATATTTGGGCGAATCTCCTCCTACTGGGCATGCGCAGGACACACAGAAAACAAGCGAAGAGGAAGCAGTATACTTGGTGTGTGTTTGTCCAGTTACAGATTGGAAAAACTTCAAAGGAATTGCTGTTGGCTGTCATGCAGGAGGGCTTAAAACTTAAAAACAAAAAATACTGGAACGTATGGAGGCAACTGACAGGGAGTTCACGGACAGTATGACCCGACTGACGACGAACGTTGAAAAATTCTGTTGCATTAATAAAGCACCTTGTTAAATGTATAAAATATGTCTGCATCAGTGTTATCTTGTATTTCCATACAATGTTACATTAGGCTGTTACACATCTATTGTTAGAGAAGTACTTACATAAATAGGTAAAGCACCTTCATACAAGCAAGGACAGAAAACAGGGCAAAGTGAGTATACTTATTTATTCAGTAAGGTATGGGTCAAAGTATTTGGTGAGTACATTTCTAACTCTTCTGGCTTCAGTCTCGTTGCCGTCTGTTCTGAAATTGTTAGATTGTGTGGGGGGTTGCGTTCAAGAAAACAATGAAATGCCGCGCTGCCGCCACTATCAGTTCCAGCACGTCATGACAGCGTTTTTAAAGATATCCGTTTACCCTGTCCACACTGCTCTGCACAATCGGCGTTTTCAAATTTATACACTCTGGAAGGTGTTATAGAAAATCTCCATTTTCAGGGGAGGAAAACGCAGTTTCAGTGTGGACGGAGGGTCAAAACGAAGAGAAAAAACTTTGGTTACCGATTTATTTGGTCTAGTGTGGACGTAGCCTTAGTTGGCAGCACAGCAGTTTAGCAGTTATTGGAATTGCTTTATAGCGTCAGCATTTACTGATTGGCTTTCAATTCCCCACTGTTTGTAAGGAATTTGTACATTCTTCCGTGACTGCATGGGTTTCCGCTGGGTGCTCTGGTTTCCTCCCACATTCTAAAGACATACTGGTTAAGGTTGGTAAATTGTGGGTCTACTGTATTGGAACCAGAAGTATGACAGCATTGCAAGCTGCCCCCAGCATATCCTCAACTGTGGTAGTTGACACAAGCAACACATTTCAGTTTCTCAAAGCATATTGGACAAATAAAACAAAACTTTTAAGATAAAGCTCAACTTTGAAGTCTCTGTGCCCCCAGTACATCCTTGGACTGTTGATCGTTGACGCAAACAATGTATTTTACTCTGTTTTGTTTGGTGTTTCTACAGTGCCTATAAGAAGTATTCACCCCTTTCCCCTTGCAGTTTTCAGGTTTTATTGTTTTACAACATTGAATCACAGTGGATTTAATTCGGATTTTTTGACACTGATCGACAGAAAAGACTCTTTCATGTCAAAGTGAAAACAGATCTCTGCAAAGTGATCTAAATTTGTTACTATTATTAAACATAAAATAATTGATTGCATAATTACTCGCCCTTTTGAGTCAGTATTTAGTAGATGCACCTTTGGCAGCAGTTACAGTTTTGAGTCTGTATGGATAGGTCTCTATTAGCTTTACACATCTAGACACTGCAATTTTTTCCTATTCTTCTTTACAGAACTGCTCAAGCTCTGTCAGATTGCATGGGGATCGTGAGTGAGCAGCCCTTTTCAAGTCCAGCCACAAATTCTGTATTGGATTGAGGTCTTGCTGGAAAACAAATCTCTCAAATTCCAGTTCTCTTGCAGAGTGCATCAGGTTTTTCCTCCAGAATTTCCCTGTATTTTGCTGCAATCACTTTACCCTCTACCCTCCCAGGTCTTCCAGGGTCTGCTGCAGTGAAGCATGCAGCACCACCATGCTGTATGGTAGGGGTGGTGTGGTTTTGAAGATGCTATGTTTGGCACAAGCCAAACAATGAACGTAGTGTCTTAAAAAAGCTCAATTTTGGTTTCATCAGACAATAAAACCACCTTCCAGCTGACTTCAGAGTCTCCCACATGCCTTCTGGCAAACTCCAACTGAGATTTCATGTGTTCTCCTTCTCTCTCCACCCCCTCTCCAAAAGTGGCTATCTCTTTGCCACTCTCCCATAAAGCTGCGACTGGTGAAGCACCTGGGCAACAGTTGTTGTATGTGCAGTCTCTGCCCTGTCAGCCACTGAAGCTTGTAACTCCTCCAGAGTTATCATAGGTCTCTTGGTGGTCTCGCTCACTTCTTGCACGGTCACTCAGTTTTTAAGGACAGCCTGCTCTAGGCAGATATACAGCTGTGCCATATTCTTTCTGTTTCTTGATTGACTTAGCTGTACTCCAAGTAATGGTCAATGACTTGTAAATTTTCTTGTATCCATCTCCTTCTGACTTGTGCTTTTCAATAGCCTTCTTGAAGAATTGCTTGAAGTGTATTTTTGTCTTCATGGTGTAGTTTTTGCCAGGATACTGACTTGCCTGCAGTTGGACCTTCCAGATACAGGTGTATTTTTACTACAATCAATTGAAACACCCTGACTGTAGAATCAGAATCAGGTTTATTATCGCTGGCATGTGTCGTGAAATTTGTTAACTGAGCAGCAGTAGCTCAATGCAGTGTACAACATAGAAGAAAGATAAAGAAATTATTATATATGATTAAAATTGTGCAGAAATAGGAATGTGTATTTTTAAAAAAGTTAGGTAGTGTTCATGGGTTCAATGTCCATTTAGGAATCGGATGGCAGAGGGGAAAAAGCTGTTCCTGAATCACTGAGTGTGTGCCTTCAGACTTCTGTACCTCCTACCTGATGGTAACAGTGAGAAAAGGACATGCCCTGTCTGTCTGTATCTTGTTTTACGGCGGTTGGCATCCAGCTTAATGGTGCATTACCGCCACCCTCTGCTCCAGAATGTGCACTAGACATACATTCTAAATCCCTTCACCCAATATATCTCTCTCTCTCTCTCACTCTCTCTCACTCTCACACACACACACACACACACACACACACACACACACACACACACACACACACACACACACACACCCCTACACTTCACCCTCCCATCTTTGACCATCCTAGTATCCTATTCCTGTTTATTCGTCATATTCTATATAAAAAAAACCCCTGTACCCCTTAAAAGCGCTAAAAATACCCGGACTTGTGCTCCCTCACCCGACATGCCCTGCGTGCTGGGGGTCCTTAATAATGGAGCACACAGGTGTTCTCCATTTAGCTAATTTTGACTTCTAAGACCAATTGGCTGCACCAGTGATGATTTGTTGTGTCTTACTTGAATGGGTGAATACTTGTGCAATCAATTATTTTTGTGTTTTTATTTGTAATTAATTTAGATCACTATGTGGAGATCTGTTTTCACTTTGACACTAAAGAGTCTTTTTCTGTTGATCAGTGACCAAACCAAAAGTCAAATTAAATCCACTGTGATTCAGTGTTGTAAAACAATGAAACATGAAATCTGGGCTTGGGGGTGGTGGGGGGAGTACTTTTTATAAGCAGTGTATGTATAGTTTTATTTGTCTCATAATCTTTTTCTACTGTTGAAATGTGGACACTGTTAAGTAGCAGCTAGTTTTTGTGAAGACAGTGATATTGTGATGACTGAATCATCAGTTTTCCTTGCACTTGTATTTAGAACACATTCCAGGTGCTCCATTGGAGCATTCCCAAGTAGAATTTGCTGCAAATTTGAATGTTTGTACTGGGCTGACTATGGGTAAAGCAACATGGACAGCTTTTGAAAAGCAAAAATCTGCCAATGTTAGAAATCTGTATTAAAAACAAAATTGTGGAAGTATTCAAGAGATTGGGTAGCATTAGAGTTGTACATCTCGGAAACTGGTCCATAGTGACCAAAATGCCCCGTACAGGCTTGTCCCATTTGCTGGTGTTTGGACTATAATATTCTAAACCTTTCTAACCAATGTACCGGTCCAACTGACCTTTTCAAAGTTTAAAGAGGGAGATTAGTTTTATTTGTCAAATCTACATTGAAACTTGGTGAAATGTGTCATTTGTGTCAAATTAAATCAACGAGTATTATGCTGCTTGTGCTTCCTGCAAGTCTCAATGTGCTTCTGACGTCAACATAGCATGCCCACAACTGACAAACCCTAACCATACATCTTTGGAAAGTGTGAAGAAACCAGAGCATCCAGACACCATCTACCCCCCATCAAGGAGCATTTCCTTGACTTCTTAGTTTAAAACAATCACCCCTCCCCCTTCCCTAATAATATAGCTCCTCATTTGATGGTCTCCCACGAGTTACTCCCACAGACAGCGGCAGGAATTGAACGCCATAAGACAGGAGCAGAATTAGGCCATTTGGCCCATCGAGTGTGCTCTGGCATTTGATCATCAATTGCTATCATTCAATTTATTATCCTTCTCAACCCCATCCTTCTGCCTTCTCCCCGTAACCTTTAATGTCCTTATTAATCAAGAACTTATCAACCTCCACTTCAAGTATACACAATGACCTGGCTTCAACAGCCGTCTGTGGCAATGGGATTAATTCAGTTGGCGCTGATGAGTCCAAAGGGCCTGTTCCTGTGCTGTACTGTTCAATATTCCATGTCTTACTTCGGTTCTGCACAGTTCCACAGTTCTCTGGGAATATTGTGGTTGTGTGTCTTGTATGCTGCATCCCACTCTTCCGGCAACATTTAAGTGTTAAGTTTTTAACGTGCTAGACTTTTGTAGCTTTAGGATACTCGCAGTGGGAGTTCCTTGAAGAAAAGTTTGCGCACATAGCAGGGCAGAAATGTTCTTGGTTCTTTGTTCATGCTTTCATTGTTTGTGCTTTTATGTTTGCTGTTCATGCACAGACTCGCTATCTACATGTATTAGTGCAGTGGGATACGAGTCAAGGAGTTCAGTTGGGAGGGTGACTGGAAGGAACACAATGCTCCATGGAGTTTTATACCTGGCTGATTTGTATCAAAAATAAACAAATGGCAGAATTGTAATGGTACAGGAGAAAGCTTTTTGGCTTGTTTTGAGTCTACTGCCTCTGCAAAATGGACATAGACATATAGCACTACAGCACAGAAACGGGCCATTTGGCCCATCTAGTCCATGTCAGACTGTATTCTCCCTAGTCCTATTGACCCATACCTGGATTACAGTTCTCCATAATCCTCCCATCCATGTACTTGCCCAAACTTTGCTCTAATATTGAAATCAATTTCACATCCATCACTTCACTGGCAGCTCATTCCACACTTGCATTACCTTAGTGAAAAAATTCCCCTTAAGCGTTTCTGATTTCACCCTTAACCTGTGACCTTTAGTTCTAGTCTATCTCAATCTGCTTTATTTGCCTCATCTGCACCCCTCATAAATTTTGTATAACATTGCTTGTTGGTCCTATTTATTCTCTTTGGCATGGAAAGTTACTTGCTGTTTACATTTCTGTCATTTCTTTTTGATAGCCCTGTGAGTAACTCGTGGGAGACCATCAAATGAGGAGCTATATTATTAGGGAAGGGGGAGGGGTGATTGTTTTAAACTAAGAAGTCAAGGAAATGCTCCTTGATGGGGGGTAGATGGTGTTGAATCCCTGAAACTCTATTTCCCAGGAGGCTAGATCATGGAAGTATAAAGTTTTAAAAGTGAGCTACGGGTTACTGGCACAGATAGCAGGGTTGAATCCTGGGGCTGATCAGCCATGAATCACAGAAAAGAAGATAAATCACATAATATCATGGGACCTTTCACCCTTCGATATTGTGCCGACCTTTTAACCTACTGTCAGATCAATGTAACACTTTCCTTCTACATAGCCTCTTGCTCTTGATTTTTCTTTCATTCAGGTGCCTTAAATGCCCCTAATGGCTCTACCACCATTGTTGGCAGTGCATTCGAGGCACTTGCCACTATCTTTGTGTTTTTGGGGGGGGGGTAGCAGTGAGAAATATCTGACATCTCCTCTAAACTTTTCTCCACTCATCTGAAACATTTTAGCTATTTGTGCCCTGGCAAAATGTTGCTGGTTGTCCACTCAATTTATCCCCCTCATAATCTTGTCTACCTCTATCATGTTGCTGCTCGTCTTCGTATTGTTTTGAATGGCAAGCTAGGCTCGATGGGTTTACTGGCCTACTTCTGTTTTCTTGTGTTTTAAGGTTTGCTTCACTCTTGTAAGCAGAGTAGCAAATTGTCATTGCTAATTGTGTTGGGGGAAGGAGTTCTCCTTACACCCCACCAAGTGTTTGTCCATCACTTGAAATCTCTGCAGTGAATTTAATTATTGATGCATGGTTTTGACTTGAAACATTGACAGTTTCTTCTCCCACCGATGCTGCTTGTCCTGTTTAAGTTCCTTAGGCAGATTGTTTCACTGAATTTAATTTAATTGTTTTTGTATATGACTGAGTGAATTAAGCTGGAAAGCCATGGCAGATAATTTTAAAGGATTAGCTTTAAGGATTAGCTTTATTTGTGACTTGCGCATCGAAATTTACAGTGAAATGCCTTGTTTGTGTCGACAACCACACAGTCAGAAGATGTACTGGGAGCAGGCTGCAAGTTTTTGCCATGCTTCCAGCACCCACGTAGCCTGTCCAAAACTTACTTATCCTAACCCGTATGTTTTTGCAACATAACCATATAAATGTGGAAGGATACCAGAACACCCAGAAGCAACCCGTGCGGCCACAGTACAAACTCCTCACAGTGGCGGGAAATGAACCCCAATCGGTGATCGCTGGTGCTATAAAGCGATTGTGCTAATCACTGTGCTGTGCTGCCCACTCATTGCCCATGATGCCTCTAATCCTTGTTTGGATAATGATTGATCCTCTTAAATACATCATTGCTACCCTGCATAGTTTTTAAAAAAGGACACAAACACAAATGTAAGAATTCAGCAAATGAGTTAAACATTTGACCTTTGGAACCTCTTTCTCTGTTCATCAAGATCACTGGCACTATTTTCCTGCACTATCCCTCCTCCCTTATTTTCCTTAATCTAGAAACCATCGAGCTCTAGAACATAGAACAGTACAGCACAGTGCAGGCTCTTCAGCACAGTTTTTAACTAATTCTAAATACAATCTAACCCAACCCTCCAACATAGCCCTCCATTGTTACTGTCACCCATGTACCTGTCTGAGTTTCTTATATGCCTCAATTGTATCTGCCTCTACCATCACCTCTGGCAGCATGTTCTAAAATGTATTTATATAAAAAAAACAGAACTTTGACATCCCTTCTCCTCCCCCCCCCCCCCCAAACTTTCCTCCAATCATTTTAAAATTATGGCTCCTCATGTTAGCCATTGGGTTCTCTAAAGCATCATAGGCTGAAGGGAGAGTTGATGGGGTGTTCCTATAGAATGAGCTCAATAACTTGGTCTCCACAACTTTTCAGGGTAGAGAATTGCAAAGAATCAGCTCCCCCTTGAGTGAAAAGCTTTCTTATCAATAATCTTAATTTGCCTAGTTCTGATCCCTCTTTCTCTGTACTACCTGGCTTTGGAGGATCTTGCCAAGGGATGCCATCCTGCCATCCTCCCTGCTTCCCCTTTGCTGAGTCTTGTGAGAATTTTTGTAAGCTTCAATGAGATCTTCTAATTTCTGGGGAATACAGATTGAAAAACTCAACGTCGCCTTGTATGACATACCTGCCATCCCAGGAGCCAGTCTAATGAATTCTCGCTGCTGTCTATTGATAGTAAGTGTATCCTTTTTATAGTAAGAAACAGTAAAACTGTACAATACACCAGGTGCACTCTCATCCAGGCCCTGTATGTAATTGCAGTATTTACTCTGTACTCCAATCCTTCTACATGAAACACCAACATTCTAACTGTTTGCTGCATTTCAGTGACTTGCATCCAAGGGCATCCGGGTTCCTTTTAAACATCAGCATTTAACGATCTCTCGCTATTTGAAGAAATATTGCTTTTCTATTTTGTGCCCCAAAGTAGGATGTTAATTTTCCTACCAGGCTTAAGAACAGCTTCTGTTCTGCCGTTATCAGAAACTTGAACAGATCTGATCAAGGGTCTCAGCTCGAAATGTTGACTGTTTATTCCGCTGCCTGACTTGCTGAGTTCGTTCTGGATTTTTTTTTGTTTATTTCTCTGGATTTCCAGCATCTATACACTGGCTTCTGTACTTGAACTGCTGAAAGATGAACTCTTGATTTCCTGATTCACCTCATCATGAACCTTGTGCTTTGTCTGGCTGCACTACTTTATTGTTTTCTTTTTACTACTTTGTGTATGGTATGATGTGATCTGTCTGGATGGTACACAAAGAAAGAACTTTTCACTGTAAACCAGTATAGGTGACAATGATATTCTAAAGTCAATTCTGTCTGCAATGTTCTTTCCTCCTCATTCAGCTTATCTATATCCCCTTGAAACCTCTACTTGTCTTTACCTATTCACAATCCTACCTAGTTTTGTATTGTCAGCTAACTTGGATATGATATTTGGTCACCTCAGACCCACACTCAATGACCAATTTATTAGGTATACCTGCACACCTACTTGTTAATGCAAATATCTAATCAACTAATCACGTGGCAGCAACTCAATGCATGAAGGGATGCAGACATAGTTAAGAGGTTCAGTTGTTGTTCAGACCAAACATCAGACTTGTGAAGAAATATGACTGACTGCCGATTGGTAGTTGGTGCCCAGACAGGGTTGATCTGGGATCCAGTAAACTGCTGTTCTGTGGGTGGGAAGTACCTTATAATGAGAAAGGTCAGAGGTGAATGGCCAGACTGGTTTAAGTTGACAGGAAAACAACTAACTGAAATAACCATTGCTGTGCAGAAGAGCATCTCTAAATGCACAACACATCGAACCTTGGTGGATGGGCTACAGCAGCAGAAGACCACGAACATACATTCAGTGGCCAACCTTTTAACCTATTCTAAGATCAGTCTAACCTTTCACTCCTACCTTTCCACTCACCCAGCACTTTTTTGTAAAAAAAAACTGCCTTTGACATACCCCTAAACATTCATCTAAATCACCTTAAAATCATGCCCCCTCATATGAGCTATTTCTGCCCTGGAAATGTATCTAGCTGTCCAATTTCTCACCCTAACCCAAATACAACAAAATTATGACTAGCTGCAACCCAAGCCTTGGATCATGTGGTATTGACTGGATCACCACAACCACTCACCAAGACTGCTTGGGCAAATAGTCCTTCACAGGATCTGAAAAAATATGGGCAAGAGGAAGAGAGCCACTACATTACAGAAATTCCCCTCCTTGTTTTATGTCACCCTGGTTCGGCCCATCAAGTCTGCTCCATCATTTGATCATGGCTGATTTATTTTCCCCTCACAACCCCAGTCTTCAGTCTTCTTCCTGTAACCTTTGACGCCCTTATGAATCAAATGCCTATCGACCTCTAAGTACAGTTGGCCTTCCTTAGCTGCGAGTTCCGCTTGCGCGAATTCACCAACTGCGAATTGAGAAAACCCGGAAGTGCTCATCCAGCACTTGCTGTTCAAGCCTGGACAGATTTTTTTTTCTTGTCATTATTCCCTAAACAATGCGATATAACAACTATTTACATAGCATTTACATTGTATTGGGTATTATAAGTAATCTAGAGATGATTTAAAGTATACAGGAGGATGTTGCGTAGGTTATCGTGGATTGGGATCGAAAAAACACGAAAGTTCTCTTACTAAGTAAGTCGGAACAGGTACACCCAGTATTATTTAGCGTCAGTCAAATGTTTGCCTTAGGTAAAATATATACTATATACTTTCTATGCATATAAAATACTTAAGAAATGTATGTTTCAGCGCCAGGCTCGGGAATGGAAGTTCCTGAGTTCGAACCAGTGACAGATCGTTCCCGAGTTTGATCCAGTGACAGATCGCTCCCGAGTGCGCACTTCATCCCTGCTGGGTTGATGTGAAGGATCAAAAACCCAAAACCCAATAATTAAACCACTGCGTTGCTTAGTAATAATTCTAGCTTTAATTGGGCAGGGCCTTTCTCATTTTATTCTTTAAAATTGTTCAGATTGTTGACGGACTGTTGCCTAACGCTTTTCCAATGACCGATGGCGTTTCACCTCTTTCTGATCGCTTTATTATTTCCATTTTATTTTAAATTGCGATCATGATTATTTTTGTGAACAGAAACACTGCGGATTCAGAGCTCCGCTGCCGGGTCCTAATGCCCACCGCACTAAAACAGGTTAAATAAGGTCCACCGTAGTGAGACAGGTTGAATAAGGGACCTGAGCATCCACGTTCTTTGGTATCCGTGAGGCGTCCGGGAACCAATCCCTCATGGATAAGGAGGGCCAACTGTATACCCAATGACTTGGTATCCACGGCCGTCTGTGCAAAGAATTTCACCGATTTATCATCCTGTGGTCCTCCTCATCTCTATTCTAAAGGGACATCCACCTATTCTAAGGTTGTACCCTTTGGCCCAAGACTCACCACTATTTGAAACATCCTCTATACATCCATTCTATCTTAGCCTTTAAATATTTGGTAGGTTTTGATAAGCTCCTCCTCATTTTTCTAAGCTCCAGCAACTATAGACCTAGAGCCATCAACACACTTCATATGTTAACCCTTTTATTCCTAGCATCATTTTCTTAAATCTCCAAAGCCAGCACGTTTCTTGGGTAATGGGCCCAAAACTGTTCACAATGCTCCAAAAGTGGTCTGACCAGTGGCCTTTCAAGCCCCAGCATTACATCATTGCTTTTAAGACCATAAGACATTGGAGCAGAATTGGGCCATTCAGCCCATTTGAGTCTGCTCCACCATTCAATCATGGCTGATCCCGGATCCCATTCAACCTCTGCCTTCTTGCCATATCTTTTGATGCCCTCACAAATCAGGAAGCTTTAAATATACCCACAGACTTGGCCTTTGCCTTCACTGCATTCTGTGGCAGGGCATTCCACAGATTCACAACTCTCTGGCTGGAAAATTTCCTCCTTACCTCTGTTCTAAAAGGCCGCTCCTCAATTTTGGGACTGTACCCTCTAGTTCTGGATACCTCCACCATAGGAAACATCTGCTCCACATCCATCTTAACTAGACCTTTCAACATTCGGTAGGCTTCAATGAGGTCTCCCCCTCCCCCCGCATTCTTTCAAAGTTCCAGTGAGTACAGGCCCAGAGCTGCCGAATACACCTCGTATGTTAACCCCTTCATTTCCAGAATCATCCTTGTGAACCTCCTCTGGACTCTTTGATGACAACACAAGAGTTTTAAATTGTAGTCCTCTTTAAATAAAGATGAATATTGCATTTGCCTTCCTTACTACTGTATCAACCTGCTAGTTAACTTCTAGGGACCTCTAAGATCCCTTTGCACTTACAGTTTCTGAATTTGCTTCCTGTTGTCTATTCTTTTATTCTTTCTATCAAAGTGCATGACTATACACTTCCAACTGCCACTTGGCCCATTCTTCTAATCTGTCCAAGTCCTTCTGCAGGCTCCCTGCTTCCTCAGTGCTGCCTGTCCTTCCACCTAACTTTGTATCGTCCACAGACTTGGCCACAATGCCCTCAGTTCCATCATCCAGATCACTAACAAATAACCTGAAAAGAAGTGATCTGAACACCACCTGTCACTGGCAGCCAACCTGAAGTTAGGCTAAGGTTCAGTTCCAAGAACTTCTGACTAAGCAGTTGTGTGGACTGCCTTTATACCAGCTGTGGAAGTTCAAGGTGGTTTATCATTATACTGAATTATTTGGAATGGGTAAGGCTAACTCTCATTGCCAGAAACTCCTATATCGCAGGAGTTAACTTCTAAAGGTAATTGCAGAATTTCTTTCTCCCTTTTCATCCTGTCCCTTGAGAATGAGGAATAAAAGCCTTGGATGTTTCCAAAGCTCTTAATATATCTATTAGTGCCTCATGTATCACGATTAATAATTGCCACATGTAAAATTATTTATCAGTTGCAACATGCAGATCTGTTGCATGTTCTATAACCTTGATGATCTAAAGCCAAATGCGTGCATTTGGAAGTTTAACTCTTGAGTTGGAAATCCAGCAACAAGCTTCTACAAGTGACAAGCTTGAATATTCCATTGGTAATGTAGGTTGAGAGATCAAAGTGTTGTTGGAATGTGTGGTGACACATGCCAACTGCCCCCAGCACATCCTTGGGTTGTGTTGGTAATGCAAACAACGCCTTTCACTGTACTGTGTTTCAATGCATATGTGATAAATCTGAATCTTGGTTTGTCATTGGGACAATTACATGTATACACAGGTGAAATGGAAAACTGACGCAGCGGTTTCACAGGCACATGACATCGTTTTCCCCTTGACCACATGTGTTTCCTCTGGTTTCCTTGCACCAACCATGTATGGGTTAGTGTCAATAAATTGTGGCTTGCTATGTTGGCGCTGGAAGCATAGTGAGACTTGTAGCTATCCCCAGCACATCACCAATGGAAGCAGTGCATTTCACCATATGTTTTGATGTACATATGACAGTTGATTTTTTTTATATAAAGGATGAGATAATATTTGGAAGAACATTGGAGCCTTTGAGCCTGATGTATTGGAGACCATACCCAACACCACTTCTAAGTGCTGGCATGTCAATTGACATTGGCTGATTTTAACTTGGGTGGACATTACTGCAAAGGTCCAAATTATTCTTTTATTATTACCTGATTGGTGGAAGGGAGAAACTAATCTTGCTGCCCAGTCTGGCTGTTCGGTCTGGTCAGCTTGCCCACTGTTGACGTCCAATGACAACACTTTGGTTCAGCAGTGTAGTCATAGAACATAGTCCCTTCAGCCCATGATGTTGTGCTGACCTATTAACCTACTCTAAGATCAATCTAATCCTTTCTTCCCATTTCTCTTTCATCCATTTGCCTAGGAGTTTCTTAAATGCCCCTAATGTATCTGGCTCTACCATCATCCCTGTCAGTGTTCTATGTTTTCATTATCCTATAAATAAAAAAAACTCTACCTCTGACATTGCCCCATACTTTTCAACAACCACCTTAAAATTATGCCCTCTTGTATTAGCCATTGTATTAGCTATTGTACAAGTGTATAAGAGACATCTTGTAGACTAGTCTTGTACAATACTCCCTCTAGATCTGACAGCTGTGGGCTAAACCCCCATTCCATAGACTTGACCCAAGACCCTTTCTTCCTCTTAAAATGTTTCAAAGATCACTGGTGCCTTTTGGGCAAAAGCCAGGTAATGTTACAGCTCTATAAAACCCTGGTTGGACTATAATTAGAGTATTGTGTTCACTTCTGGTCACCTTATTATAGGAAGGGTATGAAAGTTTTAGAGTGGGTGCAAAGGATGTTTACCAGAATGCTGTCTGTTAGAGAGCATGTCTTATGAGGATAGATTAAGCAAGATGGGGTTTTTCTCTTTGGAATGAAGAAGGATGAAAGGTGACTTGGCAGAGGTGTACAAGAATATAAGAGAAGATAGCCAGATGATACTTTCTCCCAGGGCCGAAATGGGTATATAAGAGGACATTATCTTAAGATGATTGGAGGACCGTATTGGGATGTCAGAGGACTTTTTTTTAATATACAGTGTTGGGTGCATGGAACACACTTCCAGGGGCTGTGGTAGGGGCAGATACTTTAGGAACATTTAAGAGACTCTTGGGCTCATGAATGATAGAAAAATGGAGAACTATGTAGGAGGAAAGAGTTGGGTTAAAAGGATGGTATGCCAGGGGTCAAAAAGCCTGTACTGTGCTATGTTCTTCCTGGTGCCCTGACTAATATTAGTCTCTCAACCAGCATCGCCAAGATAATCCAGTGGTTGGGATGCTGTGGGAGCCTGCTCCTTGCACACTGTGGCAGTTGTTTCCAATTTAATTGGTTTATAATTGTCACATGTACTGATGTACAGTGGAACACTGTTTTGCATACCATCCATACATACAGCTCATTTAATCACATCTGTACATTAAGGTAGTGCAAGAGAAAATAATAATGGAATGAGAATAGTGTTACAGTTACAGACTAAGTACCCATGGTCATGTACCATATTGTCTGCCTGCACTGTATTTAACCAGTTGGTTCAAGAGAATGGGGTGGGTAGGGTCTTTTAGGATGGCTACTTTACCAAGGGAGTCAAGTGTAGACAGTCCATGGAGGGGAGTCTCCATTCTGTGATGTGCTGAGCTGTGTTAGCCTCTGTCTGCAGTTTCTTGTAGTCCCAGGCAGAGCAGTTCTCATATCAAACCGTGGTACATCCAGATACAGGATCAATAAAAATGGTGGGAGTCAATGAGGATGTGCTGAATTTCTTTACCCTTTTGGTGGTGTACATCTCCATCATCATTGGACCAGGACAGGCTATTCAAGGTTCAAGGTAAATTTATTATCAAGGTACAATATGTGCCAGTTACCATATACTACTACCTTGAGATACATTTTCTTGCAAATATTTGCAGGAAATATAAAGAAATATAATAGAATTTTACAAAAAAGAACTATACATAAATACATTAATTAACAAATGTGCAAAAGACTCGTTGCAACTCATGCTCTATTATTTTTAATTTACAGTTAAAAATTCCCTTTTCCTCAATTTTTTAAATATTGTCTCATGAAGATATCAGGTGATGTTCCTGACTCTCACAGGAAATGCAATTTTATAATAACAGGAAAAAGAATGAAGAGTAGAATTATTGGTCTGATACTGGTCAGAATGAGGGGATTGATCATGTTCACTCCAAGAAAATAGTAGTTCTCAGACCTCTTGACGTCATACTTGTAGCCAGTGCCATTCTTCCGAACCATTGTAAAGTGGTTGCAAAAAACAGTCTGGAAGAGCGAGTCCCTACTGGAATGTAGTGCACATGAGGTGGTGCCCTGCTATATTACCATCTCAAGCAAAACAAATTCCAAGAAATTCATTGAGTAGATGATTTTGTTGTATATAGATTGAGCCGTTGCAATTCAGGCACGTTCTTCAGCCAGCAAGAGAAATTGGCTTGCTTTAGCCATCCTGTGACCGTTCAGAGGATGTAAATGACTTTTTTTTACCACAAAAAAAAAACAGCACCCGCTTTCATTCAGCTCAATGAGTTATTGTCTACCCTTGGTAATCCCACAGAGAAGGAAGCCAGGTGCAGAGAGGATTCAGATAACCTCAGCACTTAAGTGTGACATGGTTATTGTCCAACAATTACATAACATGCAAAGGCTGCGTTTCAGATCTCTCAGCGTATTCAAACATTTATGAATTTCTTTGTTGATGTGAAACTGAAAACAACTTTTTCTCCCCCTCCCCCTTCTCTCATGACTGGACTGTTGAGGATTCTAGTATTTTTATATCTAATCTGCCAAGCTATCAAGGTCAAACAAAAGAAAATCTGCAGATACTGGAAATCCAAGCAACACACACAAAATGCTGGAGGAACTCAGCAGACCAGGCAGCATCTATGCAAAAGAGTACAGTTGAAGTTTTGGGCTGAGACTCTTTAGCGGGACACTGAATCCTGCTGAAGGGTCTGGGCCTGAAATGTCAGCTGTAAACTGTCAGGGTATTCATTTTAGTGTATACATCAGAGAAGAGGAGAAGAAGTAAAGGAACCTGAAGGCCCACATTCAACGTTTTAGGAACAGCTGCTTTCCCCTGTGCCATCAGGTTTCTGAACAGTCCTCAGTATTTTTGCTCTCTTTTAGCTCCATTTAATTTATATATATATATATATGTATAATAGCTATGTCTCCCAATATATTGGACAGCACTGTTAACTTAGCAGTTAGTGTAATGCTATTACAGGACGAGGTGTAAGATCACATTCAATTCCTGCCACTGTCTGTACAGGGTTTGTACATCTGCACTGTGACCATATGGGTTTCCTCTGGTTATGGTTAGTGAGTTGGGGCATACTATATTGGCGTCAGCAGTGGGTGACTCTGAAGGAGCAGTGTTTCAGAAAGGCAGCATCCATTATTAAGGACCTCTGGCACCCAGGGCATGTCCTTTTCTCACTGTTACCGTCAGGTAGGAGGTACAGAAGCCCGAAAGCACACAGTGATTCAAGAACAGCTTCTTTCCCTCTGCCATCCAGTTCCTAAATGGACAATGAACCCGTGGATACTACCTCACTTTTTAAAATATATTATTTCTGTTTTTTGCATGATTTTTAATCTACTCAGTATGCGTATACTGTAATTGATTTATTTTAATTTTTTCTTCTGTATTATGTATTGCATTGAACTGCTGCTGCTAAGTTAACAAATTTCATGACGTATGACAGTGATACCTGATTCTGATTCTACTTCAATTTCATTCAGAACTATTCAACTTTGTTTTTCTGGTGTCTGATTTACTTTGGATGAAACAGAATGAGGCTTTCAAAGCAAAGGGGACAGTTAGTGCTGTGGCTATGGAGACATGGCGTTTGGCAACTGCAAGGTAACTACTTGGCCAAGAGCACAGCGGAGGGTCGATTGGCTGGTCTTTCCAAGCAGAGTGAATTTACAGTGGAGCAAGCAGGCACGAGACAGTAGGGTGGAGTGAGGCCACAGTTCTTTCTGAGGACTAAGTCTGAACTTGTAACTGGAGCATTGCCACATTGAAAAGTTCTGATCTGTTGCTCACTGCTGCAATGGATTTTGGGAGGTGATTTCAGCAGGAGCATTCAGAAGGGCATTGGATAAACATATGGAAAAAGTTTGCTGGGCAGGTCAAACTACCTAACCTTTGGTGACTTTTTAAAAAAAAAAATGTTTGTCCAGATTCCATCTTACTTGTAGAAGTTGCACTGATTTGGGACACGAAGGTAGTGGCCTCCTGTGGGCAAATAGGTTTAGTATAGATAGGCAGCAAGTTGGGGATAGAGAGTCTAGCATCCAAGAGCCCAGCCATAAAAGAAAGAGGCATACTTAAGCCAGAGATTGATAGGCCCTTGAATTGAAGGGGACCATGGGTTACAGGGAGGAGGTGGAAGAATGGTTGTTGAAAAAAAAAATCAGTCATGGTTGAATGGTGGAGCAGATTCAATAGGCCAAATGGCCTGATTTTGCTCCTATATGTTGTGGTGTTATGTTCATGGGCTGCATAAGATCATAAAACATACTGCAGGAGCAGAATTAGGCCATTCAAATTGCTTCTTTCTGTGCTGTGGAAACTCGCCCTCCAATTAAATTGCAGACATAATGAAGAGATGATAAATACACAACCTCAGCTCTTCTTTTAGTCATTTTTTGTTTTGTTCTGTGGAAGGAACACATCTCCAAGTGTTCCAGATACTGCTTGTAAAGTGCTTTGCACAGAGTTAATATAATTTTTATGCAGTTCGGAGGATGCTGCCTCCTGCTGGCAGTCGACTTCCAGCCATTTGGCTGCTTATCTGAGGAAGCTCTCTCCTTAGTTACTTTATCTGCATTCTTTTAATGAATTCTAATTTCTTGTTCAGGTCTCTAACACTAAGTACATCTATGCCCCTGAATCTCCTTTGAGTTTTGAAATCCTTCAAGACTTGCACCACCTTTCTCACTCTCAGCCAGTAGTTGTTTCCATCTGCTTCTCTCCTGAACCCTCTTTCTCCAAATTTTTGTTTACCTCCCATAACATCCCGATCTCTACTAACTCTATTTAGTTCAAATTTTCAATGCATAATCAAAGATAGTTTCTAAATGGAAATTGATTTCTTCAAGGGTGACACGGTAGTGTTGCGGTTTGCCTAATGCTTTACAGTGCCAGAAATTTGGGTTCAGTTCTCACAGCTGTCTATAAGGGGTTTGTACCCCGTGGGCTTCCTCTGAGGGTGCTCCAGACTAGGGGTGTTTGGAATGTTTAAGGGTTAGGGTTAGAGTTGTGGGCATGCTAAATTGTCACCAGAAATGTAGGCTGCCCCCAGCACATCCTCGGACTGTGGCCATTGACACAAATGATGCATTTCACTATGTTTTGATGTACATGTGGTAAGTAAAGCTAATCTTATAATTTCATAGCCAGCCAGGTTGCAAGTAAAATGTTTGACTGGGGGCAAGTTGGTTGAATGGAGTGTTAGTGTCTTGATGATGTGATGCTCTCTCACTTGCAGTGTTACCTTGCTTTATTCTCTCAGCGACCACTGGAAGGGCTGGAACCCATCCATTTCCAGCAGTTAGATGACATTGAGATGTCAGTGAAGGAATGCTGCTGACTGGCACATTCCAGGCTTCAGGAGCGTGAGCTGAGGGATGCACTGAAGCTTGGTGTAGCTACCACAGGGGCTCGGTAGGGGCGGTCCACAGTATAGGGTTCTTCTGCTACTGGAGAGAGGAGGCCTGGGCTGGGTGAGGATGCCCCTCAGTTATTGTAGTGTACCACCCCATGGGGGCCACATGAGTAGCAACAGTGCTGTTGGTTTTCAGGAATGTAATAATAAAAGTACTTAATGCAGTGACTATGGATGTAAGAATGAAAATGCATTGCAGTTTATTCTTGTAAATGGTTTTATTAGGAAAATAGTTTATTTTGATTTTTAAAAAAACATGAGATTTTGCTGATCTGGAAATCCAGAGTAATACACACAAAATGTTGGAGGTACTCAGTAGATCAGGTGGCATCTATGAAAAGGAACAAAGAGTTGACATTTCAGGCTGAGACACTTAGACTTGATTTAAAAGAAAGTTGTTAGATGAGCTGACTTCCATCATGAAATCAGCCTTTGTGTTTGCAGTGGCACTGAAATATCGATTCCTTCCATTTCAGAAAATGAAGGGACCATTTCCACCATAGTCTGTAGTGCACTCTGCCACCAATACCCATTTCCCTTTTCTTGGCACTGTGGCACTGTCTCATTTAACAGCTGTCCTCGTACCTCCTTCCTACTTGTTTAGGATTCACCTCTTCCCGACTTTGGCAGAGACACAGAGGACTACAGCACAGAAACAGGCCCTTCAGCGTAATAAGAGTTCGACACAAACTGGATAACCCATCCAGTCTGGGTTGAACTGTTATTACGCCTAGTCCCGTTGACCCATGTCTGGACCATAGCCCTCCATAGCCTCTCATTCATGTACTTATCCAAACTTCTCTTACATGTTGGAAATGAACCTGCAGCCACCACTTCCACTGGCAGCTCGTTCCATACTCGCACCACCCTCTGAATTGTGAAGAAAATGCTAATTGCTTTCTTGTATGAGTGGAAAAAGTTCCCCCTTGTTTCCTTTAAATATTTTACCTTTCATCCTTAACCTATAGCTTCTAGTTCTTGTTTCACTCAAACTCAGTGGAAAAACCCCTGCTCGCATTTACCCTTTCTACATTCCCCCATAAATTTGTATGCCTCTATCTCCCCTCAGCCTCCTGCTCTCCAAGGAATACCCTTAGCCTGCCAACTTTCTCCTCCTCATAAATAAGTCTCTCAATTCCTGGCAACATCCTTGTAAATCTTTGCATACTTTCCAGTTTAATGACATCTTTCTTATAGCAAGGTGACCGAAACTATACATAATACTCTAGGTGCAGCCTCACCAAAGTCTTGTACAACTGCAGCATAACATCCCAATTTCTATACTCAGTCATTCTCAATGCTGGAAGAAATGAGCAGGTCAGGCAACATCTACAGAGAGGAATTAAACAGTTAACATTTTGGGTTGAGACTTTTCATTCTGATTAAGTGTCTTAGCCCAAAACATTGACAGTTTATTCCTATCTGTAGATGCTGCTTGATGTTGCTGAGTTCCTCCTGCATTTTGTGTGTTATTCTGGATTTCCAGCAAGTGCAAAATCTCTTCTGTTCTATATTCAGTACCCTGTTTGATGAAGGCTGGCATGTCAAGTGCCGCATTGACTACTACGTCTACCTGTGACACCATTTTCATGGTACTATACTCCTTAGTCATCCTGTTCTAGAACACTCCTCAGGGCCCTACCATTGACTGAATGTTCTACCCTTATTTGCTATGGGTAAAATGGATTTAGCACCAGATTTACCAGGATTCTACCGGGATTAGAAAGAGTGTCTTGAGGATAGGTTGAGTGAGCTACAGCTTTTCTTTTTGGAGCAAAGGAAGATGAGAGGTGACTTAATAGAGGTGTACAAGGTGAGAAGAGGCATAGATAGAGTGGACAGCCAGAGAATGGATTGGTGGGTGTGTGGAACACTGCTGGGAATGGTAGTAGAGACAGACACAGGGGCTTTTAAGAAACTCTTAGGTAGGTATTTAGATAGAAAAATGGAGGGCTATATGGGAGGGAAGGGTTAGATTGATCTTGGAGTACCTGGACTGTGCAGTACTGCTCTATTCTATGCATTATGAAGACTGATTGCATTAAAAACAAGTCCTTGGGGCGTGAAAGGGCCACTGTGGTCTACATTTCACTTGTATTTAGTGAAATGTCTAGGGGCCTAATTCCAGAAGGAAATTGATACCTGAATTGTTTTCCCAGCACTGCATTTTAATGCAGCTCTTGGTATGGTAGTTAGACCTACAGAATAGGAAGATGCACACTTTGATGTCTGGCTCGTGCCGTGCTTGGTATGATTTGTTAGCAGCCACTGTGAGGGCGGCAATTATGCTTGGCACTCCTGGGCTTGGGAGGGGCAATAATCTACCATTAATCCTGCTGTAGATAATTATCTGGGGAGTACAAACTTGGAAGTGTGTCTCTTGTCTTCAAGCACGTGCCAAATCAGGCTCTGAATTGGAGTATTCTCTGGTGCCCTCGAGCTATAACAGCTTGTTCACTCTTGAAGAATGTCTACCTGGAGGTATGCAGGTGGAAACAGCAGCAAATTTGCTATAGGAAAGAAGGCAAATGCAGTTAGCAATATAAAAGCAAGGATTGTAGTGCTGAAGCTTTATAAGCAGCTGGTCAGACTGCATTTAGAGATTGTGAGCAGTTTTGGGCACCTTGTCTAAGAAAGGATGTACTGGAATTCGAGAGGGTCCAGAAGAGTTACACAAGAATGATCCTGGAAATGAAAGGGTTATGAGGTGTGTTTGATGTCTCTGGGCCTGTACTCGCTGTTTAGAAGAATGGGTTGGGGAATCTCATTGAAAGCGAACCAAAATTGAAAGGCCAAGATGGAGTGCGTATGGAGAGGATGTTTCCAATAGTGGGGGAGACTAGGACCAGAGGGCACAATCTCAGAATACAAGGTAAGAAATAAGAAGGAATGTCTTTAGCCCAGAGGATGGTGAATCTGTGGAATTCATTTTCACAAATAGCTCCGGAAGCCAGTTATTGGGTATATTTAAAGTGTAGGTTGATAGATTCTTGATTAATAAGGGTGTCAAAGGTTACAAGGAGAAGGCAGGAGAATGGGGTTGAGGGGGATTTTAAAAATGGACTGAATGGCCAATTTAGCTCCTATGCCTTATAGTCTTAAGAATCTCATGTTTGCAATATGGATTTATGGAAAAGATGCACTAGGCTGAGTTACCCAAACAGGGATGCTTTCTAAAATTTGAAGCCTCAGGCTTCTGGTCGCACAGAAGATCTGACTTTTTATTTCCCTCCTTTAGTAGGAATGTTGGGTTATGGCCGGAAACAAAGCAGGGAATAGGAGAGCTCAAAGCCTGAGGAAGTGAGAGTGCATGTCATGTAAATAAAATTCACAGCTTGGGTGGAACCAGCAAGTCTTTTAATTGCACTTGTCAAGGCAAGACCTTAATAGTTCTCTTGTTACTCGGAAGCACTATTTATCTTAACAAAAGTAGGATATTGGGTGGGGATTAAGCAACCCATATTTTTCGATGTGAAGGGAGAGGAGATAAAGAAGCTAGAACAGTATAGCACAAGAACAGGTGCTTCGGCCCACAATGTTATGCCAAACCAATTAAATTAATCATCAAATGGCCAACTAAACTAATCCCCACTGCCTACACAATGTCCATATCCTTCAATTTCCTTCATATCATGTGCCCATCTAAACTTCTCTGTATCTGGCTCTACCACCTCCCTAGGCAATGCAATCCAGGTGCTTACCACCCTGTGTAACAAAAAAAGAACTTGCCCCTCACATCTCCTTTGAACTTGCTGCCTCTTACCTTTTAAATGTATGCCCTCTGGCATTAGACATTTCAACCTTTGGAAAAGATGTCGTCTTCCTGTCATAATCTTATAAACCTCTGTCAAATCTCCCTTTGGCCTCTGCCGTTCCAGAGAAAACAACCTAAGTTTGTCCACCTCTTATAGAAAATGCCCTCTAATTCAGACAGCATCTTGATAAGCCTCTTCTGCATCCTCTCCAAAGCCTCAACAGCCTTATGAAAATAGGGCGACCAGATCTGCATGCAATACTCCAGATGCAGCTTAATTAGAGTTTTATAAAGCTGCAACATAAGTTGTTAATTTTAGTAGTCAATCCCTTGACTAATAAAGGTATATGGCATGCTTTCCCTCTCAACCACTCTATCAACCTGTATAGTCACTTTCAGTTTGTTATGAACTTGGACCCCAAGATTCCTCTGCTTGTCAACACAAGGGTCTTGTCCTTAAGTGTTCTGTCTTTTTACATTTGACCTAACAAGGTGCAACACTTCACATTGTCCAGATTAAGCTCCTTCTGTCATCTCTTTGCCCTTGTTTGCAACTGATTTATATCCCACAGTATTCTTTGCCAATCTCCTACGCTATCTAGAATACCACCAATCTTCGTATCATCTGCATTTACTAATCCACCCATCTACCTTTTCATCCAGGTCATATATATCACAAATAAAAGAGGTCAAATACTACCCTCTGTGTTCTATGGAAAGACCTCCCATGAGGGGTCTTGTCAAACGCCTTATTAAAATCCATATAGGGAGCATTCAAAGTTCTACCTTCAATCACCTCGTCAAAAAACTTGAGTAAGACACGACTTGCCCTGCACAAAACCATGATTGCTCTTCGTAATTAGCCATTGTTTTCCAAATGCTCATAAATCCTATCCCTAAGAATTTTCTCCAGGAACTTTCCTCCCACTGACATAGACTCAGTGGTTTGTAGTTTCCAGGATTATCCCTGGCTCCCTTCTTGAATAATGGAACAATATTAGCTATCTGCCAGTCCTCCAGGACCTTGGCCAGAGAGGACATGAGGATGAATACAGTGGTGCTAGAAAGTTTGTGAACCCTTTAGAAGTTTTTGTTTCTGCATTAAAAAGATCTAAAATGTGATCAGATCTTCACGTAAGTTCTAAAACCAGATAAGGAGAACCCAGTTAAATAAATAACAGGAAAAACATTATACTTTTTCATTTATTTATAGAGAAAAAAGGGCCAATATTACATGTAGTTGTTGGAAAAGGTATGTGAACCTTTGCTTTCAGTAACTGGCGTGGACCCCCCCCCCCACCGGTCCCCCGTCCCGCAATAACTTCAACCAAATGTTTCCGATAATTGTTGATCAGTCCTGCACATTGGCTTGGGGGAATTTTAGGCCATTCACAGTACAAAGCTGCTTCAACTCTGGGATGCTGGTGGGATTCCTTGCATGAACTGCTTGCCTCCGGTCCTTCCAAAACACTTCTATAGGATTAGGTTCAGGACCTTGACTTGGCCATTCCAAAACACAAATTTTCTTCCTTTTAAACCATTCCATTGTTGATTTACTCTTGCCTTTCGGATCATTTTCTTGTTGCATTATACAACTTTTATTATGCTTCAGGTGATAGATGACTAACTTGATATTCTCCTGTAAAATGTCTTGATATAATTTTGAATTCATTGTTTCCTCAACAATTGCAAGCTGTCCAGGCCCTGAGGCAGCCCTAAACCATGACACTGCCACCAGTATATTTGACAGATGGGATGAGGTTCTTGTACTGGAATTCAATGTTTGCTTTTCATCAAACATAACGCTTCTCATTTAAGCCAAAAAAGTTCTATTTCAGACTCTGTCCGCAGAACATACTAACAATAGCCTTCCAGCTTATCCACAGAGCACACTTTAGGTGGGCAGCAATGTTCTTCTTGGAGAGTAATCTTCTTGTAATCCTGCCATGCACACCACTGTTCAGCATTTGGCTGATGGCAGACCCATGAATGTTGACATTAGCCATGCAGGAGAGGCCTGTAGCTCCTTAGATATTTTCTTAAGGTTCTTTGAGATCTCCTGGAATATAACACGTCTTGCTCTTGGAATTATATTGATTGATCACTCCTGGGGAGAGTAACAATGGTGTTGAATTTCCTCCATTTGTACACCATCTCCCTGACTGTGCATTGGTGAAATCCAAGCTCTTAAGAATTTTTTTTTTTGTATCTTTTTCCAACCTGGTGAGCATCAACTTTTTTCTGAGGTCCTCAGAAATCTCCTTTGATCGAGGCATGGCACGCTTCCAAAACCAGTGTGGTGAAGACTCAGGTTTATGTCCTTTAAATAGGACAGGGCCCCCCCACACTCACACCTGATTGTCATCCCATTGATTGAAACACCTGACTCTAATTTCCCCATTAAATGAACTGATTATCCTAGAGGTTCACATACTACTTCGAACAAATACATGTAATATTGGATCATTTTTCTCCATAAATGAACAAGTATAATGTTGTTATTTATTTAGTTGGATTCACTTTTGTTTTAGGATTTATCTGAAGATCTAATCACATTTTAGGTCATATTTATGCAGAAATAGAAAATTCTAAAGGGTTCACAAACTTTCCAGCACCACTGTCGGTACATCATTGATCCCAAAAGAATAATATTAGAGTCACAGTAGCATTACAAGTGTAGGGGTATACAAATATAGAAATATTAGAAGAGAAGTAAGAAAGAAAAAAAAGTTATTTCAAACAATCTTAACAGGAGGTCATCACTTCCCCTGCTATAGGTTGACTCATTATAGAGCCTAATGGTCGCGGGTAAGAATAACCTCATATTGCACACTTTGGAACAGTACGTTTGTCTTGGTCTTTTACTAAAAGTGCTGATTGGTATTGAAGGCACTTGAGAAATCAAAAAATATGATCCTGACAGTGCTGCCATGCTTATCCAAATGGGAGTAAGCTTTGTTCAGCGGGTGGATGAGAGCATCATTGACTCCAGTGTGCTCCTGATCGGCAAACTGCAGGGGATCGAGGGCTGATCTGACCAGGGCTTGGAGGTGAGCTAGGACCAGGTGCTCTGGGGTCTTCAAGATATGTGAGGTCAAGATCACTGGATGGTAGTCATTCAGGACTTTCAATTAGCCCTTGGGTACTAGCACCACACGTGATGTTTTCCACACAGCTGTGACCCTTTCCAGGCTGAGACTCAGATTGAAAATGTGCTGGAGAACTCCAGAAAGCTGTTTGGCACAGTCCTTAAGGACCTTGGGTTTTACATCATGTGGTCCCAATGCTTTGTCAGTCAAGGGCCCAGCAATCTGATCCCTTGTCTCTCTCAGTAACCTGAGGTAATCCCATCAGCCCTGAGAACTTGTCCACTTTCATGCTCTTTAAGAGATCCAAGACTACCACCTCCTCTACCTCAAAATACTCTGGCATGTCAATATGCTCAGTACTGATCTCCCTATCCTCCATGTCCTTCTCTCTGGTAAATACTGATGTAAAGTACTCATTAAGGACCTCGCCCACAACCTCTGCATCCAAGCAAATATTCCGCCCCTTTATCCTTGAGTTGACCTACCCTCTCCCTAGTTATTCTCCTGCTCTTGATGCATGCATATAATGTCGTGGGATTCTCTTTAATCCTACTTGCCAAGAATGCACTCCCCACTCCATAGGTAATTCCCCTCATGATTTCTTTTTTGGCTTCTTTATAATCTCAAGCGCTCTGTTTGATTCTGGGTTACTAAACTTTACATACTTTTTTCTTGACTAAATTCATCCTTTCTTGACATCCAAGGTTCTTACCTTGCCATCCTTGTCCTTATTTCTGACTTGAACATACCTGTCTTGAAACTGTGCAGTTGGTCTTTAAACACTCTCCAGATGTGGACTTACCCAAAAACAGCATTTCCCAGTTAACTGTCTAGTTCCTTGTAATTTACTCTGCTCCATTTTAATACTCTTCTGCAAGGTCCATACTTATGCTTACCTGTAGCTATCTTAAAACTTAAGGAGTTGTGGTCACTTTTCCCTAACTGCTCACCCATTGAAAGTTCAGATACTTGGCCAAGCTCATTACCTAGCACCAGGTCCAGTGCAGCCTCTCCCCTTGATGGACAATCTACATAGTGGTTTGCAAAACCACTACATGCACCAAAAAAAAAAAAAAATTAGTCCATCTCAAACTCTTGCACTATGAACACCCCAGTTTATGTTGGGGAAGTTGAAGCCCCCTGTAACAACAGCACTGTTATTTTAACACCTGCCTGCACAGTTGGCGTGGACATGGAGGATTTGTTCCTGTGCTGTACTGTTCTATAGCTGCAGTACCTCTGGAGGTGGGATGTTGTGATAGCAGTTTGGGTTGCATTTTGCATGCGATAATTAATGTTACTGTAAAATGTACATTAGACATCAGTTTTACTTTTCTGTTCATCAATAACTCAGCAGGCCAGAAGCATTTATAGAAAAAAGTATAGTCAATGTTTCAGGCCTATATAGGGTCTCTGCCCGAACGCCAACTATACTTTTCCATAGATGCTGCCTGGCCTGCTGAGTTTCTCCAGCATTTTTTGTGCTGCTTGGATTTCCAGCATCTGCAGACTTTCTCTTGTTTGTGATTGCACCTCTCATTCTCTTGTGCTGCATGTAACATAAAACATAAGACATCAAACCTCAACTTAATATCTGTTTGAGGAATATACCTAGTCTGCAGTTGAAATATCTGTGTTAAAGGGCTTCTATTGTTCAATTACACTTGTACCTGCCAAGGTTTAATTTCAGATTATGTGGACCAGATCTGTTTGCATCCCAATGACACTGGCCCTTCTCCAGTTGCCTATATTTACATCTGAGTGGACTGTATCCTATTTCATAGCTGCTCTCAACTTTTAGATTTATAGTTATACACAATGGAAACGGGCCCTTTGGCCCAGTTTGTTCATGCCAACCAGTAGTTGTCTATTTGAGCTTGTTCCATTTCCCAGCATTTGGCCTGTATCCCTCTCAGCCTTGAACCTTTCCTATCCATATACCTGTCTAGGTGTATTTCGCATTGAATTTTGTATCTTTCCTATCCGTATACCCATCTAGATTCCTTTTACATTGGACTTTGAACCTTTCCTATCCATCTACCTTTAGATGTCTTTAACCCATCGTAATTGTACCTTCCTCTACCACTTCCTTTGACAGTAGATTCCATATACCCCATTATGTGGGAAAGCTGCCTCTCTCCCCCCCCCCCCACCCCCCGGGCCCGTTAAAATCTTCTCTCTCTTGCCTTAAGCCAATGCCCTCTGGTATTAGACGACTCTGGAAGATGACTGTGACCGTGCATTGATTTTATAAACATCTACAAAGATCATTCTTCATCTTCATTTGCTCCAGGAAAACCAGCTCCAGCTTATCTCTTCTCTCCTTAAACTCAAAAGCTTCAGCTCAGGCAATGTATCTGTGAATCTTTCTTGTGCCCTCTGTAATATTTTCCCAGCTATCACTGGGTTTCACACCTTCATTTCTGCCTTGGTTTGTGTATGAATTGAGAAGGGCAGAATTCCAAAAGTGAGCTTCCAAATCCCACACTATCCTGATATGAGATGTATTACCATTCCTTTGTTGGTGCTGGCTCTAACTGCTGAAACTTAGCATCAAATTTGAGAGTGCCTTCACTAGAAGGCATGGCTGCCCACTATCTTCTCGAGAACAGTGGATGCTATGTCAATTAATACTTCTTAAAGTGCAGGTAAATGAAAAATGTGTAATTTGTCTTGATTCTTGTAATGAATTTATTTATTTCTGAGGTAGAGTTAGCTGTTGTGATAATTCTTAAATGAGCCAGTGTTTGTACAGAACATAAATTATTGAGAATCTACTTGAGTTGCAAAGATCCAGAGTGCAAAATAATGGATTGATTGTGCCTTTTAAGCTATTGTTGAGACAAGGGAGTGTAAAATCCTGCAAGTTATTAAGATAAATCAAGCAGACGTGATGAATTCTTGTATTCAATCTCCCTCATTGTGACCTTGCACTTTATTGTCTGCCTACACTGCACTTTCTCTAACCTTAGGATGGGCACAGTAGTATAGCAGTTAATACATCGCTTTACATCGCCAAGCAGTCACCTGTAACGAGTTCATACATTCTTCCCCTGGTGTGTTTCCATCGGATACTCCTGTTTCCTCCCACATTCCAAAGATGTATGGGTTAGGGTTAGTGAGTTGTTAGCATGCTATGTTGGTGTCGAAAGTGTAGCGACTATTGTGGACTGTCCACAGAGTAATCCTCGCTGATTTGATTTCATGGTATGTTTCAATGTGCATGTGACAATTAAAGCTAATCTCTTATCAGTCTATTCTGTGTACTATTACTATAATTTCTTGTACTACCTCAAAGCACTGACGTGATGATGTTCTGAACAAATGGCATGCCAAACAGTTCTTCACTGTGCCTTGGTACATGTGACAATAGTACATAAAACACTACAACACAGTTACAGGTTCCACAACAATGTTGTGCTCACTTTTTAACTTGCTCGAAAGTCAGTCTAACCCTTCCCTCTTACATTGCCCTCCATTTTTTATGAACCATCTGCCTTTCTAAGAGTTTCTTAAAACCCCTAATGTATTTGCTTCTACCACTACCCTTGCACTCACCATTCTCTGTGTAAAGAACCTACCTCTGGCATCCCTCCTATACTTTTCTCCTATCACTTTTAAATTATGCCCCCTGGTATTACTCATTTCTGCCCTGGGAAAAAGTCTTTGACTGTCCACTCATGTAATCCTCTATCAAGTAACCGCTCATCCTCCTTCACTCCAAAGAGAAAAGCCTTATCTCATTCAACCTATCCTCATAAGACATGCTCTGTAATCCAGACAGTATCCTGGTAAATCTCCTCGGCACACTCTCTAAAGTGTCTACTTCCTTCCTATAATAATAAACCAGTTTACCAATTCTAGATTTATTATGTATGGCTCAGCAACTCACTAACCCTAAACTGTACACAATTTACCAATTATTGCACTGTTTCTCTCAACTGGGTGGTTGGTTAAAGATTGCCAAGATGCCAGTCTCTGAAAATGCAGGAGCAGAGACTGGAAGGTAACAATCACCTGTCCAGGAATGTGCCTACTGAACTAATTTAGTTTGCAAACACTCAGAACAGAAAGCACCTTTCACAATCCCTATTTGATGAAGGCCAGTGTGCTGAACACCACTTTCACTTCCTTTACTATCTGTGATGCCATTTTCAGGAAGTACGTTTCAGTCCTTCTACAACACTTTGCAGGGCATTGTGAGCATTCTACCTGAGTTTGTTATGGGTAAAGTGACTGCTGCAGAGATTTACCAGAAGCTGCTTGGATTAGAGAGCATTTCTTATGAGGATAAATTGAGCGTGCTAGGTCTTTGTCTTTGAAGTGAAGGAGGATGAGAGGAGTAGAGGATGATAAGAGGCATCGATCAAGTGGATAGCCACATTCTTTTTCCCAGAAGGAAATGGCTTATACCAGGGAAATAATTTTGAGGTGATTGGAGGAAAGAGAGGGAGAGATGTCATGGGTAGTTTTTTTTTTACACACACACAGTGGTGGGTGCACGAAGCACCCTGCTGGGGTGGTGGTTGAGGTAGGTAAGAAACTCTTGGGTGTAAGAAAAATAAAGGTCTATGTGGGAAGGAAGCATTAGATTGATCTTGGAGTCAGTTAAAAGGGTCAGCACACCATTCTGGGCCAAAGGGCCTGTATTATTCTGTGTTTAACTATTCTTCAATAAAGGCTTCCAGACCTATGATTTTCTCCTGATAGTGATGTTTAATCTTTCTGCATGCAGTGGCTTAGTGATCTAACATACAGGTATGTAATTGAATTGAATGAACTGAACGACAGTGCCGATGTTTAAAAAGTATTCAGCCCCTTGGAATTTTCATGTTTTATTGTTTTACAACATTGAATCACAGTAGATTTAATTTGGCTTTTGTTGACAGTGGTCAATGGAAAAAGACATTTTCGTCAAAGTGAAAGCAGATCTCTGCAAAGAGATCTAAATTACTTACAAATATAAAACACAAAATAATTGATTGCATACGTATTCATCCCCTTTAATATGACATACCAATTCATCACTGGTGCAGCCAATTGGTTTTAGAAGTCACATAGTTAAATGGAGATTTGTTTTTGGAGACCTGTGTGCAGTCAGGTGTGTTAATTGATTGTAGTAAAAATACACCAGTATCTGGAAGGTCCGATTGCAGGTGAGTCAGTATCCTGGCAAAAACTACCCTATGAAGGCAAAAGAACACTCCAAACCATTCCTCAAAAAGGCTATTAAAAAGCACAAGTCAGGAGATGGATACAAGAAAATCTCCAAGACACTAAATATCCATTGTAGTACAGTTAAGTCAATCATTAAGAAATGGAAATAATATGGCACAGTTGTAGATCTACCTAAAGCAGGCAGTCCTCAAAAACTGAGTGACTGTGCAAGAAGGGGACTAGTGAGGGAGGCCACCAAGAGACCTATGACACCTCTGGAGGAGTTGCAAGCTTCAGTGGCTGAGATGGGAAAGACTGCGCATACAACAACTGTTGCCTGGGTGCTTCACCAGTTGCAGCTTTATGGGAGAGTGACAGAGAAAACCACTGGGGGTGGGAACACATGAAATCTTGGCTAGAGTTTACTAGAAGGCATGTGGGAGACTGAAGTCAGCTGGAAGAACATTCTATGTGAAACCAAAGTTGAGCTTTTTTTTTAGACTAAACGCTTTGTTTGGCGTCGGCCAAATACTGCACATTATCAAAAACACATTATCCCTACCATGAAGCACGGTGGTGGCTGCATCATACTGTGGGGATGCTTCACTGCAGCAGACCCTGGAAGACCTGGGAAGGTAGAGGGTAAAATGATTGCAACAATGTACAAGGAAATCCTGGAGGAAAAACCTGATGTGCTCTGCTAGAACTGCAACTTGAGAGAAGATTTGTTTTCCAGCAAGCCAAAACTACAAAGGAATGGTTTAAAAACGACAAAGTTAATGTCTTGGAGTGGCCAATTCAGAGTCCAGACCTGGACACAATTGAGAATTTGTGGCTGGATTTGAAAAGGGCTGTTCACTCATGATCCCCATGCAATCTGACAGAGCTTGAGCAGTTTTGTAAAGAAGAATGGGGGAAAAATTGCAGTGTTCAGATGTACAAAGCTGATAGAGACCTATCCACACAGACTTGAGGCTATAATTGCTGCCAAAGGTGCGTCTACTAAGTGCTGACTTGAAGGGGCGAGTAATTATGCAGTCAATTATTTTGTGCTTAATAATTGTAATAAATTTAGACCAATTTGTAGAAATTTGTTTTCACTTCGACACTTGAGTCTTCTGTTGATCAGTGTCAAAAAAGCCAAATTAAATCCACTGTGATTCAATGTTATAAAACAATAAAACATGAAAATTTCCAGGGGTGGGGTGAATACTTTGTATAGGCACAGTATGTTGACTTGGATGATTGGATTGGGAAACCTACTGTTGAATCATGCAAGCTAGTATGGCTGGCTGGTGGTTGGGTTGTGAAGGCATCGTTAACGGTGTTAAGGAAGTCTTTGACAATGTCAAATAAACTTTTCTTGCAACATAAAAAATGCAAAGCATTTATCATTGAGGATTGGAGGGTGAATTATACTCTCATCTCCTACCATTGACAATATGTTCACTAACTACTGCCATGGGGCTGGAGGTACAGGATCCTTGGGTTCTAGCGCAATTATTACTGTGCAACCATCGTGGATAACTTCACTCACCTCAACTATGAACCTATTCGACAACCTACAATACTCTTTCTTAAGGATTCTGCAGCTCACTCTCAGTACTTTTTATTTACTTATTTATTTTTTTGACTTGTACGATTTCTTTTGGTCATTCTTCTGTTTTTCATTAATTTTATTGTATTTTATTATTTTCCTGTAAATGTCTTGAAGAAAATGAATCTCAAGTTAGTATAGGATAACATTTGCAATTTGAAAATAAATTTGCTTTAAACTTTGAATTCCAGCCTGTGCTCAAAGTACAAGACAATCCAAGGTGACTGTACTGAGAGGGTGCTACACTTGGAAGCTGGGTTTTATCCCAAGAGGTCCCATCTGTCCTCTGGTGCTAATATAGTTGATTGTTTAAGCGCTGTTTTTAATGGTAGTCGGGAGTAACCTGGTAGTGGTTAGAGAGAAATGTTCTCCATGTGGAATGTGGTGCTGGCGTGGTGATAGAAGCAGATTCATTAGATACACTTAAGAGGCTCTTGGATGAGCGCACAGATAATAGAAAAATGGAGGGCAATGAGGGAGGGAAGGGTTAGATTGATCTTAGAGTAGGTTAGAGGGTTTGCACAACATTGTGGACTGAAAGGCCTGTACTGTTCTGTGTGCTAGTTTTAGGATCCAAAATGAGAGTGAACTGGAGGAAAGAATGTGTGGTGAGTCTTCTATGAAATAGGTTGCAGGAGGAGAGCCATCATCAAGGATGGCATTTGTGGAGATGAAAAGAAAAAGGAAGCTTTCTTTTATATATAAAAAAAAATTGAACGGTCCTGTTAATTACAGAACAATCATGAAAGGAGATTTTTATCACTTCAGTCCTTTGGTCAATAGTATTATGCTAGATTCAATTTCTGTGCACGCCAGCTGCTAGGTACCTGAGCAAGTTCTGGCTCAGACAAAGGAACAGGATTAGTACCTGTCAAAAAGGGATTAATGGTTCTATTGGTATTAATACGTGTGTTTGGAGAGGCCACTCAGCCTGTCAAACTTGTGCCAGCTCTTCAGATATCTGTTGGTCCTAATCTTCCTCGGAATAGAAGGATATCCCTTTAGAACAGAAATGAGAAATTTTTTTAGCCAGAGGGTGGTAAATCTGTGGAATTCATTGTCACAGATGGCTATAGAGGCCAAGTTATTGGGTATTTTTAAAGCAGAGGTTGATAGATACTTTATTGATCCCAAAGGAAATAAGTATTACAGTAACATTACAAGTGCATGGCTATACAAATATAAGAGAAGTATGAAATAATAAAAAAAAAAGTTGTCTCAAACAGTTTAACTGGAGGAGGTTATCACTTCCCTGGCTATAGGTTGACTCATTATAGAGCCTAATAGCTGAGGGTAAGAATGACCTTGTATAGCACTCTTTGGAGCAGCACAGTTGTCTTAGTCTGTATTGTATTGTATATTGAGTATTGTATTCTCTGTTCAGCCAAGGTGGCATGCAGAGGGTGAGAAACATTGTTCAGAATTGCCAGGATTTTCCATAGGGTCCTTTATTCTACCACAGCCTCCAGCATGTCCAGTTTGACTCCTATAACAGTCAGCCTTTCTAATTAGTTTATTGAGTCTGTTGGCATCACCGGTGTTGATGCCATTGCCCCTGCACACCACCACATAGAAGGTAGTGCTGGCGACAACAGACTGATAGAATATGTGAAGGAGAGGCCTGCATTCTCCAAAGAACCTCAGTCTCCTCAGGAAGCAGAGACTGAGGTCCTTTGGAGAATGCAGGCCTCTCCTTCACATATTCTATCAGTCTGTTGTCGCCAGCAGAATCTTCTATGTGGTGGTGTGCAGGGGCAATGGCATCAACTTGGGTGATGCCAACAGGCTCCATAAACTGATGAGAGAGATTCTGGCCCTTGTACACAGCCTGTGTGTTGGTGCTCCACTCAAGTCTGTCATCCAGGTGTACCCCCAACTACTTGTAGGTCCTCACCACATGAGTGTCCTCACCATCAATAGTAACAGGGAGCAGTGCAGGCTTACTCTTCCTAAAGGCCATTGCCATCGCCTTACTGATATTGAGCTGCAGATGATTCAGCTTCCACCAGAGCCCTGTATTCATCCTCCCATCCTCCCTTTATACACCCAACTATTGCTGAGTCATCAGAGAATTTCTGCAGATGACATTGCTCAGTATTGTATCTCAAGTCCAAGGTATACAGGGTAAGCAGGAAGGGAGCCAATACAGTCCCTTGTGGGGCCCAGTGCTGCTTATAGCCATGTCTGACACACCACTCTGAAGCTGCACAAACTGTGGTCTGCCAGTCAGGTAGTCCATGATCCAGGATGCAATGGAAGTGCCAACCTGGTTGAATGGAGCAATGAGGGCTGTGTGATATTGAAGGCACTTGAGAAATTAAAAACAATGTCTCACAGTGCTGCCCTGCTTATCCAACTGGGAGCAGGCTCTGTTCAAGAGATAGATGAGAGCATTGTTGACTCCAGTGTACTCCTGGCCAGCAAACTGCAGGGGATTGAGAGTGACTCTGACCAGGGGTTGGAGGTGCGCAAGAATCATGCGCTCTAGGATCCTCAAGATATGTGAGGTCAGGGTCACTGGACAGTAGTTATTCAAGACTTTTGGTTGGCCCTTCTTGGGCACTGGGACCACACGTAATGTCTCCACATGGTTGGGACCCTTTCCAGGCTGAGACTCAGATTAAAAATGCACTGGAGAACTCAACAGAGCTGCTCAGCACACTCCTTCAAGACTTTGGGTTTCACACTATCCGGTCCCAATGCTTTGGTGTGTCTTGAGTTTCCCCAGAGCCCTTCTCACCTGCTCAGTAGTGAAGGTGAGTCCCATGGTGACGGGGGAGTTGATGGAAGGTGGGGGCTGGGGAAATTGAAGATTGGGATGATTGTTGGTATATGGAGGTGTGGATAGTAAGTGCAGGGCAAGAAGTGGATGTAGACAGAGGTAGCCTGTGTTGTTCATCCATGTATTGAATTGGAGGTGGGGGAGGTGTTGGTGCTGAGGTGCCCTGGCACTTGGACCTGTTTGCTGAGGGGGGTGTGAACAGGAGAGCAATTGTCAAACCTATTGAAGAATTGCTTCTTGATTAGTAAGGGTGTCAAAAGTTATGGGGAGAAGGCAGGAGAATGGGCTTAGGATAATAAGTTGCCCGTGGAGTGACTGGATAAGCCAAATGGCCTAATTCTGTTCTAATAGTGTTAATGGTCTTCCCTGTACCTTGCCTCTCGCCCATCAGTTTCCATTCTAAACCCTCTCCCCCAGCACATTCCAGCTTTTTTCCCCAAGCACTTCTCTTTTTTTTCCTTCCCGTGGCATATTACGTTAGTTAGAAAGTTTCTGAAGATTTCAACACTGCAGTTGGAGAATTAGTTGGGGGCTGGTGATAAAGATTAAAGGTAAAGAATATAAACAGAGATCAGAAGACATAGAAGCAAAATTAGGCCATTCAGGATGGAAGCTGTCATTGACACTGGTGGTATGGTGTTCTCAGGTTTTTGTCTTCTGTCTGATGGAAGGGAGGAGATGAGAGAACGTCTGAGGTTGACGGGGTCTTTAATTATGCTGGCTGCTTTACTGAGGCAGTGAGAAGTCTATGGAGTGAAGTTCTGGTGGAGGATCTCAGCCCGAAACGTCGACTGTTTGCTCTTTTCCATAGGTGCTGCCTGGCCTGCTGAGTTCCTCCAACATTTTGTGTGCCTTCCATGGAGGGAAGGCTGTTTTCTGTGATGTGCTGGAGCTGTGTTTGAAAGGGTTGGAGATTCAGAGGAACCTGAAGTATCACCTGGAAGGTGACTGAAATCTGGAAAGCACTGTCTGAGAGTGTGGTGGTTCATTTTGGTAGGTCACATATGATGCCAGGATATAGTATTAATGGTAAGACTCTTGGCAGTGTGGAGGATCAGAGGGAAATTGGGGTCCAAGTCCATAAGACACTTAAAGCTGCTGTGCAGGTTGACTGTGTGGTTAAGAAGGTATACGGCATATTGGCTTTTGTCAGCTGTGGGATTGAGTTGAAGAGCTGAGAGGGAATGTTGCAGCTATATGGGACTCTGGTCAGACCCCACTTGGAGTACTGTGCTCAATTCTGGTCACCTCACTACAGAAAGGATGTGGAAACTATAAAAAGGGTGCAGAGGAGATTTACAAGGATGTTGCCTGGATTGGGGAGCATGCCTTATGAGAATAGGTGAAGTGAACTTGGCCTTTTCTCCTTGGAGCGATGGAGGATGAGAGGTGACCTGATAGAGGTGTATAAGATGATGGGAGGCATTGATCGTGTGGATAGTCAGTGGCTTTTTTCCAGGGCTGGAATGGCTAGCACAAGAGGGCACAGTTTTAAGGTGCTTGGAAGTAGGTACAGAGGAGATATCAGGGGTAAGTTTTTTTGCACAGAGAGTGGTGAGTGTGTGGAATGGGCTGCCAGCAACAGTGGTGGAGGTGGATACAATAGGGTCTTTTAAAAGACTCCTGGATAGGTACATGGAGCTTAGAAAAATAGAGGGCTATGGGTAACCTGAGGTAATTTCTAAAGTAAGTATATGATCGGCACAGCATTGTGGGCTGAAGGACCTGCATTGTACTGTAGGTTTTCTATGTTTTCAGAAGGATTCAAAACATTCGGATAAGCCCTTGAAATGCCTTGGCACAGAAGAAGGTTTATGAATGAATGCTGGGTAATGCGCTGCTTCAAGCTCAGGACCTAAAGCCTGGCACAGACGTTGAGGCCAAAGGGTCTGTTTCTATGCTTGTATGACTCTGTGTAAGAAGGAGAAACCTGATGGTTGTTTCAATTATGCAAGAAGCCTTAATTGGAAAAATGGCCTCGTTCCAATGTAAGGTTTACTATGTTGTATGTGTGATTCTGGATGAATGTTGTGAGGCCATTGGCTGTTGCCCTCACCACTGGTTCCAATCCGGTTGTCATTTGATACCCACATGCATTGATTTTTGATCCAAGATTAGCTCTTTCTCTATAGAGGGGAGCCATTTAAAGGGGACCCAAGGGGCAAATTTTCCCACACATGGGGTGATGGGTATATGAAATGAGCTGCCTGAGGAAGTGGTAGAGTTGGGTACAATTATGACATTTAAAAGGAATTTTGACAGTTACTTGGATAGGACAGGTTTGGAGGGATATTGGCTGAATGCAGATCAAGTGGGACCAGCTTGGTGAGCAGTATGGTCGGCATGGACATGTTGGGCCTGTTTCCATGTTGTGTTATGCTATGTACCCCACATGGGCAATGGCATCTTTCAGGACCTGCTTGCTGTTAGTCAGGGAGTTGAATAGCACAGAAGAAAGCCTTTTTGGCCCATCATGTCCATATAGACATTTTTGCTCATCTACGCTAATTCTAATTGCCTGTGTTAGAATTTAAAAAAATTAAAGATAAGAATAGCTGTATCTGTTATGTGTACATCAAAACATAGTGAAATCTGCCATTTGGATCAATGACCAACACAGTCCAAGGATGCGCTGAAGGCAGCCTGCAAGAATCACATGCCTCAGGTGCTAACATGGCCACAATTTACTCACCTGTACACCTTTTGAATGTGGGATGAAATGGGAACATCCAGAGGAAACCCAAGCAGTCATGGGTAGAACGTGTAAACTCCTTGCAGATGATGGGAATTGAACCCTGAGTGCTGGCACTGTAAAGCATTATGCTAGTTGCTACACTGCTGTACCACTTTATTCTTTATGGAATGAGCTGCCTGAGGAAGTGGTTGAGGCAAGTTCAGGAACAACTTGTAAGACAGGCACATGGATTGGAAAAGTTTAGGAGATTAATGGCCAAACATTGGCATCTAGCTTGGATAGTGCATCTTTGTCAACATGGACCATTGGGCTGATTGCCCTGCTTTTATTTATTTTTTATTTGGAGATGCAGCACGGTAGCAGGCCCTTCTGGCCCAACAAGCCTGGTCAGTTACACCCACATGATCAGTTTATCATACGTCTTTCGAATATGGGAGGAAACCAGAATACCTAGAGGAAGCCCACACAGTTATAGGGAGAACATACTAATTGCTGATAGAGAGAAGTGGAATTGAACCTGGGTTGCTAGCATTATAATAGTGTTAGGCTAAGCGCTATATTACTCTGCCACCCCAAAGCATTAGACGCTTTCAAGCCAAGATCAACCAAGTCAATTTAGTCAAGGAGCTAGGCAACACTGAAGCAGGCCATTTGGCCCAACTGGTCCATCTCGACTAAGACACACTTCGTGCTGTACAACTCTGTCACAGTGACCCTGTCTCTCACACTACAATGAATGTATTCGTGATACTGGTTGAGGGTACTAGAAGAAAACTCTTGATGCTTTTTAGTTGTGGTTTGATTTCTCAACCGATAGTGCCATTCCCTCAATATTGGACTAATATCATCATGGATTAATGTACTCAAGCAAGGCACAATCCTAGAGTCCAACAGTGTATATTGTTTGATGCAGCAAAGTCGAGTCTCCATGTGGGAAGTGGGAGACTAAGGGAAGTATGCGGAAACGCATTGTTTATTTCATTGTCTGCTTTGTTAAGGCCACAGAACCGTTGAAATTTGTGGCTGTCTTAAATCTGTCTCTGTTGCTTTCTGCTGCTGGTTGGGTGTGGTGTGCCTGGCTGTCTTGAGAAAATAACAAGCTCTGATACTTGTTTTGTTTCACAATTCCTTAATATTTCCGTTCTGGCTGAAAGGCAAAAAAATGTCTTCTCAGCAGAACTTCCTGGAAAGTTTGTAGGAAAACTAAAAACAATGTAAAGTTATCAAATAATAATCCAGTTACTCCCTTATTTGTAAGGTTAATGCCCTTGATGTTGATGAGAATTTATATTTTCTTCTTTCCTGCTGTCCTTTTGTGTGATTCCTCATGTTCCAGGCACCTTTCACGGTCCACGTCCATAGATCACTCAACGTTGCTACTTAAATTGATAGGTTTAAGAAAGTGTATGCTATGTTGGCCTTCATTAGTCAGGGGATTGAGTTCACAGCCGCGAGGTAAAGCTGCAGCTCTATAAAAACCTGGTTGGATCGTACTTGGAATATTGTGTTCGGTTCTGGTCACCTCATTATAGGAAGGATGTGGAAGCTTTAGAGAGGCTGCAGCGGACATTTACCAAGATGCTGCTTGGACTGCAGAGCATATGTCTTATGAAGAACTGTTGAGTGAGCTTTGCTGTTTGGAATGGAGGAGGATGAGAGGTGACTTAGTGGACGTGTACAAGATGATAAGAGACATAGATCGAGTGAATAACCATTTTCCCAGGGCAAGATGGTTAATATGAGGGGGCATAAATTTAAGGTGAATGGGAGAAAGTATTGGGAGATATAAGAGGTAGTTGTGTTTTCTTTTCAGAATCTTAGTTGCGTACATTGCCCAAAAGATCAGTACAACATCGACTGTACAACATATTCTATGAACCTGACTGGAGAACTGCTATGGAAGTATCACGTCCCTAGGTCAGACTGCATCAAGGGCACCTTCAAAAGACGATGCCTCAAGGAAACGGCATCCATCATTAAGGACTCTCATGAGCCAGGACGTGCCTGCCTTTAAAAACAGCTTCTTCCTCTTTGCCATCAGATTCCTGAATGGTCCATATTATGGGGTTAGTAAGTTGTGGACGTGCTCTGTTGGTGACAGAATCGTGGCGACACTTGTGGGCTGTCACAAGCACATCCTCGGACCCTGATGCAAATGACACAATTTCACTGTATATTTTGATGTTTCGATGCACATATTAAATAGAAAGCTAATCTTTAAAAGGTTTGCCTCAGACCTTCATGTTCTGTACTGAATAGCAAAGGAAGGTGAGGTTTTAATTTATTACTCCTTATGGATTATAAATGCTTTAAAGGGTAGATGTGAAGAAGAGGAATTATGGGGGGAAACTACTACTTTAGGTAAGAAGTTCACTGTGTAGCATCTGTGGTTTGAACCATTTGGCAAGAGGCAATTAACCACAGCTTCATGTATAATATTGAGAGGGGAAGCTATTGTTAAAAATACAAAGTTCTGGAGAGCGTTGAGGTGACTTAATAGTTGTAGAAGACTGGAATATTCTCTCTCAGTTGCATGTAAAACAGTACAGTGCAGGATGGCCTTCTTGGCCCATGGTGTCTATACCAACCATGACACCAATTCAAATTAATCTCACTTACCTGCATGTGGCTCATTCCCTGCCTACGTGCCTGTCGGAATGCCTCTTAAACATTGCCATTGTACCTGCTTTGTAAACATCATTAAACTTTCTCCTTAAAGCTATGCCCTTTAGTAATGCATGTCAGATAGTCGCTGTTAAATCTGATTAGGAATTCAGGAATTTGAATATAGATAAGTGTGAGGTGTTGCATTTTGGAACGTCTAACCGGTGCATGACTTGTACTATGAAAGAGAAGGCACTGGGGTGTGTCATGGAACAGAGCAATTTTGGAGTGCATAGTTTGTTGAAAGCAGTATCAGGGCAGTGAGTACAGGAGTTGGGGCATTATGTTGTTGTTGAAGTTGTTGAGGAGGCCACACTTGGAGTGCTGTGTAGCGATTTGGTCCTTTAAGAGGACCACAACCTTGTCGTAATTTGGAGGCTTGTGTGCCTCAGTGACCCCGGAGAGCTATACTGTCTGGAGTCGGGGCTTTCTGCTTTGGTTTTTGGTAGGGTCGTCCATGCTCAACAGGTCAAAGGGTAGAGGCCAGACTAACAATGGTCCCCCTGTCCTCCAGGTTCAGGGGTTCAGCTCAGGGCTAACAACCCTGACCAGTAAAACAAAACTGTTATGGAAACAATAAAATGAAGAATCCTTCTACATCTGTGTACAATGGTATTCTTGAGTCTCCACCTGGGACTTGCATAACTGACAGTAAACTGAGTGGAAGCTACTGACACGATGAAGGAAGCTGTGAATGCTGCCAGAGAAGGAGGAGCTTCATTGCTGCCCTAAACGCCAGAGACATAAGGGGCAAAAGAAGTTTTCCTGTTATTGGAAAGTTGTGCTTAAATTGGAAAGAATACAGAGATTTGAGGATGTTGCCAGGTCTAGAGGGCTGAGTTCTAGGGAGAGGTTGGCCAAGTTAAATTTTTATTCCTAGGAACATGATGAATGAGAGGACAACCTTATAGAAATGTTTAAAAATTATGAGGGACACAGATAAGGTGGGTGGTAACACATTTCCTCAGAGAAGGGGAGTCTAAAACTAGGGAGCATAGATTTATGTTTTATAAAGGCTTAAAAGGGACCTGAGGGGCAACTTTCTCATGCAGAGGGTGGTGAGTATATGGAACTAGCTGCCAGAGGAAGTGGTCGAGATGGGTATAATAGTATCATTTAAGAGGCACTTGAATAGGGGCATGGAGCATGGGGGAGTGGGGTTTGGAGGAATTTGGGCTAGCTGGATGGGCATCATTGTCAGCATGGGCTGGTTGGACGGAAGGGCCTGTATCAGTGCTGTATTGCTTTGTGACTTTATGACTGCAATTGAGAATCAAGGGAAGCTGGAATGGATACCATTGGATCCCATCTCCAACGGGATCCCACCACCAAACACATCTTTCCCTCCCCCCAGCTTTCTGCTTTCCAGAGGGCTCGCTCCCTACATGACTCCCTTGTCCATTGGTTCCTCCCCACTGATCTCCCTCCTGGCACTTGCACTTGCAAGTGGAACAAATGCAACATCTGCCCCTGCACCTTCTCCCTCACTACCATTCAAGGCCCCAAACAGTCCTTCCAGATGAGGTGACGCTTCACCCGTTAGTCCTTTGGGGTTATCTACTGTATCTGATGCTCCCCGTGTGGCTCCCTGTATATCGGTGAGACCCGACGTAGATTGGGAGATCGCTTTGCCGAACACCTATGCTCTATTTGCCAGAAAAAGCTAGATCTCCTAGTGACCACACATTTTAAGTCCACTTCCCATTCCGACACGTCAGTCCGTGGCCGCCTCTACTGCCATGATGAGACCATACTCAGGTTGGAGGAGCAACACCTTGCATTCCATCTGGGTAGCCTCCAACTTGATGCCATGAACATCGATTTCTCGAACTTCTAGTAATGCCCCTCCCTCCCCACCATTCCCCATTCCCATTTCCCTCTCAGCTTACCTGCCCATCACCTCCCTCTGGTGCTCCTCCCCCTTTTCCAGCCCAGTATCTTTTTCACTAATCAACTTCATAGCTCTTTACTTCGCTCCTCTTCCCTCTACTCCTAGTTTCACCTATCACCTTGTGTTTCTTCCTCTCCTCCCCCCACCTTCTAACTAGTGAGTCCTCGTTTCTCCTTTTCTCTCTCCAGTCCTGATGAAGTGTCTCAGACTGAAACGTCGACTATTATCTCTTCCATAGATGCTGCTTGGCCTGCTGATTTCCTCCAGCATTTTGTGTGTGTTGCTGGAATGAATGTTGATTGCATTAGGTGGAGGAGTCTTGTGTGGAAGGTGTCAAATTGCTGCATTGTATGTAGTAGCCACTACCATTGTCATGGAATTCACCAGAGTCGATTATAGTCAGACAGTTGTTATTCACTGTTATAATGAAGAAAATGTAACTGGTTTGTTCACATTTCTAAAATCTACAGAGAAATAACAAGGAGATTTTCAGTTTGTTGGAGTATGAGTTAAGAGGGAATTGGTAGTCAGGACAAGGGAATCTGCTCTTTGAATAGCGCTGTGGGAAATGTTTTTGTCTTGAAGGGGTAGATGGAGTCTTTAAGACTTCATTTACTTAACTTCCTATTCCCATTCTGACATGTCAGTCCATGGCCACCTCTATTGTCAAGAGGCTACTTTCAGGTTGGAGGAGCAATACCTCATATTCCATCTGGATAGCCTCCAATCTGATGGCATGAACATCGATTTCTGTAACTTCAGGTAATTTCTCCCCCTCCCTCTCTTTTCATTTCCCCATTGTGGTTCCACTCTTACCTCTTCTCTCTCACCTGCCCATCACCTCCCTCTGGTGCCCCTCCTCCTTCCCATTCTCCCATGGTCCACTGTCCTATCTTATCAGATTCCATGTTCTTCGGTCCTTTACCTTTTCCACCTATCCACTCCCAGCTTCTCACATCATTCCCCCTCCTCCACCCACTCACTTTCCCCCTCACCTGGTCTCACCTACCACCTGCCAGCTTGTACTCCTTCCCCTCTCCCCACCTTAGTCTGTTCTGCCCTCTTCCTTTCCAGCCCTGGTGAAGGATATCAGCCTGAAGCATCAACTGTTTATTTCTATCCATAGATGCTACCTGACCTGTGGAGTTCCTTCAGCATTTTTGTGATTTGGAAGACTGTTTCTTCTCCCTTGTAACACTATATTCTGCACTCTTTTCTTTTTTTTAAACTATGTTGTTGCACTTCTGTATGGAATGATTTGTCTGGATGACATGCAAGCAAACATTTTTCCACAGTATCTCCGTAAATGTGGCAACAGTAAACTATTTGATTGTGGGGGGGGGGGGCGGGGGGTTCTGTTGAGATGAATGAAGATTGTAGTCATTTGTCTCCGGAGGCCATGCACCCATCATGGCCATGCTAGGCAAAAAAATTGGACTAAGTAGGTAATGATCCAACAAGTAGACCTTGTTCCTCTTTGAGAATATTGCCACCTATGCTGGTGTAATTAGTTTATTGTCACATACACCAGGATGCAGTGAAGTCCCTTGCTTGCTTGAAGCTCACAGAGTAAACAGTCTAATCTGATGCAAGCTTTCCACCCGATACATTGACAGTTCATTTCCCCCCACAGATGCTGTTTGACCAACACATTCTTCCAGCAGGTTGTAAATACTGCAGTGGATTTATGCCTGAGTGAAACTTGATGCATGTACTGTCATCTTTTCACGTAGGTGAAGGCCAGCTGATTGAGCGAGGCTCTCAGACAGGAATGATCAACCCTGGAGGCCCCTGGATGACATTGCAACACAATGGGCCAGTGGCTCACTTTAACTACAGCATCCGGGTCAGGTGCGAAGAGCACTACTATGGGACCGGCTGTAACAAGCTCTGCCGGCCACGGGACGACTTCTTCGGCCACTTCATGTGCGACCAGAATGGGAACAAGCTCTGTATGGAGGGCTGGATGGGCCAGGACTGCAAAAAAGGTAACGAAAAAATTCCCTGTGGCATCTATGGCTTGAACAATACAATTTGGCTTGTTAGCATATTGAGAATGGAAACTAGTGTTAAAAATACAAAATTATGGAGGCTGTAGAGAAAGTTCAATATTTGTAGGGGGCAGGACTTTGTCTCCATGGTGTAGCACAGGAACAAACCCTTCAGCCCACAATATTTGAGCTAACTTTGAAGTCAACCCTAACATTACGTCATCCTGCGCAGGAGCTATGTCCCTCTATTCCCTGCTATTCAGTTTCCTGTCTAAGTGCTACTGTTTAAACCATCACAGTTGAGGGAACGGAGGGGGAGATGTCCAGGATACCCTGTTTGGGTGTCTTGTAAGTATTTGTTGCTATATCTGATTCCATCATTTCCCTGGCAGCATGTTCAAGGTACTGTGTTTGAACAAAAAATTTTGCCTTGTAAATCTCCTTTAAACTTTCCCCCCCACTCACCTTAAAGCTACATTATAGAGCAGAGAGGTGGATTTGAAGGGGATAGAGCCTCCATATGTTTTAACTTCATTTAATGGACTGTATCTGTCGCTGGGTGGAGACGCTCACTGTGTGGACAGACGGAGGCTTGGCTGTTGTCAGTCAGAGGTCCGACAGTGAGGTGATGGAGGATGGGCACTTGAGCACTTGGTTGACTCGGTAGTCCATGCTGAAGACACTGACCCCTGGGATCCAGAGCACAAAAGTAATTCTGAAATACTTCAGTGAATGATGGATTGAGAAATATCCTTTTTTTTTTCTTATTTCAGCCATATGCAAGCAGGGTTGTCATTCGATCCATGGAGGGTGTGATGTCCCTGGGGAATGCAGGTAAGTAATCAGTTTCAGGTTTTATTTAGAGAGATGCAGCATGGTAAACACAAAATACTCTGCAGATGCTGGGGTCAAAGCAACACTCACAGCACGCTGGAGGGACTCAGCAGGTCGGGCAGCATCCGTGGGAATGATCAGTCAACGTTTCTGGCCGGAACCCTTCCATCAGAGGTCCTGATGAAGGGTTCTGGCCCGAGATGTTGACTGATCGTTTCCACATGCTGCCTGACCTGCTGAGTCCCTCCAGTGTGTTGTGAGTGCAGCATGGTAGTAGGCTTATCTGGCCCAGCAACTACACCCATGTATTTCTTTTTCTATTAATACATAATTAGTGTGATGAGAATGGGTCCAGAGTTGGTGGTTATGTCCTTTGAGTGAGATGTGGGAACTTTGGTAGACCTCCAGTCTCCCTGATAACCATGTCTGCATGAAGTACACCAAGCTGCATCTCCTTAGAAACTGTAAGGAACGGGAGCTTGATCTTTGGCTCATATGGGAGAACGAAGAGGTATTCTATAGTTGTACTGTAGAGAGCATTCTAACAGGCTGCATCACTGTCTGCTGTGGAGGAGCTACTGTACAGGACTGAAAGAAGCTGCAGAAGGTTGTAAATCTAGTCAGCTCCATCTTGGGTACTAGCCTACAAAGTACCCCGGACATCTTTAGGGAGTGGTGTCTCAGAAAGGCAGCGTCCATTATTAAGGACCTCTAGCACCCAGGGCATGTCCTTTTCTCACTGTTACCAACAGGTAGGAGGTACAGAAACCTGAAGGCACACACACTCAGTGAGTCAGGAATAGCTTCTTCCCCTCTGCCATCCGATTCCTAAATAGACATTGAATCTTGGGACACTACCTCACTTTTCTTTAATATACAGTATTTCTGTTTTTGCATGTTTTTGTAAGCTATTCAATATACATAATTGATTTACTTATTATTATTTTTTATTTTATTATTATTATTACTTTTTTTCTCTGCTAGATTATATATTGCATTGAACTGCTGCTGCTAAGTTAACAAATTTCACGTCACATGCCGGTGATAATAAACCTGATTCTGATAGACAGGAGCTGCAGGAAGATAATCACCTGTAAGTTGCAGGAGCCAGGTACCTAGGTGACTCTCAGGATAGGGAAGCGGAATAAGGCAGCCAGTGCAGAGCACCCCTGTGGCTGTTCCCTTAATAATAAGTATCTGCTTTGAATACTGTTGGAGGGGATGGGGAGGGGGGAGGCGAACAGCCTTCTGGGTGAAGCCAACTCTGGCACTGATGAGAAAAAATCTATAAATGCTGGAAATCAAAGTAACTCAGAAAATGCTGGAGGAACTCAGCAGGCCAGGCAGCATCTATGGAAAAGAGTAAACAGTCAACGTTTTGGGCTGAAACCCTTCATCAGGAGTGGAAGAAGAGATGAGAGGTCAGTAAGAAAGTGGGAGGAGGGGAGGGTGGGTCACTGGTGCTGTAATAGTGTTACACTAACTGCAATACTGTCATGCTGCCCATCTGTTTTATAACAGTCCTTTGTTATAAAAGCTCCTCGACATCTTGAAGTCAATCTCACTTTTAATGGTTTTAATACCTTTATGATGATGATAATGAAAGGATTATTGGTGATCATTTGTCCACAATAAAATCCAATCTCTAAAACTGTCCATTGCTATTTTGAGAAAAAAGATAGTGAAAAGCAAATTGGTTGATGGCTTCTGAGCAATTGATTTAGTTTATGATTGAGTGCAGTACCTGAGGATTGAGTCTATATGACCTCTGGTTTCTTCCTCCTGAAGTCAATAATCATATCCTTGGTCTTACTGACATTGAGTGAGAGGTGGTTGTTGTGACACCACTCAGCCAGATTTTTAATCTCCATCCTATGTGCTGATTTGTCACCATCTTTGATTCAGCCAATGACAGTGGTGTTGTCAGCAAACTTCAATATGGCATTGGAGCTATGCTTAGGCACACAGTCATAAGTGTAAAGCGAATAGAGCGGGGGGCTAGGCACACAGCCTTGTCGTGCACCTATGCTGAATGTAGATTGTGGAGGAAATGTTGCCAGTCTAAACTGACTGGGGTCTGCAAGTGAGGAAATAAGTGAATCCAATTGCACAGGGAGGTATTGAAACCAAGGCTGTGAAGTGTATTGATTAGTTTTGAGGGGATGATGGTATTGAATACTGCGCTATAGTCGATAAAGAGCATCTTGATGCATGCATCTTTGCTGTTCAGATGTGCCAGGGTTTAGTGAAGAGCCAACGAAACAACACCTGCTATGACTTGTTGTGCCATTAGGCAAATTGAAGCAGATCCAAGTCACTTCTCAGGCAGGGGTTGATATGCTTCACCACCACCTCTCAAAACGCTTCATCACAGTGGATGTAAGTGCTGTTGGAGGGTAGTCATTGAGGCGGGTTACCACGTTCTTCTTGGGCACCAGTATAATTGAAGCCGGCTGTGGAAGTGAGTGCTTAAAGATACTGGTGAACACTGCAGCCAGTTGATCAGCACAGGTCTCTAGTACTTGCCCAGGTACCCCACCTGGGTTGAATGTTTTCCCGTGGGTTCACCCTCCTGAAGGATGCTGTTCCTAAACCTGGAGGTGTGGGACTTCAGGCCTCTGTATCTTCTGCCCGATGGTAGCTGCAAGAGGAGGGTGTGGCTTGGGTAGTGAGAATCTTTGATGGATGCTGCCTTCCTGAGGCAGCATCTCCTGTAGATGGTGGGAGGAATGTCCCCCTAATGTACTGGGCAGAGTCCACTGCTCTCTGCAACTTTTTGTGTTCCTGGGTGTGGTGAGTCTGAGTGTTTACCTTCATTGGATTATGAATGTTTCTAGCAGTGTATCCTCACCTGGTGAGATACAGAATGGGACCCCAGTCATCTGTTTACTCAGAGCCATGCAGCTTGGCAAGTAGGCTTTTCTGCCAATCTTTATAATGGCTAAGTTGCCTCACTTAGCTAGTTCCATTTGCCTGTGTTTTGCTGATATCCTTCTAAATCTTTCCTATCCATGTACCAATGTATCCATGTGACAAGTTTCAGAAGAGAGCATGGCATAATTTGATGTGAATGGGAGGAGTTTGAGAAACAAGCCTGCAAGGGAAAGGAGTGAATTTGGAAGGCAAATAAAAGAAAGACCAAGAAATAACTAATGAAAGTTTTTGTCAGTGCTTGTTTATAGAACATAGAACATTACAGCGCAGTTGAGGCCCTTCGGCCCACAACGTTGAGCCAACCTTTTAAACTATTCTTAAGATCAATCTAACCCTTCCCTCCTTTGTAGCCCTCCATTTTCCTTTCATCCACGTGCCTAAGAATTTCTCAAATATTCCTGATTTATCTGCCTTTACCACCAATCCTGGCAGTGCACTTCACGCACCCACCGCTCTGTGAACCTCTGACATCCTCCCTACACTTGTGTTCAATCACCTTAAAGTTATGCCACCTCTTATTAGCCATTTCCATCCTCAGAAAAGGCTCTGGTTATCTTGGACAACTCTATCAAGTCACTTCTCATCCTCCTTTCCAAAGAGAAAAGCTCTAGCTTGATCAGCCATTCCTTATTGTATGCATTAATGTATGATGAAGAAACATCTGTGGTAAGTATTAGGAATTTAGACTACAAGTCTGGGTGTGAAAATGGAAGGCGTTCTTCCTTTCCAAATGGGTGCTCCATTTCCCTCCCACATCCCAAAGGCATGCAGACATGCTGGTTGGTGGGTTAATTGGCTAAGTTGTCCTTGGTGTGTAAATGACTGGTGGAATCCAGGAGATGATTACAAGAGTAGTTGGTGTGAGACGGGATTGTTGTGTGAGGCATTGTAAAGCTGATGGGGTGAGATTTCCTGTGGTTGAGAAGTAAGGCAAGTTTCTGAAGGATTAGTTTGTATCAGTCTTCAGAGGATATGATGCAGGCTTTGACATTAGGCAAATGAAGGTGAATTATGCAAAATTATAAGCAGAGAAAACATAAAGGGGTATTACATCTTTAAAAGTTCTGCTGAGCATTGTGGGTATGTTATGTTGGCACCAGAATGTGTGGTGACTCTTGCGAGCTTCCCCCAGCCTTGGATAGTGTTGTTAATGCAAAGGGCGCAGTTCACTATATGTTTCAATATACATGCGATGAATCTGAAAAGTAAATGAACTGTTAGGGCAGGAAAACACTGACTCAGGTTTTTGTGCACAGGTGTGCAAAGACTTGGGGTCTGATGTTGTGCTGTTGTTTAAAATGGGCAGCAGGGATTGACTCAGTAAACTACAGGTCAGGCAACTTGACGTCTGTGACCTGTTGGAAATACTTGGAAAGGGTGGCATTAGTCAGAGACATTAGTTTATCAAGGACATTCAAATGGAAGTACTGGAAGGCAGTGCCTGACTAACTACAAAACCTTCAATGAGGTTAACAAGGAATGACGATGTGATAACTTGGTTGATGTAATCCTTGTGGGCTTTAGTAAGGTATCTCTGAAGTTCGGTGTGATAGATTCATCCTGGAAGTAATAACCCATAGAATCCAAGGGAAAGTGGAGAGCTGAAGGGTTGTTATGAGTACGAGGACTCTGATCATTGTGGCTCTGCAAGGTTCCTTGTTCCTGCTGTTGTATAGATGATTTGTACTTAACTGAGAAATTTGTGGATGGAACCAATAGTTTGCAGTTTTGCAACACTCATTGCAAAAGTGTATATGATTTGGAAAATTTCAGTCAGTTCTTCTCAGGATTTCCAGCTTGTCACATTCTTAAGTAGAAAGTATTATCCTTGAGCCATCCTGAAGAGCTAGAGCTTGAAGTACTTCACTTGTGTTATTAAGAATAGCCTTCGGCACTGACCATCAGATGCCACTTATAACTTGCCCTGGTCCATTTTATTCTCCCCATGTTATCATTGACTCTTCCCAGATTTCACCCCTCACCTTCACACTATGGACCAATCTGTAACCAGCACAGAATTGGGATATGGTAGGAAATTATAGCAAACAGGGGACACTCACATGGGCACAGAGATGACCTGTATACGCCATATACAGCGCCTGATGTCAGAATTGATCCTGAGTCTCAGGAACAGTGAGGAAACAGCTCCCTTGTCAATGCACTGTAAACACTTTAAACCATGTTTTGTAATGCTCTTTATATTGAAAATATATGCTGATATTTATTTATACACATTTTATTCCATATCTGTACTTTAACCTCTAAGTTTATTAGCTTTTTATTTATATACTGTATAATCCTTTATTTTTTTAATTATTGCTTTATGCTTTAGAAGTGCTGAATGTTCTTTGTTCCATGTCACACCCTGCCCATTGCATCACAGCAAATTTCTAAAATGTGTAAAATTGATCCTTGATCCTAGATTTATTAAATTCTTGTGGTAAATTCAATTCTGGCTTTAGCGACCCGAGTACAAAATTCAGGCTGAACACTTCCAGAGTGACTGCTACTCTGCTGTATGTGCTGCTTCTCATCCAGTTTTTTTTGTCTGCTCTCTTGGATATGTAAAGAGAAAATTTACAAGGATGTTGCTACGGTGCGAGGGCCTGAGTTATAGGGAAAGATTGAAATGGTTTTGACTTCCTTTAACCTGCAGATAGAATGAGGGGATATCTGACAGAGATGTACAAAAATTATGATGGGTATAGATGGAATAAATGCAGTCAGACTTTTCCACTGAGGTTGGCTGAGACTAGGACTAGAGGTCATAGGTTTAGGGTGAAAGGTGAAATATTCAAGGGGAACCTGAAGGGGAACAAGGTGGTGTGAGCAGAATAGCTGCCAGCGGAAGTGGTAGATGCAGCTTCGATTGCCACATTTAAGAGAAGTTTGGATAAGTACGTACATGTGAGGGGCACCATGGTTCATGTCCTGACTGATGGGACTAGGCAGAATAACAGTTCAACATGGACCAGATGGGCCCAAGGGCCTGTTTCTGTGCTGTAGTGCTGATTCTATGAAGCATTCATCTAGGTAAATGGAGAGTTTTCTGTCACACTGCTGACTTAAGTGTTTTTATTCATCGTTGTGTATATTGACAATGAGGTTTCCAGAAGTAACGCCAAACGTGCTGCAGAAATGGACTTAATCCAAGGTTACTGAGACTAAGGTACTGATCCTTGTATACTAACTTGCAAATGGACTCATTGGATTCTGCCTGACTTCGGTTATGTTTGCCATGGAGGTTTAAGGGTATCTCTAAATCAATTTAAATGTACCAAAAGAACAATAATTTGCATTGCATTCTGTGCCAGTCTTGGACATTTTTTAAGATTAGTTTTTTTATTTGTCACATGTACATGGAAACATATGAAGTGTATTGTTTGCGTCAACAACCAACAGTGAGCAGCCTGCTAGGTCGCCATGCTTCTAGTGCCAACATAGCATGCTCACAGCTCATTAACCCTGACCCACACATCTTTGGAACATGAGGGGAAACCAGAGCACACAGTGGAAACCCATACCATGATGGGAAGGAGTACAATCTTCTCTCAAACAGTGGCAAAAATTGAGCTCAGTTCCTGGTGCTGTAAAGCGTTACATTAACCACTACGCTACCACACTGCTTGCTTGGCAGTGCAGTGGTTATTCCGTTGCCACTGTAGCAATCTCTGTGCACAGCAAGATCAATTAAACAGCAATGTGATGAGTGACCCCTTTAATCTATTTTTGGTCGTGGTGGTGGGAACTTTGGCTTGAATTGTAAGCGAGTTCCCATAACAGAACAAATAGAAACAATTTGCCTTAATATAGCATTTCCTGTATTCCATGCCTAGTGAGCTATTTTTGAGAAGTACAAGGAGTCTGATTCTGTTGTTGAAAGTTGCCATCTTTCTACATACGGTTTTTAGTTCCCAGTTTCCATGGAGTCATACAGCATGGGAGCAGGCCCTTCGGCCCAACTAGTCAAGGCTAACCACAGCATTTTTTCTGCTTGTCCCAGATGCCCAAGTTTGCCCCATAACCCTTCAAGTTGCTCCCTGCCATGCACCTATCCAAATGCCTTTTAAATGCTGCAATTGCATCTGCCTGGGCCATTTCCTCTAGCAGCTCATTCCAGGTGCTTACTAACCTCTGTATAAAGAAGTTGCTTTTCTGGTATCTTTTAAATCTTTTCTGTCTTGTATTGTGTCTGTGCCCTCGAGTTTTGAACTCCTTAACCTTGGGGAAAAAAACTATAAGCGACCACATTATCCGTACACCTCACTTAATAAACTCATTCCCCTATGCTCCAAGAAATAAAGATCCACCATGGCCAACTGCAAAGTAAATTTATTATCAATGTATGTATCACCATATGCTCTCTTGAGATTCATTTTCTTGCAGGCATTTATAGGAAAATAAAGAAACCCAACGTAACTTATGAAAAACTATACAGAAAGAGACTAACAAACAACATCGTGCAGGACAAATTGCAACTAAAAATACCTCTCCCTATAACTCAAGCCATTTCATTCAGGCAGTATCCTTGTAAAGTGGCAAGGTTTTTTTTATTGTTTTAAGTAAATGGTGTCTGAAAGTGCTGTCGTGGGTACTGGCAGAGTTGGATTCAGTTCAGTAGGGAGTTACTGTAATCCAAAAACCAAACTACTGGTGGGGCTCAGCTGGTCAGGTAGCATCTGCTGAGGCAGAGGGTTGCAGCATGTTCTGGATTGAGTTCTGCTTATGGTATGTTTTATTGTTTTCAGTTCAGTAGGGTATTAGTAAGTGTCTGAAAGGAAGTAAGTTTGTAGGGCTCTGATTCTGATTAATTTATCATGGGTGCATTGAAACTTAAAGTGAAATGCACAGAACTCCAGCGATGTGGACAGGTGACAAAGAGAAAGGATGTAGAGGGGAGGTCTGACCTCTTAACTCTTTTGCGTCCCTTTCATCTGATCTCTCACTCCCTAACATCATTGTCTCTGGACTCTAACCTGACTTCTAACTCCCCTCTCTGTCCCCAAAACCATCCCTACACCTTTTAAAAGGAAAAAAAAAATCACCTAAGGCTGAGCTGCAATCTCCCTCACCTGCTCTCACCTATCACTGGCCAAGCTTGTACTCCTCCCCCTCCCCTCACCTTATTGTGTTCTTTCCCCTTCCAGTCCAAATGAAGCATCTCAGCCCCAAATGTCAACCATTTATTTGCCTCCGTACATGCTGCCTGACCTGCTGCGTACCTCCAATATTTTATGTGTGGCTGATTTGTCCGTCAAGCTGTTTAGAGCTTTGTGGGATATGAAAGGCTATCAAAATTCTTACTAAATTTTACATTCCCTCCTACGTTCTCCTTCCTCCAATTTCTCTAAGATGACGTGAAGCCTTTGGCATGCCCAGCTTGGTTGAAAACCTGCCACTGTGGTGCTTTGAGCCAGACAGTCACGGGTATCACAGAATGAGATGTTGTTCACTACTACTAGTGCACGTCATCACTGGAAGTCTCCCCATGTCCAGGGACACATCTAAATAAAGCACTGGCTTCTATTGTGTCCATTAATACAACTGTGTTTATAGTCCTTATTCTCCATGTGTTTCCTTTCTCCGGAGGGTGACCCCTTCTCTACTTGTAAGCAAGTTTTGCAATACTTCTACTTTTAGTAATTGTTTTCTCAAGTCTGTGATATTTTGAAGGAAGGACTGAAGTCGTCTGAACTCACTGTCGGAAGTCGTTGACTGGTCTGATGGTTAAGAGTATGATGGAAATGTGATGATCTTTCTGAACCTGTACGTGGAAAGTTGAGTTTGCATTACATCACTGCATCTCTGGGACGTAAATCGAAGAAATTATGTAAAATGAAGTAGGTAGGTCTTGATAAAAGTGACCAGAATGATACTGGATTGCTATGAATCCTGTTGGCCTCATCAGTGTCTTGGAAGGTGGTCTGGCGTCAATGAGATTAGACCACCTCAGAATCAGGTTCAAGTTTATTATCACTGTCATATGTTGTGAAATATGTTGTCTTGCAGCAGCAATACAGTGTGGTACATAAAAATATTACAAGTACGTGACAATTAAAAACAAAATTGATGGATTCCAGTTAATTGGACCTTCGGTTGATCAGGGCAGCCGTTTATTAGGGATAATTCTTAAAGATAAAAACACTAATCAAGTAAATATCTGGGGTTCCCTTCGTTTATTTAGGACTCTGTGCCACTTAATTGGGACAGGAGACTTTTGCTGAACAGTTTCTAACTCTCGTCAGTTATGTGCACCTTTGTGGCCATTAGATGCTGCACTATGCTTAGTGTGAATAGTTTTTAAATAGCATCAGTTGCATGTGCTTGTGTTCAAAAAACAGTGATTTCAGCCTCCTGTACCTCTGCCCTGATGGTAATAATAATAAGATGGCATGTCCTGGGTGGTGAATGTACTTGAAGATGGATGCTGCCGGCTTGAGTGGTGGGAGGCTAGTGCCCATGATGGAACTGTCTGAGTTTACAACCCTCTGTAGCTTTTTCCAATCCTGTGCAGTGGCACCCCTATACCAGATAGTGATACAGCCAGTTGGAATGCTTTCCACGGTGCATCTGTAGAAATCTGCTAGAGTCCTTGGTTACATAGCCAAATCTTCCCAGACCCATAATGAAATATACTAGCTGCATGTGTGTCTTTGTAACTGCATCAGTGTGTTGTGCCCAGGGTAGATCTTCAAAGATCTAAATACCCAAGAGCTTGACGCTGCTTACCTTTTCCACTGCTGATCCCTAAATGAGGACTGATGTGTGTTCTCCCATTTTCCCCTTCCTGAAATCCACAATCAATCCTTTGGTCTTACTGATGTTGAGTGCAAAGTTGTTGTGACACCAGTCAATCTTTCTCACTCTTGTACACCTTCACATCACCATCTGAGATTCTGCCACCAGTTGTCTTGTTTTGTGCTGAAACTCGAGAGTCCACTCCAGAATGTCGTCTATTATTCCCCTCCATAGATTCTGTTTGAGTTGCTTAGATCCTCTAGCATTTTGTGTGTGTGTTGGGTGGGGGTGTGCTTTATCCCCCCTCCCCCCCCAACCATCAGAATCCAGAACCAGTGTGGATAACTTCATTCACCTGTGTTGAATTGACTCTTTCAAGCACTCTGCAACTCATGTTCTTTGTATTATTTATTTGTTCTTTTATTATTTGCATGATTTGTCTTTAGCACATTTGTTTATGAATCTTTATGTATAGTTTTTTCATAAATTCTATTGTATGTCTATTTTCCTGTAAATGCCTGCAAGAAAATGAACCTTGGTATGATGTGGTGACCTGAACGTACTTGGTTATAAATTTATTTTTGACTTTTTCTCTTTTTTTAAAATTACCTTTGTTCAACATGTAGGCAAAATACTGGTCTTGCTCAATAGTGATTTACTTGTGATATGTTTGTGGATGAAAAAATGCTCTTTTATCCATAGTTACCTCAAAGTTGCTGTGCAAGTGGATAAATGGTTAACAAGGCTTTTGGTGTGTTGGCCTTCATTAATCGGAGGACTGAGATCAAGAGCCGCAAATTAATGTTGTAGCTGTATAAAACTCTTACTAGACCATACTTGGGGAATTGTGTTCAGTTCTGGTCACATCATTATAGGAAGGATGTGGAAGCCTTAGAGAGGATAGAGAAGATTTGGCAGGATGCTGTCTGGATTAGAGAGCATGTCTTATGAGAAAAGGTTAAGTGAGCTGGGGCTTTTCTCTTTGAAGTGAAGGAGGATGAGATGTGACTTGATAGAAGTGTACAAGATGATTAAAGGCATAGATAAAATGGACAGCTGGAGACTTTTCAAAGGGTGGAAATGGCTAATACAAGAGCTCATAATTTTAAAGTGAGTGGATGAAAGTATAGGGGTGATGTCAGAGGTAGGTTTCTTACAGAGTGGTGCAAGCTTGGAACGCCCTGCCAGGAGTGACAGTAGATGCAGATACATCATGTTTATTTAAGACACTTTTTGGCAAATGGATAAAAGAAAAATAGAGGGCTATATAGGTGAAAGAGGCTAGATTGATCTTGGAGCATGTTCAGGAGTTAACACACATTTGTGGGCCGAAGTTCCTGTACTGTTCTGCGTTCTAAAGCAAACTGCTGGGGGAACTCAGTGGGCAAAATGGCATTTTTAGAGGCAGAAGGATGGTCAGTGTTTCTGGTTCAGACCCTGTATCTGGATCCCTTTCACTGGGAAAGTCAGCCTGGTCTCAATTGCTACCCTGACGTCATCGGGGAAAGTAATGATGTTCCAGAGATATAGCTCTATGCTATTGGGATGTTGCCTGAATCTACCTACGTCTCAGTGGGTGTTGCAACCTTACTGACGAGAACTATGTGGCACTCTGGGTTTTAAGTTGAAATGTTAATCTTTTTACCATTCTGTTGGGGAAAAGTTTTCATTGAGATTTCTGGTTGGATAACTTGAGGCCATTACAAAAGTTGAAAATATTAAAGAAGAACCTAAAAAATACTGTCAGTCATAGAGAACTACAGCACAGAAACAGGTCTTGCAACCCATCTAGTTATGAAGAAGAGAAGAAGAATAGTTCTTAACTCGACAGTGGAGTTTTTGAGGCACTGTCATGACGGTGTTTCTGCAGCAAGCTATTCTTGTTTTTACGAGGCCAAGTTGCTAGCTTGACACTCAACCCGACTTGGATTCAAACTCGGGAACCTTTGCTCTGGAGTCCAGCACTGATTATTATGCCACCAAGCGGGACATCTTGTCATGCCAAGCTGTTATATTCTGCCTAGTTCCTTGGGCCGCCATACCCTTCCCATCCCTCCAAACTTCCCTGGAATGTGGAAATCAAACCCACATCTACCGCTTCTGGCAGCTCGTTCCACACTTGTACCATACTCTGAGTGAAGAAGTTCCCCTTCATGTTTCTTTTAAAGATGAAGTATTTACTTAAAATTGAATTTGCCCTTGATCGATGAGCTCTGATTTTAGTCCCAGCTAAACTCAGTGGAAGAAGCCTACTTGCACTTACCTTCTCTATATTCCTCATAATTTTGTATACCTCTTTAAAATCTTCCTCCTCCTCCTATGTTCCAGGGAATAAACTCATAACCTATTCTACCTTTCCCTATAACTCAGATCCTCAAGACTCAGCAAAATGATTAATTTTGAAGTGTCTGAATTAAATTTTCCTCTCAAAGAGAAGTATTGTATTTCCAGAATTTTCTCTTCTAATTTAAAAAAAATACCCAAACTTTTCACCAGATTGTGTAGTGTTTTTTGTTTTCAGTGGGTTCTATTGTGTTTCTTTGTTTTCTGGCTGCCTGCAAAAAGATGAATCTCAAGATTGTACATGGTATACATACTTTGATAAGAAATGTACTTTGAACTTCGAATGCAGCAAATTAAATTGCATTTGAGTGTTTTCTTTAAGAACCCTTGATGCCTTCCTGTTTTGTGTTGAATCTCTTTTCCTTCCTGGTGTGTGGGCACTTTTGATTTTTGCTCTGTTTTTACAACATCGGTTATTTATAGCAAGAAATGGACCTGGAATTTAATTCCATTGTTGTCTCAAGCAACTCCATCCTGTTCAATATTGCTGTAAAAGGCCAGAAACATTTTTCACTCCATGTAGTCAGTCCCTATGTGGAAAATTTGCTGCCAGTGGAATGCGTTTTAATTTTTCCTAAATTCCTTTTTAAGACAGGAAGTACCTAGAACGCACATACAATTCAAGGAAGGCACTGTTTGAGCCAGTTGAACTAGTCTTAAGGAATTAGCCCATTTGCCCATGGAGTCTGCTCTCCCATTCCGTCATGGTTGATTTATTATTCCTCTCAACCCCATTCTCCTGCCTTCTCCCAATAACCCTCAACCCCCTTACAAATCAATGAAGGGCCTGTCGACCTCTGCTTTAAATGTATCCAGTGATTTGGCCCCTTCAAATATCTGGCTGAAGAAATTCCTCCTCATCTTAGTTCTAAAGGGATGTTCTATTCTGAGCCTATGCCCTCTGGTCCAAGACTCCCTCCTATAGGAAACATCCACTCTATCCAATCCTTTCAGTATTTGATAGGTTTCAATAAGTCTTCCCTGCCAACTGGTTTCCTGCCCAAAACCATTCTGTGGTTTAGGATGAACTGACTGAAGAGGGATAAATACTCAGTAGGTCTTGTTCTTTGCAGACTCGTACGGATCTGATAGGGGCAGAGGGAGGGGATGGGCGAAGGATCGGGCAGTTGATGTGAATAATTGCAGTCAGTGGGGACCTCACTACAGGAAGACTTTGATCACCTGATACACTGCCTTTTAGAGATTGAACCAGTTCCAGCCCTCATCCAGAGAGATATGATGAGCACAAGCAGGAAGGTCTGTAATAATACACCGAATCATTAAATATTGAAGAATGCACATGAGGCCCCACACACCAGTTTGTTGAGCCAAATGCACTGCAGCATGACATTGCAGGAATAGGCACCGGTGTTACAGATGCTCTCTTCAGCTCTCCGGGATCAGTTACCCTGGAGCCCATTTTGTCTCATTTTCCAGCAAGTTATTCTCAGATGCCTGAAACAGTTATACACCATTAACTCTCCACTTCCTCAGTTCCCAAGATGGTTGTTAGGTTCGGGTGTGGTGGGCTATGCTTTCATGGCCCTTTCTTTGGGAAAAAAAACCAATCTCAAATGATTAAATGTGAAAAGCAACAAGCTGTTTACCTTCAACCTACACACATCAAAGTTGCTGGTGAATGCAGCAGGCCAGGCAGCATCTCTAGGAAGAGGTACAGTCAACGTTTCAGGCCGAGACCCTTCATCAGGACTAACTGAAGGAAGAGTTAGTAAGAGATTTGAAAGGGGGAGGGGGAGATCCAAAATGATAGGAGAAGACAGGAGGGGGAGGGATGGAGCCAAGAGCTGGACAGGTGATTGGCGAAGGGGATATGAGAGGATCATGGGACAGGAGGCCCAGGGAGATAGACGGGGGGGGGGTGCAGGAGAACCAGAGGATGGGCAAGGGGTATAGTCAGAGGGACAGAAGGAGAAAAAGGAGAGTGAAAGAAAGAATGTATATGAATAAATAACGGATGGGGTACGAGGGGGAGGTGGGGCATTAGCGGAAGTTAGAGAAGTCAATGTTCATGTCATCAGGTTGGAGGCTACCCAGACGGAATATAAGGTGTTGTTCCTCCAACCTGAGTGTGGCTTCATCTTTACAGTAGAGGAGGCCGTGGATAGACATGTCAGAATGGGAATGGGATGTGGAATTAAAATGTGTGGCCACTGGGAGATCCTGCTTTCTGTGGCGGACAGAGCGTAGGTGTTCAGCAAAGCGGTCTCCCAGTCTGCGTCGGGTCTTGCCAATATATAGAAGGCCACATCGGGAGCACCAGATGTAGTATATCACCCCAGCCGACTCACAGGTGAAGTGTCGCCTCACCTGGAAGGACTGTCTGGGGCCCTGAATGGTGGTGAGCGAGGAAGTGTAAGGGCATGTGTAGCACTTGTTCCACTTACAAGGATAAGTGCCAGGAGGGAGATCAGTGGGGAGGGATGGGGGGGATGAATGGGCAAAGGAGTCGCGTAGGGGGCGATCCCTGTGGAAAGTGGGGGGGTGAGGGAAAGATGTGTTTAGTGGTGGGATCCCATTGGAGGTGGCGGAAGTTACGGAGAATAATATGTTGGACCCGAAGGCTGGTGGGGTGGTAGGTGAGGACCAGGGGAACCCTATTCCTAGTGGGGTGGCAGGAGGATGGAGTGAGAGCAGATGTGCATGAAATGGGGGAGTTGCGTTTGAGAGCAGAGTTGATGGTGGAGGAAGGGAAGCCCTTTTCTTTAAAAAAGGACATCTCCCTCGTCCTGGAATGAAAAGCCTCATCCTGAGAGCAGATGCGGTGGAGACGGAGGAATTGCGAGAAGGGGATGGCATTTTTGCAAGAGACAGGGTGAGAAGAGGAATAGTCCAGATAGCTGTAAGAGTCAGTAGGCTTATAGTAGACATCAGTGGATAAGCTGTCTCCAGAGATAGAGACAGAAAGATCTAGAAAGGGGAGGGAGGTGTCGGAAATGGACCAGGTAAACTTGAGGGCAGGGTGAAAGTTGGAGGCAAAGTTAATAAAGTCAACGAGCTCAGCATGCATGCAGGAAGCAGCACCATTGCAGTCGTCGATGTAGCGAAGGAAAAGTGGGGGACAGATACCAGAATAGGCACGGAACATAGATTGTTCCAGAAAGCCAACGAAAAGGCAGGCATAGCTAGAACCCATATGGATGCCCATAGCTACACCTTTAGTTTGGAGGAAGTGGGAGGAGCCAAAGGAGAAATTATTAAGAGTAAGGACTAATTCCGCTAGACGGAGCAGTGGTGGTAGAGGGGAACTGATTAGGTCTGGAATCCAAAAAGAAGTGGAGAGCTTTAAGACGTTCCTGATGGGGGATAGAAGTATATAGGGACTGGACATCTATATATTGGCGAGTTACTGCGTCCGGTGCTCCCGATGTGGCCTTCTATATATTGGCGAGTCCCGACGCAGACTGGGAGACCGCTTTGCTGAACACCTACGCTCTGTCCGCCAGAGAAAGCAGGATCTCCCAGTGGCCACACATTTTAATTCCACATCCCATTCCCATTCTGACATGTCTATCCACGGCCTCCTCTACTGTAAAGATGAAGCCACACTCAGGTTGGAGGAACAACACCTTATATTCCGTCTGGGTAGCCTCCAACCTGATGGCATGAACATTGACTTCTCTAACTTCCGCTAATGCCCCACCTCCCCCTCGTACCTCATCTGTTATTTATTCATATACACACATTCTTTCTTTCACTCTCCTTTTTCTCCCTCTGTCCCTCTGACTATACCCCTTGCCCATCCTCTGGGTTCCCCCCGCCCCCTTGTCTTTCATGCTGGGCCTCCTGTCCCATGATCCTCTCATATCCCCTTTGCCAATCACCTGTCCAGCTCTTGACTCCATCCCTTCCCCTCCTGTCTTCTCCTATCATTTTGGATCTCCCCCTCCCCCTCCCACTTTCAAATCTCTTACTAACTCTTCCTTCAGTTAGTCCTGACGAAGGGTCTCGGCCTGAAACATCGACTGTATCTTTTCCTAGAGATGCTGCCTGGCCTGCTGCGTTCACCAGCAACTTTGATGTGTGTTAGTTGAATTTCCAGCATCTGCAGAATTCCTGTTTTTGTTGAAGCTGTTTACCTTGCTCAGAAGGACATGGCCTGTTCTTTGTGGGGAAATTCCAAACTAATAGGGTTTAAGGTGAGAGGTGTGAGCTTGACAGGGGACTTGAGGCTGGAATATGTGGCGACCCTTGCAAGCTACCCCCAGCACACCTTTGTGTGTGTGTGTGTGTGTTGGCTGTTAACACAAATGTTCCATTTCACTGTTTTTATTAACGTGATAAATAAATTTGAACCTTGAAGCTTTTTAACAGCTGTAGGCTCCTCTGCCCAACCAGTCTATGCCGAACAGAGTGTCCACCCAGCCAATCCCAATTTCCTGTGTTTGGCCAAATTCCTCCAAGCTTCTCCCTTCCATGTACCAATCCAAGTACTACTTAAATTATACGTTTCCCTACTTCAACCACTTCCTCTGGAAGCTCATTCCATATACTCAACACCCTCTGCACTTAAAAAAATAAGTCCCTTAGCTCTCTTTTACATATATCCTATCTCACCCTAACCCTATACCCTCTAGTTTTGGTCTGCCCTGTCCTGAAGAAAAGACAGTTACTGTCCACCTTGTCAATGGTGAGACCAGGTTTGGGGGGGGGGGGCGGCAGTGAGGAAAGAAGCTGGGAGGAGATGGATCGGAAAGGTTAAGGCCTGGAGTAGTAATTTGTTAGAAGGGGACAATGGTCCATGGAAGAAAGGGAAGGAGTGCCACCAGAGGGAGGTGATGGGCAGGTAAGAGGAAGAGGAGGGGTGAGAGGGGAACCAGAATGGAGAAAGAGAAGAGGAAGTGGGGGGGGGGGGTCGCGGGAGAGGAGAAATTACCAGAAGTTGGAGAAACTGATGTTCGTATGATCAGTTTGGAGACTACCCAGATTGAATATGAGGTGCTGCTCCTCCAACCTGAGTTTGTTGTCCTCATGGCAATGAAGGAAGCCGTGGACAGAGGACCCGGAATGGGAATGTGGCAGATGTTCAAATAGTCAAGGGTGTAGAAGTGTACAGGTCTAATTGAAGCAGACAGGATTAGTGTAGATGGGCATAAAGTTGGAATGACCATGGTGGGCTGAAGTGCTTTTCTTTGCCGTATAACTTACTGAACTATATAAAGATATGCATTAGGATGTGTTGATTTATTCAAGTTAGAAAATGTTAAACTCACAGATTTAAGATCAGAGGTGGGAGATTTCAGAGGGACATCAGGGGCAGCTGCTTCACACAAAGAGTGGTACATATTTGAAATAAGCTGCTGGAAATGGTGATTGAGACGGGTATGTTAACAACATGTAAAAGCCATTCAGATAAATACATAGGTAGAAGAGGTTTAGAGGCCTATAGAAATAATATAAAGAAGATTGGAAGAGCGCAGAGAAAATTTACAAGGATATTGCCAGGACTTGAGGACCTGAGTTATAGGAAAATGTTGATTAGGTTAGGACTTTATCCCTGGAGTGTAGGAGAATGAGGGGAGATTTGATAGAGGTATACAAAATTATGAGGGGTATAGATAGGGTAAATGCAAACAGGGCTTTTTCCACTGCGGTTGGGTGAGACTAGAACTAGAAGTCATAGATTATCGATGAAAGGCGAAATATTTAAGGAGAATGTGAGGAGGAGGCTTCTTCAATCATAGGATGGTGTGTGTGAAATGACCAGCCAGCAGAAATGGTGGAAGCAAGTTTGATTGCAGCATTTCGGAAGTTTGGATAAGTACATGGATGAGAGAGGTTTGTGGTTCAGGTGTGGGTCAATGGTGCTAGACAGAATAACAGTTTGACGTTGACTAGATGGGCCAAATGCCCATTGTCTGCGCTGTAGTGCACTATAGCTCTGACTAAATGCAGGCAGATGGGTCCAGATCACTGGACAACATGGTTGGTATGGGCAAGTTGAACCAAAGGGCCTGTTTTCATGCTGTATGACTGAAGTACTAAATGATATGTCTTGAGGAATCTGCTTAGACCACTGCTCGATATTGCTGAGTCCAGTGTCGATGCAGGGTCTCAAACTGAAATGCGGACCATTACTTCTGCCACCTGCCCATAGAAGCCACTGACTCACTGATTTCCTCTAGCAGTTTTCTTTGCTAGACGTTGCTGTTGTGGTTGGTCAACAGCTCTCAATTGATCAATCCATTTGTCTGGTATGCACCAGTAGCGTTTTCTGCCTTCCGTCTGCCTCCTCACCCACCTTGACTTCACGGCATCAAGGACGAGAGTGGAGAAGTTACATTGCAGTTATATGAAGGAGATGCAGAAAATTCTGTTGGTTATGATATAATTTGTATTGATATTTATAATATCAGTTATATTATGCATTTATTTTTGAGAGATACTGAGCCCCTCGCTAAGAAAAAGGAAGTGCATAGCAGCTCTAGGCATGTAGGAACAAATGAGGTATTTGAGCATAAGAAATCCAAGCAAACACTTGAGGAAATCAAGAAAGCTGAAAGGTAAAGTAGACAAGGTAAAGGAGAATCCCAAGGGCTTCTACAGATATATTCAGAGCAAAAGGATAGCAACGTACAAAATTGGTTCTCCAGAAAATCAGAAAGGTAATCTATGCATGAAGCCTAAAGAGATGGGGAAGATCTTAAGTTGATTTTTTTCATCGTTATTTACTCGAGAGACAGGCGTGGGGTCTGTAGAAGTGAGGCAAAGCAGCAGTGAGGTAATGAACCTTATACAGTTTACAGAGGGTGAGGTGTTTGCTGTCTTGAGGCATATTAGGGTAGATAAATCTCCAGGGCCTGACAAGATGTTCCCTCAGATCCTTTGGGGTGCTAGTGCAGAAATTGCAGGGGCCGCCGTAGAGATGTTTAAATAGTCCTTAGCCACAGGTGAAACATAGAAGCATAGAAAATAGGTGCAGGAGTAGGCCATTCGGCCCTTTGAGCCTGCACCGCCATTTATTATGATCATGGCTGATCATCCAACTCAGAACCCCGCCCCAGCCTTCCCTCCATACCCCCTGATCCCCGTAGCCACAAGGGCCATATCTAACTCCCTCTTAAATATAGCCAATGAACTGGCCTCAACTGTTTCCTGTGGCAGAGAATTCCACAGATTCACCACTCTGTGTGTGAAGAAGTTTTTCCTAATCTCGGTCCTAAAAGGCTTCCCCTTTATCCTCAAACTGTGACCCCTCGTTCTGGACTTCCCCAACGTCGGGAACAATCTTCCTGCATCTAGCCTGTCCAATCCCTTTAGGATTTTATATGTTTCAATCAGATCCCCCCTCAATCTTCTAAATTCCAACGAGTACAAGCCCAGTTCATCCAGTCTTTCTTCATATGAAAGTCCTGCCATCCCAGGAATTAATCTGGTGAACCTTCTTTGTATTCCCTCTATGGCAAGGATGTCCTTCCTCAGATTAGGGGACCAAAACTGCACACAATACTCCAGGTGTGGTCTCACCAAGGCCTTGTACAACTGCAGTAGTACTTCCCTGCTCCTGTACTCGAATCCTCTCGCTATAAATGCCAGCATACCATTCGCCTTTTTCACCGCCTGCTGTACCTGCATGCCCACATTCAATGACTGGTGTATAATGACACACAGGTCTCGTTGCACCTCCCCTTTTCCTAATCGGCCACCATTCAGATAATAATCTGTTTTCCTATTTTTGCCACCAAAGTGGATAACTTCACATTTATCCACATTAAATTGCATCTGCCATGAATTTGCCCACTCACCCAACCTATCCAAGTCACCCTGCATCCTCTTAGCATCCTCCTCACTGCTAACACTGCCACCCAGCTTCGTGTCATCCGCAAACTTGGAGATGCTGCATTTAATTCCCTCATCCAAGTCATTAATATATATTGTAAACAACTGGGGTCCCAGCACTGAGCCTTGCGGTACCCCACTAGTCACCACCTGCCATTCTGAAAAGGTCCCGTTTATTCCCACTCTTTGCTTCCTGTCTGCTAACCAATTCTCCATCCACATCAATACCTTACCCCCAATACCATGTGCTTTAAGTTTGCACACTAATCTCCTGTGTGGGACCTTGTCAAAAGCCTTTTGAAAATCCAAATATACCACATCCACCGGTTCTCCCCTATCCACTCTAATAGTTACATCCTCAAAAAATTCTATGAGATTCGTCAGACATGATTTTCCTTTCACAAATCCATGCTGACTTTGTCCGATGATTTCGCCGCCTTCCAAATGTGCTGTTATCACATCTTTGATACCTGACTCCAGCAGTTTCCCCACCACCGACGTTAGGCTAACCGGTCTATAATTCCCCGGTTTCTCTCTCCCTCCTTTTTTAAAAAGTGGGGTTACATTAGCCACCCTCCAATCCTCAGGAACTAGTCCAGAATCTAACGAGTTTTGAAAAATTATCACTAATGCATCCACTATTTACAGGTGAAGTGTAGGAAAGTTTGGAGGATAACTAATATTGTTTTGTTTAAGAAAAGCTCTTTGTTGTTTAAGTAAGCCAGGAAGTTATGGTAGCGGGAAAGTTATTGGAAGGTATTCTAAAGGACTGGATATATGAGTGTTGGATAGACAGGGATTGTTTAGGGATAGTCAGCATGGCTTTGTGCATAGTAGGTTGTGCCTAACCAATCTTAGTTTTTTTTTCAGGAAGTAAATGAAGGAAAAGCAGTGTATGTTATCTGCATGGACTTTAGCAAGTCCTTTGATAAGGTCCCGCGTAAGAGCTTGATCAAGAAAGTTCAGTCGCTTGACATTCAAGGTGAGGTAGTAGATAGCTGCTGCTTTGACTGCAGGCCTGTAACTAGTGGTGTGCCGCAGACATTGGTGTTGGTGCCGGCTGCTGTTTCTCATCTATATCAACAATCTGGATGATAATGTGGTAAACTGGATTAGCAAATTTGTGGATGACACCAAGACTGAGGGTGTAGTGGACAGCGAGGAAGATTATCAAAGTTTGCCAGGGGATTTGCACCAGCTGGAAAAATGGGCTGAAAAATGACAGATGGAGTTTAATCCAGACAGGTCTGAGGTGTTGCACTTTGGAAGGACCAACCAGGATTGGTCTTACACGTGAGCCGAAGGGTCCTGAGGAGTGTGTTAGACAGGAATCTGGGAACACAGGTCCATAATTTCTTGAAAATGGCATCACAAGTAGATAGGGTTGTTATGAAATCTTTTTGGCACATTGGCCTTCATAAATCAAAGTACTGAATACGAGTTGGGAAGTTATGTTGAAGTTGTATAAGATGTTGGTGAGGCCTAATTTGGAGTATTGTGTGCAGTTTTGGTCACCTACCTACAGGAAATGTAGATATGATTGAAAGAGTGCAGAGAAAATTGACAAGGATATTGGCAGGAATTGAACACCTGAGTTATAGGGAAGAGTTGAATAGGTTCGGACTTTATTCCCTAGAGTGTAAAAGATGGAGAGGAGATTTGATAGGTATGCAAAATTGAATGATCTAGATAGGGTAAATGCAAGCAGGTGTTTTCCACCGCGGTTGGGTGAGACTACTAGAAGTCATGGGTTAAGGGTGTAAGATGAAATGTTTTGGGGAACATGAGAGGGAGCTTTTTCAATCCGAGCCTGCTGTGAGAGAGGAATGAGCTGGCAGTGGAAGTAGTGGATGTGAATTCGATTTTGACATTTAAGAAAAATTTGGATAGGTACATGGATAGGAGAGGTATGGAAGCCTATGGTTTACAGACAGGTCGATGAGACTAGGCAGATTAATGGTTTGGCATGGACTAGATGGGCTGAAGGGCCTGTTTCTTTGCTGTAGTGTTCTATGACTCTGAGAGGTTGTAAAAACTGAAGTAGTTTTCTTTGGTGTGGCAAATAATGATGGGGATCTGATGGAGGTTTGTAAGATTGAAAGGCATAGAGTGGAGAGTTGATAACTTTTACCTTCAGGTTGAAATTTCGAATTCTGAAGGGATTGCAATTAAAGTAAGAGGGGAAGGTTCAAAGATGTGCAGGACACATTTATTTTAAAGAAGTGTTGTACTTGGAATGTGCTGCCACCGATAGTGGTGAAAGCAGATACAATAGAGGCATTTAAGAGTTTATTGGATATGCACATAAATGTGCAGAGAATGGAAGAATATGGTCCATCTGCAGGCCGAGGAGATTAGTTGTTGTTAGCGTAATTATTTTAGCACAACATTGTGGGCCGAAAGGCCTGTTCCTGAGCTGGACTGTTCTATGCTTGACTTGTGTCACCTTGGAATTCAGTCAATTATATGGGTGGAGGACCTTCTGTTGTTGCTTTTTAAATGATTTGTAGATTGTACAGTGAGATGTCACAGTAGCATAGTGATTAGCACATTGCTTTATGGTGCCAGTTGTAAGATGGGGGCTTGATTCTTGCTGTTGTCTTTCAGAAGTTTGTAAGTGCACCCTGTGACCACATGGGTTTCCTCCAGGTGCTCCAGTTTCCTCCCACAGTCTAAAGAAGTACTGTTTAGTGGGTCATGTAAATTGTCCTGTGATGATGCTAGGGTCAAATAGGTGGGTTAATGAGTGGCACGGCTCACTGGGCCGGAAGGGCCTGTTCCGCACTGTATCGCTAAATAATAAAAATAATATAAATTGCAGATGTTGCAAATCTGAAATAAAAAATGTGAAAAAAAACAATTGCAGGAAATAACAGGTCAAGCAGCATTTGTGAAAGAAAGAGTTAATGTTTCAAGTGGAAGACTTTTTGTGTGTCCCTCCACCTGCCTCCAAACTTCATACTGGCTCGCTGCACTAACTTTATTCATCACAGCACAGCTGACTTTATCTCTGGGCTTTTTCCATTGTGTGTTCAAAAGAGAAGAGTTAAGAAAGCAAAGTTAAGTTTAGGTGGGGGAGAGGTGGCATGAACAAAGAGGTAATCTGTGATGGAGTGGAGACTGAGATTGTCCCGGGGAGATGCAGGCTGTTGATGCCATCTCAGAATGATTGATGAGACTTGTTAATCGTAGCTGATCTGTCTGCGGGAGTCATAAATAGAAGAAAATAAATGGAAGTAATCAAAGAGAAAAGAATAAAGAGACGTTAGAGATTAGCTGTCACATGTACATCAAACACGAAAACATTACAGTGAAATGCGTCGTTTGCACCAATGACCAGCACAGTCTGATGATGTGCTGGGGACAGACTGCAAGTGACACCACTTGTCCAGCACAATTTAGTAATCCTGACCCGTACATCTTTAGAATGTGGAGGAAACAGGAGCAATCCAGAGGAAGCCCAAGCAGTCATGGGGAGAACGTATCAACTCCTTATAGACAGCAGCAGGAACTGAACACCGATGACTGGTGGTATGAACTAACCGTGATGCTACCATGCTGAGGTGCAGAACACAGCTGTTTTAGGGAAATTCAGTTGGGAGAAAGGAGTTGATGTTACAAGTTGATGACCCTGTCCAATTCGTGTTAGCTGTAGGAAGTGTCTGCCTCGCACATTAAACTTGACCTTGCTCCCTGTAATAGTTTGTAAAGCAGCTCCAAAGCAATTTCCTCTCTGTGGTGTGGCCAGTGAACATTCCTGCCTGTGAGGAGTGTGCCAGACAAATCTGGAGTGATTCACACTTCCACATGGGAAGTAGATTCTTTCCTTTCAGAAGCTGCTGATGTCAAGTGCAGCAAGACATCCTGCCTAGCGGAAACTGAATCACTAAGTGTAAGGACGCTGTGCTGAGGCTTTATAAGGCATTAGTCAGACTGCACTTGAAGTATTGCGAGCTGTTTTGGGCCCCTTATCTAAGGAAGGATATGCTGGCATTGGAGAGGGTCCAGAGGAGGATTGCGAGAATGATCCCAGGAATGAAAAGGTTAACATGAGTGTTTGGCGTCTCTGGGCTTATACTCACTGGGGTTCAGAAGAATAAGGTGGGATCTCATTTCACACCTTATGAATATTGAAAGACGGAAATAAAGTGGATGCTTCCAATAGTGGGGCGGTCCAGGACCAGTGAGCCCACCTCAGAATACACAGACAATCCCTTTAGAACAGAGATGAGGAAATTATTGAGCCAGAGGGTGGTGAATTTGTGGAATTCATTGCCACAGATGACCTGGGAGGCCAAGTCATTGGATATATTTAAAGCAGAGGATGAAGGTTTCTTGATTAGTAAGGGGATCAAAGATTATGGGGAGAAGACAAGAGAATGGGGTTAAGAATGATAATAAATCAACTGTGATTGAATGACAGAGCAGACTCGGTGGGCCGAATGACCTAATTCTGCTCCGATGTCTTGTGAGCAGCCAGTTGTCCTGAAGTAGGGAAGTTCACTATCCCTCCAAATGTACCATTACATTTTTGGAGGAGGGAATGTTCTCAAGGGCTACCAGTACTGTTAATCTTCCATTTGGAGTGAAATTAAAGCGGGAATAAACTTTCATTCCTAGAGTACGAGTATTGAGCTTGAGGCATTCTTAACTACTGTTAACTCTCTATTTCGGGTAATAAGTGTTTTAGGGGAGAGGGTGGTGCTCCCACGTGCAGCTGTTCAGGTATCCTTGAAGGATGTTCTGGTAAGTTGGCATGGTACAGACTGTTTAAATTGTTCTTTCGAGCCTCGGAAACTGAGAGATGTTTGGAATCATGAGGGCAATATGCAGGATTAATACGCTCAGTCTCTTCCCAGGGTTGGTGAATCTAGAATTAGAGGACATAGGTTTAACCTGAGAGAAGTAAGACTCAAGAGGAACTTGGGCAAATATTTTTACACGTGTTGAGATCTATGTGGAATCAGCTGTCAGAAGTGGCAAGATAGGTACAGAGGTACCTGGACAGGAAAGATTTAAAGATTCAGAGTACATTTATTATCAAAGTATATACAAAGAATACAACTCTGGGATTCATCATCCTGGAGGCAGCCATGAAACAAAGAAACATCATAGAACCCATTCAAGAGAACATCAAATACCCAATGCTTGAAAAAAGAGCAAATTGCCCACATGGCAAAAAGTGAGCTAATAACACATAGAATATCAAACATCAAACCAGGAGCCCAGTGGTATTCAGTTTGGTTCAGTTCAGCACTGCATCGCTACTCCACTGCAGGCCGCAAGGACGTTCTTCGCTGAAGCACCTCAGTCCAGGTCGATGGCGGTGATCAAACAGCGAAAAGAAAAAGAGTATCTAGAATCCAGGGACACATGAAACATGACAAAGTCCCTAAAAACGAGTCGTCAACCCTGCTGTTCGATCGTTACAAAGTGGATCCCAAGACTACTGCACTTTTCTCTGACAGCAGCTAGTAAGAGGGAGAGGAAGACTGGTCAAATGCAGGCAGATGGCATTGAGCGCCCACCCATCCTCTGCACTCGCCAGGCTTCCAGCCCACATACTCCACTCAAAACCTCACCAAACCTTTGGAGACAGCAAAGCGACAGACATCAGCCCAAAAACACATTATCAAGATGTAAATCTCAGGTTCCGATCGCATGCAGCTTAGTAGTAGAATCGTATTTGAACAAAGAATTATAAGTTTTTTGAACTGTCTGCAGGATGTTGCCATTGGTTGCGTTGTTAGTTTGCACCATCTTGAAGGTTAACAAGCTTGTGAGTTGGAAGTCTGGTAAATGGGACAAGTGTGAATGGGGCATCTTGATTGGCATGAACCATTTGGGCTGAAAGGCCAGTTTCCATGCTGTATGACTCTGACAACCTGCAGTGTACTATTGCTGTGATAACTTTGTGGAGTCACCTGGGGCTTAGACAGGTAACATTCGCTGGCAACAGCCTGGTAATTACATAGATCACAGAACAACTCAGTACAGATCCTTCAGCCCATGATGTTGCACCAAACATTTAACCATCTGTAAGATCAATCTAACGTTCCCCTCCTATATAGCCTTCCATTTTTCTTTAATCCTGGTGCCTAAGGATCTCTTAACCATGCCTAACACTTCTTGCAGCGTCTTCCATGCACCCACCACTCTGTGTAAAGAAATAAAAACCTACCTCTGACATCCCTCCTATACTTTCCTCAAAATTATGTCCCCTCGTATTAGCCATTCTGCCCTGTATAAAAGCTCTCTCTGTCCGCTTTGTCTATTGTCTTGTACACCTCTATCAAGCCACCTCTCATCTTTTGCTCCAAAGAGGAAAGCCTTAGCTTGCTTGGCCTATCCCAATAAGATATGCTCTCTAATCCAAAAATCTGATAATTCTCCTATGCACCCTCTGAAGTTTCCACATCCTTTCTATAATGAGGCAACCGGAACTGAACACAATACTCCGTGTGGTGTAACCAGAGTTTTATGGAGCTGCAACATTACCTTGCGGCTCTTGAACTCAATTCCCCAACTAATGAGTGCCAGTATACACTTTCTTAACAGTTAACACTATCAGCTTTGAGGGATCTGTGGATGTTGACCCCAAGATCCCTCAGTTCCTGCACATTGCTAAGAATCCTGCCATTAGCCCTGTACTCTGTACTCTGCCTTCAAGTTTGACTTTCCAAAGTGTATCACCTCACATACGTGGAACATTATCAAGTTCATCCCACATAAAGGATGTAGGAGAAACACAGATCACGCCGTAAATCATCTGATTAAGGTCACTCTTGCTCAGTGTACTCAATCCAATTGCCAGATGGCTCCTGGAGGCAGCATGTTAGAAACCCAATCCTGTACACCTCCAATGTTTTTTGCTCCGTTTGTGTTCTTCTAATGGATTGAATTGCTGGATACATGATTAAATAAGTGGTGCGACAAAGAATTATAGAACAATGAGACCCCACCTGGTCTTCTCAGGAGCTCCCAGTGCAAGTCAGGTGTTATGCTCACCCATTGCTTGTTTAGAATCAGTGAGCACTACAGCACAGAAACTGGCCTTCTCTCTTGTCCCATTGACCAGCATTTGGACCATATCCCTCAAAACCCCTTTCATCCATGTACCTATGTGAACTTCTCTTAAATGTTACAATTGAACTCAGGACTTCCACTTCCTTTGGCAGCTTGTTCTACACTCGCAGCATCCTCTGAGTGAAGGTTAGTTGGTCTGATCTTGGGAATATATACTCAGCGGTCAGATTATTGGATGCAAGGGGTGGAACCCAGCGTGGTCTTCTCCTGCTGTAGCCCATTCACTTCGATGTGTTGTGCATTCATAGATGCTCTTCTGCACACCACTTCTAGCTAAAGAAATTCCTCCTCATCTCTGCTGTAAAGGATTGTACTTGTACTCTGAGTCTGTGCCCCCTGGTCCTAGACTCCCCCACTATTGGAAGCTTTCTCTCCACTTCCACTCTTATCTAGATGTTCAGTATTCCATAGATTTCGATGAATTCCTCTCTCATTCTTCTAAATGCTAGCTTCTAGAACCATCAGGTTTTAGAAGGTCCAGAACCATCAAACACCCCTCCACATTAACCTTGTCATTCCTGGGATCCTCCTTGTGAACCGAGGAATGAAAGGGTTAATGTATGGCTATTCCTTTGTACATATGGTACCTACCTTACTGAACTAAATCCATTCCTGACCGCAGAGACCTCTTCTGTGTCACCCTTCCCTCTCCACCACCTGCAACATCTGTAGAATGTTTCCAGGTGAATAGGCTCACAGCAACACACAGACTTGCTGGACAAAGAAAATGGTTTCTACCATGTTGATTCTGAGTGACTGTTTTTGAACTGTATTGCTGTACATTGTAGGATGAGATGGCACATAAATGATGGTATAGAATCGGAGGGCTGAATGGCCTGTTTCTGTTGTGTGTACAGTGATGGTTTTACCTTGTACCCTTCCATATTCCCAGTTGGGCAGCTGCTAACCTAGGGCTCTAACTTAACAGTTTCCTTACTTAAAAGTAACCTACAGATGAGACAATAAAACTGTTATTTTCTCAGATTCAGATTTGTCACGTGCTTCAAACATCCAGTGAAATCCATTGCTTGCATTAACAGCCAACACAACTTCAGGATATGTTGGGGGCAGCCCACAAATGTCTCCACACATTCTGGCGCCAACATAGCATGTCTGCTGTGCTCGGCAGAACAACATAAGCAGCAACAACAACGAAAAAACAAGCCCCTTTCCCACCTTCCTTTCGCATAGATAGCCCTCCGACCCCAGCACTGGCCACCAATGGACCTCTAGTACTTGGCCCTGGACTTTCAGACACTCAGACATCTGGCCTCCAACCTTCAATATACGGACCACTCCCACTTCACTCCCCACGTTCTCCAAACACACCCCGGAAAGAAATAAATACATCCACTGCAGTGTTTAATCATGCCTCCCAGGCATCTGTTCTAATTGTTTCTCTGTCTTGCCTTTTGGATCAAGTTTTAGTCAGCTGCCCTCATGATCCCTTGAGTGGTCAGTGTTTCAGCTGTCTACTCACCTCGGAGGTGACTTGCTCTCCTGTGGTAAATGGTGCTGTAAAATCAAAGTGGTATTTTGGTGGTGTTGCTGACAGTGATGTGGGCTTGATCCATGGTGTTTCAAACGGGATGTTAGAGTTGGAAATGTATTGTCCACTCCATGAAGTCGTAATATTAAGATTAAAGATTAAGATTATTTTTATTTGTCACATGTACATTGAAACATACAGTGAAATGCTTTGTTTGTGTCAACAACCAACACAGTTCAAGAATGTGCTGAGGGCAACCCACAAGTGTCGATGCGTCTGGCACTGTCATAGCATGCCCACATTTTACTAACCCCTAATCTGTATGCTTTGGAACGTGGGAGGAAACAGGAGCATCTGGAGGAAACCCACACAGTCATTGGGTTAATGTACAAACTTCTTACAGACAGCAGCAGAATTGGACCTGGGTCACTGGTGTTGTTTTACATCTTGCAGTCAAATGTGAAGTGTTTGTGTGTGGGATATCTCTTCCCCCACCTAACATTGATTTATGATTGATTCTGGTATCAGATACAGACCATCCAATTTGAGCCTGACTGTTTAATGACTGCACATCAGGAATACAATGAATCTGATCTCGCAAGATGCTTTAAAATAGATTGTCCCCAGAATGATGCCGAGACAGCTGTGACTTAAGTCATTGCCAACAATAAGGAAGCTCCCTGCCGCCCTTATAATAGCTGAAGTTACCTTTCACCAGATATGCCTGCTCCTGTCTCTGACAGGGCACTCCTTGTGTGTGTGAGAGACCATAAGACATAGGAGCAGATAAAGGCCAATCGGGCCCTCAAGTCTGCTCCACCATTCCATCACAGCTGATCTATTTTCCCTCTCAAAACTATTCTCCTATCTTCTCCCCATAACCTGTGACATCCTTACTAATCAGGAAATTTTCAATCTTCACTTTAAATGTACCCAGTGACTTGGCCACCATAGCTGTCTGACACAAAAAAAGTTCCACAGGTTCACCACCCTCTTGCCAAAGAAATTCCTTATCTCTGCTGTAAAGGGGTGTCCTTGTATTCTGAAGCTGAGCCTTCTGGTCCCCATACTCTCCCACTACCGGAAACAACCTCTCCACATCCACTCTCTCTTCGGTAAGTTTCAATGAGATCTCCCTTCATTCTTGTAAACTCCAGTGTGTACAGGCCCAGAGCTTTTGTAGACACTCCTCATATGTTAGCTCGTTCATTCTCATGAACCTCCTTTGGGCCCTCTTCAATGCCACCGCATACTTTCTAAGAGAGGGGGCCCAAAACTGCTCAAACTACTCCAAATGCAGTCTGACCAATGCCTTCTAAAGCCTCAGCATTACATCCTTGCTTTTATATTCTAGTTCTCTGGAATGAATGCTGACATTGCATTTCCCTTCCTTACTCAACCTGTAGTTATGTGTGTGTAAACTGGAAGGTCTCTCTGCACTAGTTATTCAGCTCCTAGTTGTGTTCAGTTAATATGATATGCATCCATATCCACTCCTCCTTCATATTCCTGTTAGCGTATCTAATTTCTGTTGTGTCTGCTTCTTGTGCAAAATGGAGGACTATGTGAGAGGAAAGGGTTAGATTGATCTTGGAGTAGGTTAAAAAGGATGGCACAACCTGTATGGTACTGTTCTATGTTCTGTCTCCTTTTTGGGTAATGCAGTCTAGATTTTTGAAAATAAATCTTGCCTCTGGCCCATTATCTTAAATCAGTGTTCCTGAAATTTTGAAGTTTGTTAAAACTCCTCACTTTTGAACAATAATCTTTCCCCAAACCTTCTCTGCTACGAGGGGCTTTTTTCGGTGGCGGGGGGCTTCCTTCCTCTTTCCTTTCTAATGCTGATGAAGAGTCTCAACCTGAAACATCGACTGTTATTGCCCTCTATAGAGGCAGCCTGACCTGTTGAATTCCTCCTGCATTTTGTGGTGTTACTCTGGATTTCCAGCATCTGCACAATCTCGTGTTTGTAATCTGCTGTAAGGGGTGTAATTCTGAGTTCTCCCATCTTGCTCCCAGCATGGATAACTCTGGTATTTTGTCTTCTCCAGGAGCTTGATGCTGTCATTAGCAGCCTGCTTGTGGCAACTTGCAGAAAGTACATGTTAGTTTTCAAAGGGATATGGAATGTTGGAAAATTGGAGCTGGGGTTGGCCTCTTGCCCTCTTAAACCAGCCTCACTATTCACCTTGATCATGGTTAATACATTCCAGGTCCCCTCCCTTCTATTTTGGAGGGTTCTGAATATGAGCTGGAAGGGTTGCACGGTAGTGTTCAAAGTAAAATTTATTATTAGAGTACCTACGTGTCATCACATACAGCCCTGAGATTCATTTTTCTGCAGGCATACTCAGCAAATCTATAGAACAGTAACTGTAAACAATGGACAATGCAAATATAAATAAATAGCAATAAATAATCATGAAATAATGAGACAAGAGTCCTTAAATTAGTATAGTTATCCCTTTTTTTCAATAGCCTGATGGTTGAGGTGTAGTAACTGTTCTTGAACTTGGTGTGTTCCTGAGGAACTTATACCTTCTACCTGATGGCAGCAGCGAGAAGAGAGCGTGGCCTGGGTAGTGAGGATCTTTGGATGCTGCTCTTCTATGGCAATGTTTCACGTAGATATGCTCAATAGTTGGGAGGTTTTTACCTGTGATGTACTGGACTGAATCCACTACCATTTATAGGATTTTCCGCTCAAAGGCATTGGTGTTCCTATACCAGGCTGTAATGCAGCCAGTCAGTACACTTTCCACTGCACATCTAAGTTTCTTGACATGCTGAATTCCTGCAGACTCCTAAGGAAGTAGAGGTGCTGTTGTGCTTTCTTCACAATTGTATTTATATGATGGGTCCACGACAGGTCCTCCAAGATGGTGACACCCAGGAATTTAAAATTACTGACCCTCTCCACCTCTGATTACTGGCTCTTGGATCTCTGGTTTCCCTCTCCTGAAGTCTACAATCAGGTCCTTGGTCTTATTGACATGAGAGGTTGTTGTTATTACACGACTCAGTCAAATTTTCAGTCTCCCTCCTGTACGCTGATTCACCACCTTTGATACAGCCAATAACAGTGGTGTCATTAGCAAACTTATATATGCTGTTGGAAGTGTATTTAGCCACACAGTCATGGGTGGAAAGAGAGTAGAGCAGGGGTCTTAGTACACATCCCTGCGGTGTTCCTCTGCTGATGGAGATTGGGGAGGAGATGAATTTTAGTGTTGTGATTTTTAGTGATCCAGGTTCAATTCAGCTGCTTTCTGTAAGGAGCTTGTACATTCTGTGCATGACAGCTATGTTTTCATCCGGGTGCTCTGGTTTCTTCCCGTATCCCAAAGGCTTGAGGGTTAGTAGGTCACATGGATGTAATTGTGCGGCACAGGCTTGTTGGCCCAGAAGGGCTTGTTACCGTACTTTGTTTCTAAATAAAATAAAAGGCTTCAGTGCATCTGTCTTATAAGCAAGGTTGAGCAAGCTAAGGATTTTCCCTAGAGCGGAGGAGGGTGGGAGGTGACTTGATTGAGGCATAGATAGAGTGGACAGCCAAATACATTGGAGTACTGGAGGGCATAATTTTAAGGTGTTTGGAGGAAAGTGTAGCGGGGGTGGATGTCAGAGGTAGATTTTTACAGTGTTAAGTCTCTGGCACACCCTGACAGAGTGGTGGTAGAGGCAGATAGGAATATTTAAAAGACTCTTAAATAGGTACATGAATGGGGGAAAAAAAGTATGAGTATGTAGGAGGGAACTGTTAGGTTGATCTTAAAGTGGGTTTAAAAAGTCAGCTCACTATCATGAGCTGAAGGGCTTGTACTGTTCAAGGTTTCATTGTGCCTGCCTTGGACACAAGATGTACGTGATGGTCTTTAGGTGTATCAGAAGTGCTGCCATTAACCTATTGGTGATTAATCTGAATGTTACAGCTCAAAGGTACCTTGCACCTGAAAGTTCCTCTGTATGGCTAGTTTTAACCTTGATTCACCCTCTCTTTCCAGATGTCTGTACGGATGGCAGGGGCAGTTCTGTGATGAGTGTGTTCCATACCCAGGCTGTGTCCATGGGACGTGTGTGGAGCCGTGGAAATGTAATTGTGAAACCAACTGGGGTGGTCTACTCTGCAATAAAGGTACAAATATCTACTAATGAACTGTAGATAGATGACGCATATGCTGTTTATACTGATCAACAGTTCCATCAGTATGCCACAATCCTCAATGTGCACCCAGTGAGACAGAAAGATCCGGCACTGCCCTTTCTGATGGGCTGACTTGCCTAAGCAAATCTGGAGAAACAATTTGGACCATGAGACATAGGAACAGAATTAGGTCATTTGGTCCATCATGTATGCTCTGATATTCCATCATGGCTGATTTATTCGTCTTGTCAACCCCATTCTCCTGCCTTCATCCCATAAGTTTTGACACCCTTACTAATCAAGAACCAATCGACCTTGGTTTTAAAAATACCCAATGACTTGGGCTCCACAGCCATCTGTGGCATTGAATTCCACAGATTCACCACCCTCTGGCTAAAGACATTCTTCCTCATCTCTGTTCTAAAATTTTTCTCAGAGTGATGAGAATGCAGAACTCACTTTTACAAAGAGTGCTGGGGTGAATGGTATAGCTCTAGTCAAGAGGGATCAAATAACTCTGGAGTAAAGGAGTGGGTTATATGGACAGAGATGGTTGCAGATTTCAGGCACTGATCATTTGAACCAAATTTATAGTCAGAGGTTAAGAGTGAGAGGTGAAATGTTCGAGGACCTGAGAGGGAACTACTTCACTCAGCGGCTAGTGAGGGTGTGGAACAAGCTGCCACCAGAAGTGGTGGATACGGGTTCAATTGCAATATTTAAGAAATATTTGTATAAGTAGATGTATGGAGAGCTGTGATCCACGTGTGGGTCAATGGGACTAGGTAGAATAATAGTTCAGCATAGACTAGATAGGCTGGAGGGCCTGTTTCTGTGTTGTAGTGCTCTATGCCACTATGATTCAAATTTTCCATTTTCCTTGCTATGAAGTCTCTGCAAGGCTCATTTTGAATTTCAGTCCCTGAGACTATTTTCACTTCATTGTTTTGCCTTGCTCCAGAGACCATTTTGTACTGGCCAGCCACTCTGGCATTTTGGAAACCCAGTTCTCTTTGCTGTCTCCACTCCTGATTGAGTAAAAGCTGTACCTCAACAGGAAGCCTTGCTGAAAATTTCACACACCCACCATTACACCCCATTGAAATTGCAGGATTGACTAGTTTCCTGCCTTTGAGGAGATGCTGTAATGGCAAGTTGAGTCACGCACATAATGGTTCCATTTAATGCTGAATATTTTGTATAGTTTTGAGGATGCATCCATCAAAATCCTTACAGTTTTAGTTTCAGCCCTTAGCTTATTTCCTCCTCCTCCCTGACAATCTACAGGAAGGTTGTGATTGTGCAGGAAAGACTGCAGAGGAGGTTTGCCAGGATGTTGCCTGGATTGGAGGACTTGGCTAAGGGGAGAGATTGGATAGGCTGAGTTTGTTTTTGTTGGAGTGAAAGAAGCTGATATTCAAGAAAACTGGAGGTTTAAATCCCAGGTGTAGGTTGATGGGACTAGGTAGAATAACATTTCCACACATCTAGGCAGAATAACAGTTTGGAACCAACTTGATGGGCCAAAGGGCTTGTTTCTGAGCTGTAGAGCTCTTTGACTTGATTATGAAAAACATGGAGAGAGGGTTGATGGTCACAATCTTTTTCCCATGGCTGGAGTATCAAAAACTGGAGGTCATAGTTTTAGGTTGAGAGAAGAGTTTTAAAGGGGATCTGAGGGACAAATTTGGTTTTACTCCAAAAATAGTTAATATCTACTGTAATGGAGATAGTAGAATCAGATATACAACCACTACGAATAAGAGGCGTTTAGGTAAACGCATGTAGCATGGTAGAAACCTAGTGCTGGCACATGGGATTAATGTAGATTGGCAGGGTCTGCATAGACATGATAGGCTGAAGGGCCCATTCCTTTGCTGTGCAATTCTTTGACTCTAAGCCCCATTGTCTTCAGACAAATTACATAGAACATTTAACAGTACAGCACAGTACATGCCCTTCAGCCTTAATGTCATGCTGACCTTTTAACTTAGTCAGATTAATCTAACACTTCCCTCCCACATCGACCTCCATTTTTATATCATCCATGTGCCTATCCAAGAGTCTTTTTAATGTTCCTGATGTATTTGTTCTACCATCGTCCCTGGCAGCATGTGCCTGCACCCACCACTCCCGTGTGTTTTAAAAAAAAACAACAGCAACAAAACAGAGCATATCTCTGACATATTCTATACTTCTTTCCAAACATCTTGAAATTATGCCCTTTCATATTAGCCATTTCCACCCTGAGAAAAAGGTGTTGGTTGTCCATTTTATCTATGCCTCTCACCAAGGTGTACACCTCTCTTAAGTCACCTCCCATCCTCCTTCACTCCAACGAGAAAAGCCCTAACTCACTCAATCTATCCTTATATGACCTGCTCTTTTATCCAGGCAGCATTCTGGTAAATCTCTGCATCCTGTCTAAAACTTCCACTCCTTCCTATAACGAGGCAACCAGTCAAACGTAAGCTGTTTCACTCTGTGTTGAGCTTGGTTTCTAATTCCAGTTTAAGTTCATGTTATTACTTTGTTTTCCTCAAAATATGGGAAACTTTGGGTTAACTTCCCCAATACTTTCTCTCAATGTCAAGTGACCTCTACCAGTATATCCATTAGAACATGCCTATTACTTTATTAACATCTTCAAAACCTTTAAGACAGAATTTGGTTTAAAAGCAACACAGTTTTAAGCCTTTGTGTGAATTGAACTATGCACCTGGCCGATCAATGATTGCCCTGGGACAATGACAGGTCCTTGCTTGTACACAGACCTGGCTGAATGTCTGGTATCTCAGCCCCGAGGGTCTTGGTGTGCGCACGTGGCTTCTGTGTCTGACCCTTTAACTGAAAACAATTCTCTTCACCCCTGAAGATTTGAATTACTGTGGGACGCACCATCCGTGTGTCAACGGAGGGACCTGCATGAACACAGAACCTGACGAGTACCAATGTGCCTGTCCTGAAGGATATTCTGGCAAGACCTGTGAGATTGGTAAGTGTGTAACATACTGCAACCATGAGACCAGATGCACAACTATCTGTAGATTAAAAATTATATACAGTTTTTACAAGAAAGACCACAAATAGATCAAAAATAGTCCATTTAAGTGCAAAGCGATCAAAGTGTTACTAAACTGTATTGATCATGGTTGCATGGAAGATTCAGGAACTGAGTAGTTACAGGGAAGTAGCTGTTCCTAAACCTGGTGGTGTGAGTCTTAAAGCTTCTGTACCTCCTGCCTGATGGTAGCTGTGAGAAGATGGAATGGCCTGGGTGGTTGGGATCTTTACTGACTAATGTTAAACATAGGGATTCTGCAGATGCTGGAAATCCAGACAAGCACACATACAAAATGCTGGAGGAACTTCCCATGTGAGGCAGCATCTATGGAGGGGAATAAACAGATGTTGTTTTAGAAACATAGAAACATAGAAAATAGGTGCAGGAGTAGGCCATTCGGCCCTTCGAGCCTGCACCGCCATTTATTATGATCATGGTTGATCATCCAACTCAGAACCCTGCCCCAGCCTTCCCTCCATACCCCCTGACCCCCGTAGCCACAAGGGCCGTATCTAACTCCCTCTTAAATATAGCCAATGAACTGGCCTCAACTGTTTCCTGTGGCAGAGAATTCCACAGATTCACCACTCTCTGTGTGAAGAAGTTTTTCCTAATCTCGGTCCTAAAAGGCTTCCCCTCTATCCTCAAACTGTGACCCCTCGTTCTGGACTTCCCCAACTTCGGGAACAATCTTCCTGCATCTAGCCTGTCCAATCCCTTTAGGATCTTATACGTTTCAATCAGATCCCCCCTCAATCTTCTAAATTCCAACGAGTACAAGCCCAGTTCATCCAGTCTTTCTTCATATGAAAGTCCTGCCATCCCAGGAATCAATCTGGTGAACCTTCTTTGTACTCCCTCTATTGCAAGGATGTCTTTCCTCAGATTAGGGGACCAAAACTGCACACAATACTCCAGGTGTGGTCTCACCAAGGCCTTGTACAACTGCAGTAGTACCTCCCTGCTCCTGTACTCGAATCCTCTCGCTATAAATGCCAGCATACCATTCGCCTTTTTCACCGCCTGCTGTACCTGCATGCCCACTTTCAATGACTGGTGTATAATGACACCCAGGTCTCGTTACACCTCCCCTTTTCCTAATCGGCCACCATTCAGATAATAATCTGTTTTCCTATTTTTGCCACCAAAGTGGATAACTTCACATTTATCCACATTAAATTGCATCTGCCATGAATTTGCCCACTCACCCAACCTATCCAAGTCACCCTGCATCCTCTTAGCATCCTCCTCACAGCTAACACTGCCACCCAGCTTCGTGTCATCCGCAAACTTGGAGATGCTGCATTTAATTCCCTCATCCAAGTCATTAATATATATTGTAAACAACCGGGGTCCCAGCACTGAGCCTTGCGGTACCCCACTAGTCACCACCTGCCATTCTGAAAAGGTCCTGTTTATTCCCACTTTTTGCTTCCTGTCTGCTAACCAACTCTCCACCCACACCAATACCTTACCCCCAATACCATGTGCTTTAAGTTTGCACACTAATCTCCTGTGTGGGACCTTGTCAAAAGCCTTCTGAAAATCCAAATATACCACATCCACAGGTTCTCCCCTATCCACTCTACTAGTTACATCCTCAAAAAATTCTATGAGATTCGTCAGACATGATTTTCCTTTCACAAATCCATGCTGACTTTGTCCGATCATTTCACCACTTTCCAAATGTGCTGTTATCACATCCTTGATAACTGACTCCAGCAGTTTCCCCACCACCAGCGTTAGGCTAACCGGTCTATAATTCCCCGGTTTCTCTCTCCCTCCTTTTTTAAAAAGTGTCATTACATTAGCCACCCTCCAATCCTCAGGAACTAGTCCAGAATCTAACGAGTTTTGAAAAATTATCACTAATGCATCCACTATTTCTTGGGCTACTTCCTTAAGCACTCTGGGATGCAGACCATCTGGCCCTGGGGATTTATCTGCCTTCAATCCCTTCAATTTACCTAACACCACTTCCCTACTAACATGTATTTCGCTCAGTTCCTCCATCTCACTGGACCCTCTGTCCCCTACTATTTCTGGAAGATTATTTATGTCCTCCTTAGTGAAGACAGAACCAAAGTAATTATTCAATTGGTCTGCCATGTCCTTGCTCCCCATAATCAATTCACCTGTTTCTGTCTGCAGGGGACCTACATTTGTCTTTACCAGTCTTTTCCTTTTTACATATCTATTGGGAAGAAACGGTCATCTAGAGAGGAAAGGAAGGTGGAAGAATCTAGAATTTGAAGGTGGGAGGAGTAAAAGCTGGCAGTGATGGGTGAAACCAGGTGAGGGGTAAGGTGGGTGGGGGAAGGGGGATGAAGTAAGAACCTGGGAGGTGATAGGTGAAAGAAGTTGAGGGCTGAAGAAGGAGGAATCTGATAGAAGAGAATGGACCATAGGAGAAGGAGGAGGGGCACCAGGGAGAGATGATAGGTAGATGAGAAGAAAAAGGGTAAGAGGGGAACTAGAATAGGGAATGGAAAAAGAGAGAAGGGGAGAAATTACTGGAAGTTGGAGAATATTTTGATTTAGTAATGCAACTTATTCAGAGGCACAATCCTATTTCCAATGGCTACTCTGTTAGAGCAAGAAAGTATATCATTGGAAGGCCAGGGAGCGGATAAAAGGAGGTTTTTGGTGGATGTTGTTAGTTAGTTGGTGTAACACTTGATGTTAGTTAGCATAACACTTTACAACATCAGGAATCAGCGATCAGGCTTCAATATCCTCCGCTGTCTGTAAAATATTTGTACGTTCTTCTGTGACCACATGGGTTTCCTGCGGGTGCTCCAGTTTCCTCCCATGTTCTAAAGACCTGGGGTTAAATTTAGTAAGTTGTGGGGATGAGATACTAATAACGGAAGCATAGTGACACTTGGGGCTACCCCCCAGCACATCCTTGGACGGTGTTAGTTGTTGACTGAAGTGACACATTTTACTGTTTCGATGTACATGTGACAAATAAAGCTAATCATTAAGATGAAGCTTATCTTTGAAGTCTATCTGAATTTTGTGGTAATCCAACATCAGAATCAGTTTTAATATCACTGACATATGTTGTAAAATATATTGATTTTCAGCAGCAGTACATTGTAATACAAAATAAAAACTAAATTACAATAAGAAATATATAAAATTAAGTAGCGCAAAAAGAGGAAAAATACAGTGAGGTAGTGTACATCAGTTCATTGTGCATTCATAAATGTGATGGCGGATGGGAAGGAGCTGATCCTAAAACATTGAGTGTATGTCTTTCGGCTTCTGCACCACCACCTTGATGGTAGCAATGAGAAGAGAGCATGTTCTGGGTGATGGGAGACCTTAATAATGGATGCTGCCTTTTTGAGACATTGCTCGTTGAAGATGTTCTTGAGGCTGGGGATGCTATGCCCATGTTGGAGCTGGTTGAGTTTGCAACTTTCTGCAGCTTTTCCTGTTCCTTGGCAGTTGCCCCTCCATACAAGAGGGTGATGAACCTATTAGAATGCTCTTCACGGTACATCTGTAAAATTTGCACGTCTTGTAATTGCACTGCCCTTGTAATTGCATCAGTATGTTGGGACCCAGGATAGATCTTCAGAGGTGTTGACACGCAGGAAGATGAAACCGCTCACCCACCAGTTTTGGTCAGTGCCTTCTCTTGATCCTTTGTTGAGGCAGGTTCAGGTCGGGAGGATTAATTTGTGCAAGTTTTGGAGTGAGGTGTGGAGGATTATGTTGTCCAAGTTTTGAATTTGGCTCTAATCATCTCCCACTGGCTTCTTTGGTTCTAGCTGAGCATGCTTGTGTGTCCAACCCCTGTGCAAATGGAGGTACCTGCCATGAGGTCCCAACTGGTTTTGAATGCCAGTGTCCTTCGGGTTGGAATGGGACAACCTGTGCCATCGGTAGGTTGGTTCTGTTACATTCAGTGGTGGATGTAGTTTCCTCCTTCCTTCCCCTTCGCCCCCCCCTCCTTCCTCCACCCCCCCCCCCCCACCGGTAGATCGCCCCTCGCCCCTCCCCCCTCACCCACCCCTCCCTTGCTCTCTTTGCGTTTTACTGCTGTAGAGCCAATTTTACGTCATCTAATTCGGTGATGATAAAACTAATTCTAATTCTCGCTCACTGACTGACCAACTATCTCTCTCCACAGATATAAATGACTGTGTATCACGTCCATGTGCACACGGTGGGACTTGCATTGACCGTGTTAATGGGTTTGAGTGCATCTGCCCCTCACAGTGGATTGGGAAGACCTGCCAGCTGGGTAGGGAGTCTCAAGCTGTTTTTTGCTTGTAAACTGGTTGAGACTGAGTAAATAGATTGTTGATTGCCTCTTGCAGTTAAGGCTTGTTGCTGTGTGTAACAATCTTGATAGTGTAGTGAAATGGAGTGGAGGTATAGTTTGGCCATGATCTTGAAGGACAGACCAGTATATAATTGCTGAATTCCGCTCTTTTGTCCTTGCAGCATGCTTATCCCTGTCTCCTGCAGGGTGGGGACAGGGCTAAGGCCAATTTCTCTCTCAGTATGGTTGGCATGGCTTCATTCGGGTGCCCTGTTTGTGGTGGTACTGAATTCCCTCCCTGAAATCTCAACTTCTGTTTCCTGTTTTTAATTGCAGTGATTACTGTATGCGTGGGGGGAAAATGTTGTGGTAACCGGGAAAATGGTTTAGAGGGGAGTGTGTATTAATATACACAATCGGTCACCTAACTCTTAATAGATTTCGAGTGTTTGCTTAGGGTGGAGACCTGGCAGAGATGAGAGTCCTGCAGTCTGCACAAGGCTTTCGGAACCCATGTCAACCTCAGCAGGCTTTATTCAAAGGTTTTCAGAGTATTTCTTACTTTACATTTACCCTCTTGACCTCAGATCTCTGTATTTTTAAATAGGTGCTGAGAAAGTCCTGGTTCATGTATCTTGTACCAGAGGAACCATTAAATAATAGAACATAGAAGATGGAGCAGTACAGTACAGTATAGTATAGGCCCTTCAGCCCACAATATTGGGTCAACCTTTAAACCTACTCCAAGCCTCCCACATAGTCCTCCATTCTTCTTTCATCCATGTGCCTGTCTAAGAGCTTCTTAGATGTGCTGAATGGTGTGGAACAGGCTGCTTGAGGAAGTGGTTGAGGCAGTTGTGTTACGTACATTTAAGAAGAATGTGGACGGGTATGTGGATTGAAAGAGTTTAAATATGGGTCAAGTCCTGAGAAATGTACATCTTAGTTGGCATGGAACTTCATGAGCTGAAGGGCCTTTTCCCATGCTGTACAACTGGCTCTCAAAGTGCTCCATGCATGTCTAACTATAGAGCAAGACTGGGTACCGCTGTTAATTTGTTTTTGTTTGGACAATGGTGTTGGAGGGTACGAGTCTGTGTGCAAGTCAGCCATTATCTAATTGAGTGGTAGGGAAGTCCTTAGAGGCTGAATGGCCTTGCTCTATTTGTGAGGTCACAGGGTTTGGTCATTGCTTTGTGAACTTCTGCAAACAGGCAAGCAGGCACCCACCTGTGTGTGTTACTAATCCCCAGTTCCTTCTGTTTTGGGCCCACAATGCGAGCGTTTAGAGGTATATACTCTTGTCCTCTAACCCTCACTGCTGTGAGTGGAGCATTGCAGAGGCACACCAGATAAAGGAGAATTGTTTTTGTTAAAAATCTGCAGATGCTGGAATTCTGGACAACATGCAAAATACTGAAGGAGTTCAACGGGTCAGGCAGCATTTGGGAGGGAAATGCACAGTGAATATTTCGGGTTGAGAGCCAATATAAAATGGACAGCAAGATGCGCAGCAAGAGCTTCCTCCTTTTTTACATTAAGTTAGGTACATTAAAGATGCTCTAGGGACTTTTAAGAGACTCCTAGATATGCACATAGATGATATATAAAAAAAAGGGCTACGTAGGAGAGAAGGCTTAGATTGATCATGGAGTAGGTTAGAAGGTTGGCACAACCTTATGGACTGAAGGGCCTGTAATATGATGTAACACTCTGTTTTCCCTCTCCTTCACTTGCCTATCAAACCTCACCCCCCCCCCCCCAAATCTGGATGCACCCATTACCTGCTAACTCTTGCTCCACACCCTTTTTGGACTGGCTAACTCCCCTCTTTCCAGGCCAGAGGAAGAGTCTCGACTGTCCATTTCCCTCCACAGATGCTGCTTGACGAGCTGAGTTTCTCCAGGAGTTTGGCCACAGAATGCTGGAAACACTCAGTAGCGTAGGCAGCTTCTGCAGTGAGAGAAGTAATCATTGTCAGATATGAGACTGTTAGATGGAGCAAAGGACCTCAGGTGAAAGGTCCGTGACTTGAAATCTTAATTCCGATTCTCTCTCCACAGATGATGCCCGACTTGCTGAGTGTCTCCAATGATTAATTGCTCAAGCATCATTTTTTTTAAGAGCATAACTGGACAGATTTGGACTTTTTTCAATGGGAATGTGTTGGGTCTTTCTCTAGCTTTTCTGCTTGCATGCTTTTTATGGTGTGGTTGCTGACTATCTCTTTTTCTCGTTCTTTTGCATCTCTTCCCTCTCACAGATGCTAATGAATGTGAGGCGGAGCCTTGTGTTCACTCTTACACTTGCAGAAATTTGATTGGTGGATATTACTGTGACTGCCTTCCGGGATGGTCTGGACAAAACTGTGACCTCCGTCAGTATTCTGTTTTATATTTTTGTGTGTGTGTGTGTGTGTGTGTATATATATATATATGTGTGTATACACATTTATTTTTCACATGTACATTGAAATGTACAGTGAAATGCATTGTTTTGCTTCAGCGACTGGGGGGGGGGGGAGGGGGGGATCGGGTGGTAAGGGTATGGCATCCTGGAAGTGATGCCTCATGTACCTGCTGCCTTTCTCCCACTCTCCTTTCTCCAGCAGTCAGACTCTCCATTTCCCTTCACACTGGATTTTGGGGTTGTCGAGGTGTGGGAATGGGAGAGCGAGCAGTCAAGCTGTTACAAAAACTCCTTTGAGGCTTCAGGAGCAAGGGAGAATGGTTACAAGAGACTTCATCAGACTTCAGCTGGATGACTAACTCTGGGTATATTTAAAATGAAGTTGATAGGCTGTTGATCAAAAGGGTGTCAAATTAAGGAGTTAAAGGAAAAGTGATTGAATGGTGGAGTAGATGTGAATGGTGGCCTAATTCTGTTCCTGTGTGTCTTGAACTTTTGGGCTCCAGTTGGATGCCTATCTCTGGTTTCTGTCATCCACTCTTGGGCATAGAATGGTCCAGATAGTGGAAATGGAAAGGATGTTTCCGAATGTGAGTGAGTCAAGGACCAGAGGGCACAGTCTCATAATACAAGCCCCACATATACATCCTTTAGAATAGAGGTGAAGGAGGTATTTCTTTAGCCAGAGAGTGGTGAGTCTGTGGAATTCATTGTTGCAGATAGCTGTAGAGGGAAAATAATTGGGTCTATTTAAAATAGAGATTGATAGGTTATTGATTACTAAAGGTTATGGGGAAAAGGCAGGGAAATTGACTTCAGATGGCTGATTTTCTATCCATGATTGAATGGCAGAGTAGACTTGATGGGCCAAATAGCCTAATTCTGCTCCTGTGTTTTATGGCCCATGGCATAAGCTGCTTGGGATTGGAAGTCCTGCTGTATTTCCAGAGATTTTGGAGCTTTTGGTGCTGAAAGAGTGAAGAGGAAGCAGCCCGTGGCTATTCCTCAATGGGGTACATGTTAAGGAGTAGGGAAGGCCGGATACGCTGCTCTTCCAATTACAAATCCTGATTTGCTGTCAAGGAGTTGGGGGGAGTCTCTCATGAAGTTACAAGATCACAAGACAAAGGAGCAGAAGTAGGCCATTCGGCCCATCGAGTCTGCTCTGCCACTCCACCATGAGCTAAACTATTCTCCCATCTGGTTCCAGTTTCCGGCTTTTTCCCCCATATACACATCCATGCAGACGCAAGAGACTGCAGATGCTGGAATCTGAAGCAAAACAACAAACTGCTGGAGGACAGCATTTCTAGAGGGGAAAAAGATATTGGACGTTCCAGGTGGAGACCAAGTCCATGGAAACAGCCTGACCTGCTGATTACTCCAGTTGTTTGTTCTTTGTCTGAGCTTGTAGTTCTGGTCAGTGCTGTTCTGTATGTGGATGGGGGAGATGATTAAAATGCAGCTAATACCACTGCCTCAGATAACTGGCCTATATGCAATGTACTTTGAATTGTAGTCTAATTAGGCACAATATGACTTTTTCTTTTAGATATTGATAACTGCTATGGACAGTGCCAGAATGGAGCCACCTGCAAGGTACGGAACTGAATTGTCTTTAACAGAGTTATTTAGAATACACAGGGTACAAAGTCAAAGATGAGTTTATTCTCATATGCACAGGTGCGATGAAAATCTTATTGCAACAGAATCAGAGGTGCATGACATCATATTGTTCAAAGTAAAATTTATTATCAAAGTACATACGTGTTACCATATACTTGAGACACATTTTCTTGCAAATTTACAGGAAAATAATGGAATGCAATAGAGATAATGAAAAATTATGCATAAACATGGACTGACAAGTAACAAATGTGTAACAAGGACAAATAGTGCAAATAAAAAATAAAAAAGCAACATTAACAAATTAAATTAAATATAGATTAACTTCGTAATCTACCTGTTACGATCGTGTACTTTATGATTTAACTGCACTGCACTCTTTCAGTAGCCATTACACTTCATTCTGCAATTTTTATTGTTTTATCTTGTTCTACATCAATGCACTATGTAATGATTTTAACTGTATGAACAGTTTGCAAGAGAAGCTTTTCACTGTTATTTGGTACATGTAATAAAAATAAACAAATGCTGAATTATATACAAGTTTTACACAAACAATTAGAATTTTAAAGAGTTCATTTTTAGTGCAAAGTAATCAGTGGTCATAGTTTTGTTAAACTGTAGTGGTGGTTGGAGTTTACAAAGTGAATGGGAAGTAGCTGCTAATGAGGGAATTCTGGCTTCTGTACTACTTGCCCAGTGGTAGCTGCAAAATAATTACATGGCTTGGATGGTGGGGATCTTCGGATGTCACCTTCTCTTGAGGCAATGTCTCATGTAGATACTACAGATGGTAGGGAGGGATGTGCCCTTGATGTATTGGACAGAGTTCACTACTCTGCAACTACTTATGTTCTGCTATTTCCTTTGTTCTGCGCTTGCTGCTGTATTTATTGCTTTGTTTACTATTATTATATACTGATTATTCCTGTGAGGTTCACATAAAGAAGGAATTTCATTGCACCCTGGTGTGTATGACAATAATCTTAATCTTGAAATCTGGATCAAGGGGTAAAAGGATCTTTGAAGAAATGGGAGTTTGGGGGGTTTTCGTTCCAAGAAGATTGACTGCAGAAGATGTGGTATGTAAAAGGACCTTTATTGATGTTGGTGTAATCTCTTCCTGTTTAATATTTCAGCCCAACAGTGTGCGTGGTTACCAGTGCATCTGCCCACGTGGGATTGTTGGCAGAAACTGTGAGGTTGAAATAAATGAATGTGCTAGTCAGCCATGCCTGAATGAAGGACAATGTCAGGATCTGCTCGGTGGCTTCCGGTGTCACTGTCTGCATGGTTACTCGGGAACCTTCTGTGAGGTGAGAGACCTTAGTGGCACTCAACTGAAGTGCTATACATGTGCATCTGAGCAGTTCGTTGTCCGTGCTTGTAGCTGTATTTGTAAATCAGTGGTTTCTGATGCTGTTGGGTAAGTCATACCCTTACAGAAGGAAACTGAAAATCAAAATACTGCAGCTGTTGGAAATCCGAAATAAAATGAGACAGTCCAGGCAGTGTTTGTGAAGCTAGAAACAGAATTAATGTTTCAGGTCCAAGACCCAGAATCATGTTAATTATCACTATCTTGTGTGACAAGAAATCTGTTTTGCAGCAGCAGTACAGCGCAGATATAAAAAATACTATAAATTACAAAATAGTGCAAAATAAAGGAGTAATAAGGTAATGTTCATGGACCATTCAGAAATCTGATAACTGAAGGGAAGAAGCTGTTTGTCTTTGGGCTCCTGTCCCTCCTCCCCAGTGGTAGTAATGAGAAGAGGATGTGTCCCAGATGGTGAGGTTCCTTAGTGATGGATATTGCCTCCTAGAGGCACTGCCTCTTGAATCTTCATCAGAACTGGGGAAGAGAGGAAACAGTTTAAGGTAGCTGAGAAGGGATGGATAATATTTCTGATGGGTTAGATCAATTGACATAATGTAGCAGTTACAATGGGATTCAACTGCTGTGCCTGTAGAATACGTTGCCGATGGTAAGGTTGTGGGACACGTCAAAGAATATATACATGAAGGGGAAGATGGAACTTTTATAAGACAGGCAGAAATGGAAATATGGGGAACTGGCCAGTTTGGGTGAAATACTTTCTTTTTACTGTTGAAGCTAATAGGGAATAATTGCGCTAAACACCAAGGATCCACAAATGGACAATGTTCAGAATGCGCTGCTGGAGGAAGTAGTGGAATTGGATATAATCACTGCATTTAAGAGGCACTTAGACACTTGAATGGGCTAGGCATTGGAAGGGTACAGATGGAATTAGCATGGAAGGGCAGAAATGGACATGGTGCATTGAAGGACCACACAGTGACTATAATGGTCGACCAGGTGTCAAAAGCTGCTGGAGACACTTGGAAGATTGGGCAGCATCTGTCAAGGCAAAGGAATGGTTTGTGCTTCAGATCGAGACCTTGGAGGTGGCCAGTGAAGGGAAGAGGTGGAGCAAAACTTGGTAAGCAAGAACTGAATCCAGGTGAGGAGGGAGAGTGGAGGTGGAGTCAAGTTAGGGAGAGAAGGTGAAGATACTGACAGAGGCAAGGAGATAATTACTGAAGACAGGGCTGCAACTTGTGCTATCAGTTAGTCTTGGCGTGTTCTCTGGTTAAATTAATCAGCATTCCTGCTCTTAGTTTTGTTACTTGGAGTGTTGTTCAGTTTCTGGTCGCCTCAATATAGGAAGGATGTGGCAGCTTTAGAGAGAATGCAGAGGGGATTTACCAGATGCTGTATGGACTTGAGAGGAAAGGTTTAGTGAGCTAGGGCTTTTCTCATTTGAGTATCAGAGCAAAGGAGGATGAGAGATGATTTGATAGCGGTGTACAGGATAAGAGGCATCGATTGAATGGGCAGCCAGAGATTCTTTTTGCAGGGCAGAATTGGCTATTATGAGGGGGCATAATTGTAAAATGATTGGTGGACAGTTTAGGGGGTTGAGAAAGGTAGGTATTTGGTGGGTGCGAGGAACGCACTGCTATGTGTGGTTGTAGTGGCACGTACATAAGGGATATTTGAGTTTTTTAGATAGCCACATGGATGTAAGAAAAATGGAGGACTGTGGGAGGGAAAGGTTAGATTGACCTGGGAGTATGTTAAAAGATTGGTACAACATTGTGGCCAAAAGGCCTGTACTGTTCTATGTACTGAAGTTACTTCCTTTCCCAGCCCAAATGTACATCTATAAGTGCGCTGGTTATCCAGTTTCTCGGACGCATTTCAGGGGATGAGTAGTACAGTGAAGTTTGTATCCTTGGAAAGAATAACTAGTTCAATAGAATGGAGGAAATTGTCACTATAAAGAACATTGAATGACTACTCCTCTGGCAAGAAACCCAGATTTTGTTACTTGGCATAGATAGAGCAGAGAGCCATTGTCTTTGTCCCAGTGTTAGTGTTGAAATGTTTAGTCTCAGAGGACATGCATTTAAGGTCACCATGCTTCCAGCACCATCATAGCATACCCACAACTCACTGACCTAATCATACATCTTTGGTATGTAGGGGGCAACCAGGTCACCCAGAGGAAACCTGAGTGTTCACAGGGAGAATGTACGAGCTCCTTACAGACCGGGGCGGGAGTTGATCTTACAGCTGATAATGTAATAGTGTTGTGCTATCTATGCCACCCCTTGTGCCCAACTTATAAGCTGCAAGGACCCCTGTGTGATTATCATAGGGAGGTTATCAGACTATTGACTAGTAAGAGGAACACTTCCAGCTTCCTGGTATTCAGTGAAACTAGAAGTCGCTGGTAAAACTTAGGGTGTTATTGGAGTGGTGGCAAGAATTGGCAACGCATTCTGTCTAGTAACTAGGGAATCTGGATCACATTTCCTTGGCCCTGACGTGCCAGCATGCAAACTGCCATTCACTAGAGGAAGGGAAACTGCCAGCAGAGGAAACAAATGCAGCTGCATGATACTGAAGTCTGAGAGGCAGCTCTTATTTATCTTCAGTTGCTTTAATACGCATGTCTTTCTTGATTGCGGATTTTAAACATTGACTTCTCTTTCATAGAACATAGAATAGTGCAGGCCCATTGGCCCATGATGTTGTGCTGACCTTTTGATCTACTCTTAAATCAATCTAACCCTTCCCTCTCACATAGCCCTCCCGTTATTTTTCTTGTCATTCATGTGCCTATCTAAGAACCTCTTAAATATCCCTAGTGCATCTTCCTCTACAAATACTTCTGGCAGAATATTCCACACACCCATCACGCTCTGTGTGGGGAAAGAAAACCTAACTATGATATCCTCCCATACTTTCCTCCAATCACCTTAAAATTAGACACCCATCAAAGTTGCTGGTGAACACAGCAGGCCAGGCAGCATCTCTAGGAAGAGGTACAGTCGACGTTTCAGGCCGAGACCCTTCATTAGGACTAACTGAATAAAGAGCTAGTAAGAGATTTAAAAGTGGGAGAGGGAGGGAGGGGGATCCAAAATGATAGGAGAAGACAGGAGGGGGAGGGATGGAGCCAAAAGCTGGACAGGTGATTGGCGAAAGGGGTATGAGAGGATCATGGGACAGGAGGCCCAGGGAGAAGGAAAAGGCAGAGGGGCGGAAAAAGCCCAGAGGATGGGCAAGGGGTATAGTCAGAGGGACAGAGGGAGAAAAAGGAGAGTGAGAGAAAGAATGTGTGTATATAAATAACGGATGGGGTACGAGGGGGAGGTGGGGCATTAGCGGAAGTTAGAGAAGTCAATGTTCATGCCATCAGGTTGGAGGCTACCCAGACGGAATATAAGGTGTTGTTCCTCCAACCTGAGTGTGGCTTCATCTTTACAGTAGAGGAGGCCGTGGATAGACATGTCAGAATGGGAATGGGATGTGGAATTAAAATGTGTGGCCACTGGGAGATCCTGCTTTCTCTGGCGGACAGAGCGTAGGTGTTCAGCAAAGCGGTCTCCCAGTCTGCGTCGGGTCTTGCCAATATATAGAAGGCCACATCGGGAGCACCAGATGTAGTATATCACCCCAGCCGACTCACAGGTGAAGTGTCGCCTCACCTGGAAGGACTGTCTGGGGCCCTGAATGGTGGTGAGCGAGGAAGTGTAAGGGCATGTGTAGCACTTGTTCCACTTACAAGGATAAGTGCCAGGAGGGAGATCAGTGGGGAGGGATGGGGGGGATGAATGGGCAAGGGAGTGGTGTAGGGAGTGATCCTTGTGGAAAGCAGAGAGAGGGGGGGAGGGAAAGATGTGCTTAGTGGTGGGATCCCGTTGGAGGTGGCGGAAGTTATGGAGAATAATATGTTGGACCCGGAGGCTGGTGGGGTGGTGGCTGAGGACCAGGGGAACCCTCTTCCTAGTGGGGTGGCGGGAGGATGGAGTTGAGAGCAGATGTGCGTGAAATGGGGGAGATGCGTTTGAGAGCAGAGTTGATGATGGAGGAAGGGAAGCCCCTTTCTTTAAAAAAGGAGGACATTTCCCTTGTCCTGCAATGAAAAGCCTCATCCTGAGAGCAGATGTGGCAGAGATGGAGGAATTGCAAGAAGGGGATGGCATTTTTGCAAGAGACAGGGTGGGAAGAGGAATAGTCCAGATAGCTGTGAGAGTTGGTTGGCTTATAGTAGACATCAGTAGATAAGCTGACTCCAGAGACAGAGACAGAAAGATCTAGAAAGGGGAGGGAGGTGTCGGAAATGGACCAGGTAAACTTGAGGGCAGGGTGAAAGTTGGAGGCAAAGTTAATAAAGTCAACGAGCTCAGCATGCGTGCAGGAAGCAGTACCAATATAGTCGTTGATGTAGCGAAGGAAAAGTGGGGGACAGATACCAGAATAGGTACGGAACCTAGATTGTTCCACAAAGCCAACAAAAAGGCAGGCATAACTTAGACCTATGCGGGTGCCCATAGCTACACCTTTAGTTTGGAGGAAGTGAGAGGAGCCAAAGGAGAAATTATTAAGAGTAAGGACTAATTCCGTTAGACGGAGCAGAGTGGTGGTAGAGGAGAACTGATTAGGTCTGGAATCCAAAAAGAAGCAGAGAGCTTTGAGACCTTCCTGATGGGGGATGGAAGTATATAGGGACCGGACATCCATGGTGAAAATAAAGCGGTGGGGGCAAACACCTCTGGTTGTCCACATAATCTGTGCTGCTTAGCATCTTGTACACCTCTATCTAGTCACCTCTCATCTTCCTTCACTGCAAAGAGAAAAGCCCTAACTCGCTCAGCCTGTCCTCATAAGACATGCTGTCTAATCCAGGCAGTGTCCTGGTAAATTTCCTTAGCACCCTCTCTAAAGCTTCCACGTCCTTCCTATAATGAGGCAAGCTGCAATATTACCTTGCGATTCTTGAACTCTGTCCCCTGTCTGATGAAGACTAACACACCAGACATCTTCTTGAGAACCCTATCAACTTGCACCACAACTTTGAGGGATGTATAGATGGCTCCAGTTTCCTCCCACATCCTAAAGACGTACAGGTTAGGGTTAGTAAGTTGTGGGCATGCTATGTTGACACAGGAAGCATGGCTGCACTTGCAGTCAGCACATCCCTAGACTGTGTTGGTTGTTGCCATATTGCATTTCACTGTATGCACATGTGACAAATAAAGCTAATTTTTAATCTTTAATTTTTTAATTTCTCAAAGAAATGGTGAAATAATATTTAAGATTTATCCAAAATCCCTTAACTTTCAAAGTTGTTGTTTCCATTGTTCATTGAGTCTGTTCTAGCTCCTAGTCCAGAAATCTCATCGGGTTCACTATCTTCTGTTGAATGCCATTGTAGCTCTGCCCCACTATTTCTAATTTCTCTTAAATGTGGTGGTCGACCCAGCAGCCACCACTTTCACTGACAGTTCTACACTTTCACCACCATTTGAGTGACGAAGATCATCTTTCACTGTTAGCCCATAACCTGTAGTTCTAGTCTCACCCAACCTCTGTGGAAAAAGCTTGCTTGCATTTACCTTAACTGTACCCCTCATAATTTTGTGTACCTCTATCAAATAAAAGCTAAGACCTTAAGATATAGGAGCAGAATTAGGCCATTTGGCCTATCGAGTCTGCTCATAACCGATTTGTTATTTCTCTCAACCCCATTTTCTCCCTGTAACTGTTAACGCCCTGACTAAACAAGAACCTATCAACCTCTGCTTTAAATGTACGCAATGACCTGGCTTCCACAGGCACCTGTGGCAATGAATTCCACAGATTCACTACTCTCTGGCCAATTTTGACATGTGCCTCCAAATACCCCAAAATCTCGTTCTTAATAATGGACTCCAACACCTTGCCAATCACTAAAATCAGGTAAAATGGCCCATAATTTCCTTTCTTCTGCCTCCTCTTCCCCACCCCCCCTTAAAAAGTACAGTGACATTTGTAATTTTCCAGATTTTCCAGTTCTCTGGAAATTCCAGAATCTAGTGATTCTTGCAAGATCATTACTAATGCCTCCACAATCTCTTCAGCCACTTCTTTCAGAATACTGGGGTGTTGTCTATCTGCTCCATGTGACTTATCTAACTTCAAACTTTTAAGCATCCCAAGTACCACCTTAGTAATAGTAACTGCACTCACCTCTGCCCCCTGACGCTCGAATTTCTGGCATACTGCTAATGTCTTCCACAGTGAAGACTGGTGTAAAATCCTATTTAAGTTTGTCCACCATTTCTTTCTCTTCTCTCCCCCCCCCCCCCACCTTGCTACCTCTCCAGCATCATTTTTAGTGGTCCAGTATTGACTCTCACCTCTCAATAGAAATCAAAAAAAAGTGAGGCAGAGAAAGGAAATTGTAGGCCAGTTAATCTGGCCTCAATGGTTGGGAAGATGTCTGAGTCCATTATTAAGATTGAGTTTCGAGTTACTTGCAGGTGCATGGTAAAGTAGGCCAAATACATCATTGTTTCTTCAAGGGAAAATCTTGCCTGACAAACCTGTTGGAATTCTTTGAAGAAATAATAAGCAGGATAGATGAAGGAGAATTGGTGGATGGTGTGTACTTGGATTTTCAGAAGGCCTTTTACAAGGTGTCATACATGAGAGGGATTAGTAGGTTAAGAGCCTATGGTATTACAGGGGAGGTACTGGCATGAATAGAAGATTAGCTGATTGGCAGGAGGCAAAGAGTGAGAATAAAGAGAGCCTTTTGCGGTTGGCTGTTGGTAACTGGTGATGTTCTACAGGTGTCAGAGTTGGGACAGCTTTTTATGTTACATGTCAACAATCTGGACAATGGAATTGATGGCATTTTGGCCAAATTTGCAGACAATACAAAGATAACTGGAGCGTTGAGGAAAACAGCAAGGCTGCAGAAGGACTTGGACCAATTAGAAGAATGAGCTAAGAAGTGGCAAATGGAATATAGTGTCAGGAAGTGTATGGTCATGTACTTTGGTAGAAAGAACAAAAATGTAGTCTTAAATGGGCAGAAAATTCAAAAATTAGAATTGCAAAGGAACTTGAGAGTCCTTGTGCAGGATTATATTTGGAGTAGATTAAAAGGTCAGTGCAACATTGTACTGTACTATAATGTTCTGTGTTAAATCTTCAGAGTCCTCTCTCAAACATCCATATTCTTCCTAAAGTATGCTGATGTAATAGCCCTAGACTGTGTTTCATTCAGGTTCAATAAAACCTCTCTGCTTACATGCCTCATCTCTAGTTAAGAATACCAACATTCCATTCACTTTGATAATTGCTAGCTCAATACAGCCTGCTGTGTTCCAGAATTGGTGTACCCATACATTCTGTTACTGCCAACTCTTCTGAGTGGTGTCAGTTAGCCTGTTGTCTCTCCTCATCCTTCTGCACTAAGTTCCTTCCACTTGTTCCTTCAGCTGTTCAATACACTTCCAATTTTGTTATCTACTAGCACTGTACTGAAGGCTGTAATGGTCTCTGGAGTTGACTATTAAACAGGGTAGTAGTTTGAGTATTTTCAGATGGAAACACCAACTTGTTTTTATCAGAAACAGTTTTTGATTTATCTTCCTTTGTGTGTCGTCACTACCCCAGTTAGTCTTCAGCTGCAATTGACTTTACAGAGACCTTTCCTTGAGAAACAAAGGTGACAGCTTCAAATTCTTTAAGCTTTGCTGAAGAGCTGCTGGTTTAAATGAATAATCAATGAGTGATCAATCCCTGTATATTGTAGGTGGGGGTCAGTGATGATGGCAATCTAATTCTGACTAAGTATGCTGGGGTCTAGAATAGCGCTGGGCCTAAAAGGACAATAAATCTGGAATGGGACTGAGGTCTGTCTTTGTAGAAATTGGAATCGAGAGGAGTATCTACTGTGTTCCTGATGATGGTTACAGAAGTTGCATTGTAGGATGCGGAAGGTGGTAAGTTTGTGTGTTCTACTGCAGCATCTTTGTTCTGCTCAATGACATTTGCTTCCTCTCTTCCAGAAGAGGATCAACTTCTGTGATCCCAGCCCATGCCAGAATGGTGCCAAGTGCTACATCCTTGGGGATAATTACTACTGTGCCTGTCCTGAGGACTATGAAGGGAAGAACTGCTCACTTCTGAAGGATCACTGCAGATCTGCTCCTTGCCAAGGTAGATTTTTGATTCAGATTCATTTATGTACATCAAAACATACAGTGAAATGCACCATTTGTGTTTGTAATCAACACACCCAAGGAGGTGCCAGTGTTCTTGTGCATTCTGGTGACAACATAGCATGCCCACAGTGTTCAGTAGAACAACACAAACAGCACAGCAGCAACAAAAAAAAAACCCTTTCCCATCCACTCGTATGCATGTACAGGCCTCTAACCCCAGGACAGGCTGCCTCAAGGCCTTCAGCCTTCCGTCCCTGGCCCAGACTTGCAGACGTCGGGCCTCTCTGCCGGACACGCCAATCCATGTGCTTTGACCTCCAGACTTGCTGACTTCGGTCTTCAAATTTCAGGTTTCAACCCCTGGACTTGATGGCTTCCATTAGACTTGACTTCACTGACTTGGAGACTCACCAACTCTTAGTGCCACCAGCCCACATGGACCTCTGACCCCAGGTCTTGCCGACCTGGTGGCAGGGTAATGGTGGAGGGTGGGTGGGGTTGGTGTGGTCACAAGCCCTCATTGTCAAGACTGACACATGACCTCAATGGACATCACAGCTCGCGCCATTTTGACCAGAAAATTTATCTCTGCAGTTCAGCCTTCACCCTCCTGCTCCACTCTAAAGAGCTGAACATGACTCAGTCTTACAGTGTACTGATGAAAGAGTGCCACGCCATTACATGTGCTATCTGACTCACGAAGCTGTGGTCCCAACCACACTTGGATGTTGGTTGAAGAACAGACAGGCATCTTTCCCCAGTGTCCTGCTCAACATTTTTCACTTGGCCAATCTTGCACAAATAATGTGATCATGATGTGATTTGGGTAAACTAGAAAAGCAAAGGCAACTCCCATGACATGGATGTGGCATCCACATTTACATGGAAAGTTCTCTTTGTGGGTACCCAAAGATCAAAGGTCCCACTGAGGAATATCTAACTCTTGCCACATTTTTCTTTTGAAGGAAAAATTATAGTAAAAAATAAACATCCATTTTTAACAAGTGAGTAGGATACAAATGAAGACGTAGATTAAAAATATTGGGAGAAATTCTTAGCTTTTTAGAACATAGAACAAACAGCATTGAAATCTACAGCACATTACAGGCCCTTTGGCCCACAATGTTGTGCCGACCATGTAACCTACTCTAGAAACTACCTAGAATTTCCCTAGCACATAGCCCTCTATTTTTCTAAGCTCCGTGACCCTATTATATCTGCTTCCACCATTGCCACTGGCAGTACATTCCACACACCCAACCCTCTGTGTGGAAAATTTACCCCTGACGTCCCCTCAGTACCTATTTCCAAGCACCTTAAAACTATCCCCCCTTGTGTTAGCCATTCTAGCCCTGGGAAAAAGCCTCTGACTGTCCACACGATCAGTACTTTACCAATATTCAAATGCATTTCACTCAGATGAGTTTGATTATAAAGATTTAATCTTTATAGTTCATAAAGGAGTAATGGTAGATATTCAAACAGCTGGTCTATATTGGTCAGCAAAGGTTTATCCCAATCAAAAAAAGGAGTTCCATAAAATAGAGGCAGAATTTTCAGTTAACAGGATGGGAGGGATAACGCTAAATTGAAAACTCGAGACTATTCCTCAAAATTTTGGAAGAATTGAGGAATGACTTCATTCAAACATGTAGAACATGGGGTTTAAAAGGCAGATAGATGTTAAGATGTTTTTCACTTGGAGGGGAAGCCCAGGGGGTGGCGTGGAAGTATAGTGATTAGTGTAAAACTGTTTCTGCGCTGGCGACCTGGGTTCAATTCCTGCTGCTGTCTGTAGGGAATTTATATATTCTCCTTGTGACTGTGTGGGTTTTCTCCGGGTGCTCTGGTTTCCTCGCACATTTCAAGGTGTACATTGATCACATGGGTGTAGTTGGGTGGTGCGGACTCGTTGAACCTGAAGAACCTGTTACAATGCTGTGTCTCTGTGGATACCCAAAGATCAAAGGTCTCATTGAGGAATATCTAACTCTTACCGGTTTTTTGAAGGAGAAATCATCAGTTTAAAAAAAATTTTAACAAAGAAACGGGATGCAGATGAAGATGTACATCAAAAATATTGGGGGAAACCCTTGTCATTTTACCAATATTCAAAAATATTTTATTTAGAGTCTGAATAAAAATAAGTTTAAGAAGTATTAAACAAGGGGTCATAACTATAAGGTAAAGGGCCAGATATTTAAAGCTGAGGAGTGTAGACGTTCCTTCTCATGAAGGTAATTGGAAGAAAGGAGAGGTGGGATGTCAGAGGTAAGTTGCACAGAGTGATGGATGTATGGAACGTCCAGCCAGGGATATTGGTAGAGGCAGATACATTCGAGACATTTGGGCACATGGATGACAGAAAAATGGAGAGCTAAGTGAGAGGGAAGGATTAGATAGATTTTAAAGTAATTTAAAGGGTCAGCGCTATATCGTGGGTTGGGAGGCCTGTACTGATCTATGAAGGGTTGTGTATCTCTGAAATTCTCTGCCCTGCTGGTACTGGAAGCTGAATCATTAGAAGTATTAAAAGTGGAGGTGGATAAATATTTTATAGATCAAGGAATAGAGATCTGGCATAGAAGTGGAGTTGACACCGGCATAGAAGTGGAGTTGACACCAGCATAGACAGTGGGAACGCTTGTGGGGTCAGTAGCTTACTCTTGCTCCTAGTATCTTGCGTATCCATACTACATTGCTCTGACTCTTGAGTGATGCGCAGAACACAGATGCTCTCTGCCTCTCATAATCTTTAAACTTCTATCTTGTCATCTCTATCAAGTTGCCTCCTTCTCCAAAGAGGAAAACCCCTAGCTTGCTCAGCGTGTCTTCATAAGATATGCTCCCTAATCCAGGTAGCATTCTGGTAAATCTCTGCACCCTCTAAAGCTTCCATCATCCTTGCATAATGAGGTGAGCAGAACTGAACAGAATACTCCAAGTGTGTTTAACCAAAGTTTTTTTTGTAATTTATTTTTTATTGAAGTTCATCATCAAACAAACATTTCCATAAAATGTATTTAAGATACTGTACATATATATCATATAATCATATTTGTCACAAACCTCCACATAATATTTATCTGAGGTATACACTTATAAAAAGGAGAGGAAAGAAAGAACAATCGAGAGAAGAAAACTTTGTACAAAGTAGGGAGTGATCTTTTTTACACAACATATTGACTTGTGAGAATAAAATCAGGCAACCGAAGTTTTATAGAGCTGATATCTTCCTTTTTACAGTGATTGACAGCTGCACTGTGGCGATCTCCAGCAACAGCAGTCAGGGTGGGGTCCGCTTGATATCATCCAATGTCTGTGGTCCACGGGGTACCTGCATCAGCCAGCCTGGTGGGAACTTCACGTGTGCCTGTAATCGGGGGTTTACCGGGATGTATTGCCATGAAAGTAAGTAAGGAACCCGCCTGAATGTTGAGATGACAGTTGATGTTTTTACATTGAGCTATGGGGGTGGGGAGGGGTCTTATAGTCACGGAGTGATGATATACTGAAACTGACCCTTCGGACCACCGAGTCTGTGCTGACCATCACCCACACATTTGCATTCAGATTCTGATTGAAATGTGTTTATCACAGCACATTGAAACATACAGTGAAATGCGTCATCTCCATCAAAAACCAACACAACCCAAGTGCTGACGGCAGCCTGCAAGGGTCTCCACGTGTTGTGGTGCTGACATAGCATATAACACAAGTAGGAACAACAACAAAAAAAAACAGCAAAACAAACCCTTTTCCTTTCTCTTTCTCTGCCCCCCCCCCCCCCCCCCATACACATACACACACAAACAGGCAGGCCTCAGACCCCTGGACACTGATTAACATTGATCTCAGTCTCAGTTTTGCTCACCCCGCCATGTGCAGCTGGATCCTAGACTTCCTATGGGATCGCTGACAGGTGGTAAAGATGAGCTCTCTCACCTCTGATACTCAACACAGGTGCCCCTCAGGGTTGTGTCCTGAATCCCCTTCTCTTCTCTATTTACACACATGACTGTGCTGCCACACACGGCTCCAATCAGCTTATCAAATTTGCAGATGACACAACATTAATCGCCCTTATTTCTTGCGGTGATGAGACAGCCTACAGAGGAGAGGTTGACAACCTGGCACAGTGGTGCCAAGATAACAACCTCTCCCTCAATGTCCGAAAAACAAAAGAGCTGATTGTGGATTACAGGAGGAACGGAGACAGGCTTGCCTCGATCAACATCATTGGGACTGCAGTTGAGAGGGTGAGTACTTTCAAGTTCCTCGGTATACACATCACCGCAGATCTTGCCTGGACTGTACACACCAGCTGCGTGGCAAAAAAAGCACAACAGCATCCCTTCCACATCAGGCAACTGAAGAAGTTCGACATGAGCCCCCAGATCCTCAAGACTGGCGCACTATTGAGAGCATCATGACTGACTGTATCACCACCTGGTACAGGAACTTGCACCAACCTTGATCACTGGGCACGGTGGAGAGTGGTACAGACAGCCCAGTGCATCTGTGGACATGAACTTCCCTCAGTGAGGACATTTACAGCAGCAGGTGCAGAAAGAAGGCCTGGAAGATCATTGGGGACGCCACTCACCCCAACCATAAACTGTTCCAACTGCTTCTGTCTGGCAAACAGTACTGCAGCATTAAAACCAGGACCAACAGGCTACAGGACAGTTTCTTTCTACAAGCCATTAGACTTATGCATATGCATGAATGTTGCGACAGAATCATAATGCAAAGATATTTACTCCCTCACGTGGGATGGATGTAAAATTTAAATAAATTAAATTTAAATTCATTCCCATCAACCTCCAGGATTCTACCCCTTGCCCACACCGGTGGCAATTTACAGCAGGATGTGGGAGGAAACTGAAATATCTGGGGGAAAACCTGTGACCAGTGGGGAAAATGTGCAACTTCCACACAGACAGCTCTGGAGTTCAAAGTCAAGTTTATTGTCATGTACGCAAATACATCTGCCCTGCACTCTATGTACCTATCCAAGTGGTTCTTAAATGATACTTCTGTACGTGCCTCAATCACTTTCTCTGGCAGCTTGTTATGTGTACTCGCCACTCTGTGTGGTGAAAGATGTCCTCGGGTCCCTTTTAAATCATCCCCTTCTCACCTTAAACCTAATCTGCGTAGTTGTGTAGTCCACTACACTGAGGACTATTATCAAATTATGCATGTTATCACATACTACCTTAAGATTCATTTTCTTGCTGGCACTTGTAAGGAAAAAAGAAGTTCAATAGAATTTACAAAAAAGTATACATAAAAAGTGACAATCAATGTGCACAAGAAGACAAATTGTAAATAAGAGTAATGATACTGAGAACATGAGTTATAAAGAGTCCTTGAAAGTGAGTCTGTGGGTCGTAGAATCAGTTCTGGATAGTGGTACATTGCTGCTGCCTTTGGAGATGAATGGTCATGGGTTCATGCCTCAGGGCACAGAAGCAGCCCATTCAGCCCAGTACAGACACTGATTTACACTAATCTAACATAGAACATCACAGCACAGTACAGGCCTTTTGGCCCAGGATGTTCTGACTTTTTAGCCAACCCTCAGATCAACTTATTCCTTTCCTTCTACATAACCCTCCATTTTTCTATCATTCATGTGCCTACCTAAGAGTCTTTTATATTTCCCTAATGCACTTGCCCATACCGCCACCCCTGGCAGGGTGTTCCATACACCCGCTACTCTCTGTGTTAAGAACTTGTCTCTGGCATCCTCCCTATACTTGTCATCTTAAAATATGCCCTCTTAGTGTTGGCCATTTCTGCCGTGGGAAGAGCTCTCTGGCTGTCTACTTGATCTCTGCCTCTTATTATCTTGTACACCTCTAAGTCACCTCTTATCTTCCTTCACTCCAAAGAGAAAAGTACTAGCTGGCTTAACCTGTCGTCTTAAGACCTGATCTTTAATCCAGCCGTCATCCTAGTAAATCTCTGCACCACCTTTGAAGCTTCCACATCCTTCCTAAAATGAGGCAACCAGAAATGAACACAATATTCCAAGTTGAGTTGCAACATTATCTTGCAGCTCTTGAACTCATTCTCCTGACTAATAAGTGCCAACATGCTGTGCACTTAACTATCCTATCATCTTGAGTGATTAACTTTGAAGGTTACATGATCTGCTCTGTATTCTACCTTCAAGTTTGACCTAGCTATCAAAGTGTATCACTTCATTTTTCCAGATTGAACTCCATCTGCCACTTCTCAGCCCAGCTTTGTATCTTGTTAATGTCAGGTTACACCCTTCAACAACCCTTCACACTATCCATCAACCTTCGTGTCATCTGCAAACATACTAACATGCATTTCAACTGGTCCTACTATTTTAATTCTTCCCACATTCTCATCATCTCCCCCCACCTCCAGATTTAACCCTTCATCTGCATGTTAGTAGCAATTTATAACGGTCGCTTAACTTGCCTAACTGCTTGTCTTTGGCTTGAGAGAGGAAACAGGAGCAACTGAGGGACAACTGTGAATTACTGAATAAGTGTTCCATTAAGTTCAGCCTCTTGCATCAGGTTTATTTGAGTGAGTTTGACAGTGCTAATTCAAGCTCTACAGGGCTGTTCGTCTTGTCATTCACCCCCTCCCTCCAAAGCAATCAGGGATCATTTCCAGCTGTCATCTGTAAGAAATTTATATGTTCTCCCTGTGACCATATGAGTTTCCTCCTATATCATCGAAGAACTATGCAGCCAGTCTTTCCACTGTGAAGATGAAACATTAGCTTTATCTGTCACATGTACGTTGAAACATATAGTGAAATGCATCATTTGCGTCAACAACCAACACAGTCCAAGGATGCGTTGGGGTCAGCCTGCAAATGTCACCATCTTTTTGGCATCAACATGGCATACTTGCAAATTACTAATCCTAACCTGTGTGTTTGTGGAATGTAGAAGGAAACAGGAATACCTGGAGGAAACTCGTGTGACCAAGGGGAGAATGTACAAATTCCTTACAGCAGTGAGAATTGAACCCTGATAACTCGCTACGCTACTGTATTGCCTAAATTCCAGCAGTAATTTACAGTTGCATTTCCTTTAGATATCAATGATTGCATAGCGAACCGGTGTAAGAATGGGGGCACGTGTATCGATGGAGTGGACTCCTTCCGCTGTATTTGCCCTGATGGTTGGGAAGGTGAACTTTGTGAAATTGGTGAGTGATGAACATTTCTGTTGTGTTAATTACTGGCACTTTCCTATTTACCAATGGCTAACTTGTGCAGAGCCTGGACGTAAGAGCAAGCTTCTAGAAGACCAGTGGGATTGATTTTCTAGTTGCTATTGGGATTCAGCTGGTCTGACTGGTGTAAATTATTTGTCACAGCAAATATGTATGGGGCCCCTCACTGTAACTGAAGCCAGTGGCATGCATTACCATTTAAAGATGGAGAAAATCAGGAGGTTATGTTTCTGTGGTGACTGGGATTCACAGGCTTGTTGCCAGTAATAAGTGGCAACAAATTTGTGCATTACAGGATAAACATTAGTTTTATTTGTCACTTGTACATCAGAACATCCACAGAAATGTTTGCATCTGCGACCAACATTGACAGCCTGCAAGAGTTGTCGTGTTTCTGCTGCCAACATACAGTAGCATGGCCACAATTCACTAACCGTAATCTGTATGTCTTTGGAATGTGTGAGGGAGAGCCAAAGCACCCATCCACGCTGTCATGGGGAGAATGTACAAACTCTTTGCAGATAGAGATGGGATTTGAGGCACATTATCAGATTGCCTTCACTTTGCTGCTTATGGAAGCCTAGTTTCCTATAATATCAGCTATAAACCTCTTTGGGACATCCTGAAGTTTTAAAGGATTTGATGTATATACCAGACTGAGATACAGAAAAATGAAGTATGTAGTGACTTGATTCTGGTTGTTTCACTCTGTTTAATAATAACCTGTTGCACTGGTTAAGGCTTACGGTCTTTTTGTTCCCTCCTGTAGATGTCAATGACTGCAGCCCCAACCCTTGTCTCAATGGGGGCCACTGTGTGGATGGACTCAATGATTTCCACTGTGAGTGCACCAATAACTGGAAAGGAAAGACCTGCCACTCCAGTAAGTGGTCAGCCCATCTATGGAGCTTATTTTCATTTCTCAGTGCCTCGGTAAGGCAGCCAACATACTTAAAGACCCCACCTACCCCAGCTTCTACTCCATCGTAATATGACTATTAAATGGTTCCCTTGGATGATAAGATGAACATGTGACCTCACAACTTACCTTGTTATTATTTTGCACTTTACTGTTTCCCGCACTCTGCTTTCTTTATAACTGCAACACTTTATTCTGTATTATTACTATTTTCTCCTGTTCAGTCTCAGTGCACTGTGTAATGATTTGATCTCTATAAACAGGCAAATGTCTCACTGTACCACAGTACATTACAATAATACACCAATTCCAATTCCGATGAATAAGGTGCATGCTTATCCTATTTTCTCTCTCCCTCTCAGAGCATTTGCTTAAATTGGAGCGTTGGTTTATTGCTGCCTCTTGTCCAGAGCTACAGTGAGAAAATTTGTTACAACAGTGTATTGAGATAGTGCAAGGGAAAGCAGTGGCAGAATGCAGAATAATGTGTAAACACTACTGGGAAAGTGCAATGCAGACAAGACAATAAGGTGCAAGGCCATAATGGGGTAGATTGTGAGCTCAAAGTCCATCTTAACATACCAAGGGACCATTCGGTATCTTTTAACAGCAGGGTGCAAGTTGTCCTTGAGCCTGGTGGTATGTGCTTTCAAGCTTTTGTATCTTCCCAATGGGAGAGGGGAGAAGAGAAATGTCTGGGGTGGGAGGGGTATTTGATTATTTTGGTTCCTCTGCCAAAGCAGCAGAAGTCCCCAGTGGTGATTGACTCCCTATTTAACAAACTGATAGGTTGCATATTTCCATGAGCTCATCTTCTGTTTTACCCCTCCCTTACTCTAACCTGCTGCAGCGCCGGAATCCCATAATATCTGTACATGTACTGTAGATGATGGAATTCTGAACCAGAACAGGATGCTGGAGACTCTGCAGTGGAAAGAGGCATTTCAAGTCAATGAACCACTTAAGTTCTCCCCTCATGCTCAACCCTTTTCTTTCTTTCCCATTGCTATCAATGTAGCCCCAACCCATCCCCATAGCTTCTGTTTCCCGTATATTTGCCCTTGCTTCATTCTTCACCCCCACACACCTGACACAATAAGTTCCCCTGGTCCTGGTCTACTATCTAATCAGCCAGTGTATCCACTGTATCATTTTTTGCCACTTCTGTCATCCCCAACAGGATCCTACCATAGGCATATCTTGCCTGCCTCTCCCCTCTTTGCCTTCCACAGGAATTGCTCTCTTCATGGCTCATTTGCCCACCCATCCCTCTCCTGTGATCCTCCCTCCTGATATTTATCCCTGCTATTGCATTAAGTGTTAACACCAGCACCTTCAGCATCTCCCTTGCCACCACTCCAGATGAAGGTTCTCAACCTGAAACATGGGCTGTCCCTTTCCCTCCATAGATGCTGCCTGACCCACTGTATTTTGCATGTTGCTCTAGGTTTCCAGCATCTGCAGTTTTTGATATCTCTCTTTTCTACAATTGCTCCCTTTCTGTAGTAGGCACAGAGACTAAACTCCCTGAACCTCTCCATCTGTTTCATCTCCATTAACTCTGGCCTAGCTTTCAGTCAAGTTTCCATTATTGCTAGAAACTAAAGATGCTGAAACTCTCAAGTCAGGCAAGATCTGTAGGGGAAACAGTAAACATTGCAGGTTTAAGATTTCTCATTACAAATGGAAAAAAGAGAAAGATTATTGTAGATTGCAGGAAAAAGGTGGGAGAATGAATTGAATAAAGGGAACTCCTGTAATACGTCTTTTAAAAGGTATTTTAAATGTTTAAAAGATATGTGGGCAGGTACTGTACACATAGGAGTGTTTTAAAAGGATATGGGATCAGTTCTGGGTGGACATGGATGAGTTGAGCTGAAGGGCCTGTTTCCGTGCTGGTTAACTCTCTGGATGAGATCAGGTGAAATGAGTTAATGGGGCAGGGTGATTGGACAGCATGGTAACATAACCCTTTCCAGTGCCAGGATTGAGGTCCAATTCCCACCACTGTCCACAAGGAGTTTGTATACATCTCCCAAAGATGTATCATTTAGTAAGGATTAACAAGTTGTTGGCATGCAATGTTGGTGGCGGAAGCACGGCGACACTTGCAGGCTGCCCCCAGTACATCCTTTGACTATGTTGGTCACTGATGCAAACAGTGCATTTCCGTGCTATTCCACGCCCTCACTTCGGGAAGTCTGATCACCTAGTTGTACTTCTACTCCCTGAGTATAGGCAGAGACTGAAGACTACAGCACCAGTAGTGAGGACCAAGAAGGTATGGACAAGGGAAGCACAGGAGCACCTACAGGACTGCTTTGAATTGGTGGACTAGACTGTATTCAAGGATTCATCTTTGAATCTGGATGAGTATGCTGCAGTTGTTACCGATTTCATTAAACCCTGTGTGAATGAGTGTGTGCCTACAAGGACCTACCGTACATTCCCAAACCAAAAGCCGTGGATGAACCAGGAGGCACGTCGTCTGCTGAAGGCTAGATCTGCAGCATTCAAGTCCGGCAACCCACACCTGTACCAGAAAACCAGGTATGTTTTGTGGAGGGCTATTTCAAGGGCGAAGAGACCATTTCGAATGAGGTTGGAGGCGATATCAGATGCACGGCAACTCTGACAGAGACTGCAAGACATTATTTCCTACAAAGCAGAACCCAATAGTATGAATGGCAGCGGTGCTTCACTACCAGATGAACTCAACACCTTCTATGCACGCTTTGAAAGGGAGAGCACATCTACAGCTGCGGAGATCTCTGCTGTCTCAGAGGCTGGTGTTGGACTGTCCTTAAAGAGAGTGAATCCTCGCAAGGCAGAAGGTCCCAATGGAGTACTTGGTATGGCTCTGAAAACCTGTGCCAGCCAACTAGTGGGAGTATTTGAGGACATTTTCAACCTCTCACTGCTATGGACAGAAGTTCCCACTTGCTTTAAAAAGGCAACAATTATACCAGTGCCAAAGAAGAAGAATGTGGGCTGCCTTAACGACTATCGCCCGGTAGCACTCACATCAACAGTGATGAAATGCTTTGAGAGGTTGGTTATGACTAGACTGAACTCCTGCCTCCACAAGGACCTGGACCCACTGCAATTTGCCTATCGTCACAATAGGTCAATGGCAGACGCAATCTCCATGGCTTTAGACTACCTAGAAAACACAAACACCTACGTCAGGATGCTGTTCATCAATTATAGCTCAGAATTTAATACCATTATTCCCACAATCCTAATTGAGAAGTTGCAGAACCTGGGCTTCTGTAATTGGATCCTCAACTTCCTAACCAGAAGATCACAGTCTGTGCGGATTGGTGATAACATATCCTCTTCACTGCCAATCAACACTGGCGCACCTCAGGGGTGTGTGCTTAGCCCATTGCTCTACTCTCTGTATCCACGTGACTGTGTGGCTAGGCATAGCTCAAACACCATCTACAAATTTGCTGACGATACAACCATTGTTGGTAGAATCTCGGGTGGTGATGAGGGGGCATACAGGAGCTAGATATGCCAACTAGTGGAACGGTACCGCAGCAACAACCTGGCGCTCAACGTCATTAAGACAAAAGAGCTGATTGTGGACTTCAGGAAGGGTAAGACAAAGAAACACGTACCAGTCGTCATAGAGGGATCAGAAGTGAAGAGAGTGAGCAGCTTCAGGTTCCTGGGTGTCAAGATCTCTGAGGATCTAACCTGGTCCCAGCATATTGATGTTGTCATAAAGAAGGCAAGACAGCGGCTATACTTTATTAGGAGTTTGAAGCGACTTGGCATGTCAATAAATACGCTCAAAAACTTATGTAGTTACACCATGGAGAGCATTCTGACAGGCTGCATCACTGTCTGGTATGGAGGGACTACTGCACAGGACTGAAAGAAGCTGCAGAAGGTTGTAAATCTAGTCAGCTCCACCTTGGGTACTAGCCTACAAAGTATCCAGGACATCTTTAGGAAGCGGTGTCTCAGAAAGGCAGTGTCCATTATTAAAGACCTCCGGTACCCAGGGCATGCACTTTTCTCACTGTTACCATCAGGTGGGAGGTACAGAAGCCTGACACTCAACAACTCAGGAACAGCTTCTTCCCCTCTGCCATCTGATTCCTAAATGGACTTTG